>NC_074726.1:23347824-23666574 GCF_947242115.1 Biomphalaria glabrata | reverse complement strand
CATCAAGGAATGGCCTATATATATATATATATATATGGGAGTAGCCAGGATTTTTTTCAGGGGGGGTATGGGGGATTTTTCTCTTGTATGGATGGATTTTCTTTTGTATGGGTGGATGTGTGTGTGCGTGTGTACATTATTAATCTCTATTACATTCTGACCCTTCATTCTTTTGGAAAACGTTTATTGTGCCCTAGAATAGGTTCTTCCTGGAGTTAGTGGAAAAATTGTGGACTTCTCGCCCTTTGCAGCAAGCTCCCCCAACGCCTGGCATAGCCCCACCGCCAAACACTATTTCTGGTATTGAAAGCCAAGTAAATGCATATTCTGAGGTACCTACAGTGCATTATTTGCTATTAAAAAGTTTTATTTCAAAAACCTAATGTGCTATTCTTACTGACTTAGACCCTCCCGCGCCGTTCGGCGCATTTGCTGGCAAGCTGTTTCCAAAAAATCCGTCACTGGCAATGTCTGAAGTCTCTTCCCACCTGCTCTTAGGTCCTCCATAAAAGTGTGGCGCCAAGTTGTACTAGGATGTCATCGCAACTCTTATTTTGTGTAATTCATTTTGTCGGAGAACATGTCCCGCAAACCTCATGCGACGCTCTGTCACAACCGTACTAAGAGGTCGACTCCCATTTCGGCATAGGATTTTCTTGAATTAGACTAGATCTCTATAACTGTCTCCTAATATCCGTTATAGACATCTTTGTATAGCCACATTTAGTGCTTTTCAATTTGAATTTTTAATTGAAAACCACATTTAGCTACGGTCATAGAATTTGGTGACTGTAGTTCACTTTAGAAATAATATTGAAGAGAGAGGATTTTAACCTTAAAACGCTCTGTAGGGGGATTTTAAACTCAAAACTATCTTGAGGGGTTTTAAAATTTAAAAAAAGCCATCTGGAGGAGAGGGGTTGAAACTCACCCCCCCCCCCCCATTGGCTTGGCTACACTAAAAGAATTTTAGTTTGTAATTTGTTTTTTTTATATTGAAGAAGTATTTTTAGCATCAAACCCCTCTGAAGGGAAATTTAAACTCAAAACACCAAATATTCTTGACTACGTTCATAGCATCTTGATTGCGAAATTATTTTTTTTTTATTTTGAAGATTTATTTTTTAGCTTCAAATCCCGCTGGCGGAGGGGTTTTAACTGAAAAACCCTTTGACTATGCTCATAGCATTTTGAGTGCGTAATTTTCTTTTTTTTATATATTGAAGAGGTATTTTTAGCTTCAACCCAGCTGAGGAAGGGTTAAAACTCAAAACCCCTTTGGCTACGCTCATACAATTTTGAGTGTGTAATTTGCTTGCTTATATTGAAGAGGGTGTTATCGTAAAATTTGTAGAGGGGTTTAAAATAAAAATCTTCCTTAGATGTGCTCTTGGAATTTTGGGATTGTTGTTTACATTGTTTTTTATAGAAGAGGGGGATTTAAATGCAAAACCCCCTGGTAGGTTTTTTTATACTCAAAACCCCAGGTAGGCGGTTTTAAACTCAAAACCCCTGGTAGGGGGTTTTAAACTCAAAACCCCTGTTAGGGGGGTTCCAACTCAAAACCCCCTTGGCTGTGCTAGGGCAAGTGTCTGTTTAGTAATAAAAGTTCACCTAAAATAAACAAAATTAAAGCAAAAGATCACTCACTATAACTCCGACACCCCCTGAGGGGGGGGGGATTTAATTCCAGGGGGGTTTGAACCCCACCCCCCCTGGCTACGCCCATGATATATATATATATATATATATATATATATATATATATACATACATACATTTCTTGACCTTTGATAAAAGGAGGTTTTAATATATATTATTAATGTGACTAATTATATTAATGATTAAGAATAGTTTCTAAAACATTACATAATTAGTACCAACTTACTTGTTTGAGCAAATATCAGGGTCAATATACAGAAAAATATCACAAATGTTATCACTTGCATTTTATTGTACATTAACTTTTAGATGCGTCCACATATGTGTCTAAATGTATCTGTGCATAAATGTTTCCAATTCTTGGTTGAACAAAGATGTCCACTAGGATTTTGAAACGCTTATTCAATGGTCATTTCTTATTTGTAATAATAAAGTGTAATCAAGTGATAAAGTGGAGATATTCGCGGGAATGAGCTTTCAAGTGTTAGCCCTTTAAAACGTGAACAAAAAGGATATTACTAGAACAGGTGTCCTCAACATGTGCATCGCGGCCCTCATTGGTGGTCGAATGACGATTTTGCAAGGGTCGCCTAAGACCAAAAAAAAAAATATGTATATAAATTTGAAATTATCTCATTTTTTTTCATTGGTAGTTACTATTTTTTGTTCTTGTTTGAGACTATATGTTGCAGACAAATGAAAATGAAACAGAACGATTTCTAAAATTTTTATTTCCCTAGAATAACTTGTTTGAACAGTTATAATCATAGATATTATTTGTATGGTGAAATTCGCGCTCGTTGTGATGCATTTGAAAAGCATTTTCGTTTATATAACTTTCGCCATTGATTTATAGTCCATGTTATTGAAGGTAATATTTTTTATTATAGAACAACTCCTCATGAAAATGGATCTCGAAAAAAGAACGTAAAAAGAAAATATTGTTACGAATCTCACTATCCAAGCTCTCTGCAAACTGCAACTTACACCACCAACTTAAAGAACTTGACAACTCAGGGCTCCAAAGTAACGTAACACTTTAATGGTTGAATAAATAACAGCCAATACTGTACAATTGGCAGCACGTCACAAGACTGTACAAATATCTCTCCGCCGTATCAACTCTTGCACTGGCCTCTCCGTCTCGTTCCGGGCTTGCACTGGGTTCAACAGTTCAGGACTGACTTCACACACTAGGCTCGTTGTGTCGGACTCGATCACAGACCAAGATCAAGACGCCGTTCATCTCAACTGTACTTGATAGTACTCCGCACTGAACCGTCGTAATGCTCCGTACAGAACCACACCGCTGAACTGTGCTGTAGCCGACCGGACTGTAGTGAACCGGGCTCTGAACCCCTGCCGTGAACCTCCTTTCTGGACCGACTTGACTGCGACACCGCCGCTCTTTATATAGGGTCCCTACTGGCCTTCTAGAACCGGACAGAACGCCGCTCGACGTTTCTAGGTGGTCAGATGACTACAACTCTTGTGACGCTACTGAGCTCTGTTCACGACGTCGATCCTTCCCGAACCATCCTGTTGACACACGACTCGGCTGACCGTCGTAACTCGTCACGGTTGACCGCTCGTCTAGCGCTGGCCTGGGGCGATTTGCGTCGGCTGACTACACTCACACCACTACCCCCATCTGTGCCACCACCAGGTTTATAACAATATATTGCCGATTTTGTTAAGGTACAGTTTTAATTTATATAGTTAAGTGGAAATAAAATAATATAATATAATAATAAAGCTTGTGCAATGTTAATCAGATATAACATTATGATAACGAGTTTTATAACATTATCCAAAGCGCAGTTACTTTAGTATACTATTTTACGGTTGTGGTCGCCGCATGTTGGGTAATAGTAAAAATGGTCGGCGAGCTTAAAAGGTTGAGAACCGCTGTACTAGAAAGATAAAATTTGGCAGACAAATTTTAAAAAACGAATTCAAAACGTCATAATGGTTGAGATTCAGTAAATTTTTACATACTGATGTTATGGTTACTATTGTGTTTATAATAATATATCGAAATAACTTAAGGGAGGCAACTAAACAAATCAGCAATGTTTATTTACAGGACATCACAAGTACATAAAAAACATCTGCCTTTAGCAAAGTCTCTTCATATCGGCTCTAGACTTGGGCGGAACTCGTTCTTCATCTAATGCAGGGATTCTCAACCTGTGGGTCGCACCCTTTTGGGGGTCGAATGACCTTTTACGAGGGGTCGCCTAAGACCATCGGGAAATTTCGGAAGGGGGGGGGGAGCAATTTTTTATCGAAGGTTTTTTTTTGTTTCGTTTGTGTTGTAACAAGCATATTTTTACCTGAATAGGTATAGATTTAATAATCCAACACAGTAATAGGACATTACACAGATAAAGTTATTACCAAACAAATTATGAACGATCGTGAAGATTCATTGTAAAATAAAATAAATAAATAGTGGCAGTGACCAATATAAACACAGACTTATTGCAAGACGATGCAGTGAATGTAATATCCTTGTTTGAAAGTAGATATGTTTTTTAATTGGTTTTTCTTTGTTTTGTTTTTTTAATTTTCATTCAAAAATAAATGTTGCCCACCACATCTCCTTCGTTGCAGAATACATTTTTCAACACATAAATTTACTGTCCATCAATGCATCGAAACACCATTGCGGGATCAAATATTTCTTTGTTGAAGATCTAATCACGTCGTGAAGAAAATTCAATTATTAATACACCATCGTATTATAGTCAATGGAAATAGATTCATTATGGACCAACTCATGAACACGGACTCCTAACAAAAGAAGTTACTAAAAGAAAAGAGAATGACGATTTTCTTTTTTGGGGTATAGTTTAAGCAGGAATTCAGATACCCCGATGTGACATTTATAATGATGTTCTCTCTGCCGTATGCATTGAGTCCGAGAAAACGTCCGAACTTTGCCCATTACGATATCCAGTAGTTTAGTTTAGACTCAGATGGCAAGTACATATCAGCATATGAAGCTTCTTATTTGGTGGCGATCAAAATTGCCAGAGTTTTGCAACCTCACATCATTGCCAAGAAGTTATTGTCAGCAGCCAAAGACATTGCTCGTTATGATAGGAGCCAAATTTATTAATAAATTTAGTGCAAGTTCCATACCTGATGACACTATACACAGGAGATTAGTTGTCAAATCTTCTGATATTAAGGAAATGATGTCTGCTTCTTTTACAATATTTGTCTCTAATCTCTCTCTTTCACTTCCAAATGTAAATAAAACATAACAAGGTTACAAAAGACAGTTTGTGTGGAAACACAAATTCAAAATCGGCCCCCGAAGTAAAATGTTTTACATAATTCGGATAATCCTTCAGAGTTGAAGATAGTTTACTTCCTAGTCCAAACCTCCCGCAGAACGACGGGGGATGGGAGCAGGCAGGGTTTGAACCTTCGACCGTCGATAAATCCGAACGACAGTCCAGCGCGCAAACCGCACGACCAGTGGTCCACCCAAGTAGGCTTCAATATTTTCAGAAAGAACATCCGAATGAAATTATATCAAAGACAAATGAGAGATAAGAATGGAGAAAGAAGGTTAACAGATCTTGTGTAGTGCCCCAACCGTCCCGCAGATCAAAGGATAGGTGAAAGTGAATGTTAAGTTAGATGTGAACCTGGCCTAACTAGTTTGTGGTCTATAGGGCAGATGATGTAAAGTTCATCTGTTTTTGTGGCCTACGGTTAACGAGGGTGTTATGTAGCCAGCACAACGACCAACCGCCTATACTTTTCCCCAACTAATGTCAAGTACCCATTAGAGCTGGGTAGACTCAGAAGTTGAAAATCCCAGTCTTCACCAGGATTCGAACCCGGGACCCTCGGTTCGGAATAAATAAGTTAATTGTTTTAAAAAAGGCTCAATCTCATATTCAAATCCTCAAAACAAAACAAAAAAATTTCCGCTATATAGAAAAAATGTTCACGAAAATGAAGTTTATAAGATTACCTTTGTTTTAAATTAGGTCTAATATATAATGCATACTAATTAGCTTTTTCTCTTTAAAAAACTGCTTGCATAATTGATTTTAAAAATTAGAATTTTCGCTTTCAGGAAAAAAAAAGTAGCCGTTGCATCAGAACTTTGAATGGTCTAAAATATTGTGAAGTCGGATTTTCAATATCTTTTCTAGTTTACGAGATCTAAACGGATCGGACGGACAGACGGACAGACATTTCGCACAAAACTAATAGCGTCTTTTCCCCTTTCGGGGGCCGCTAAAAATATCTAGAATTTTGAGGAACAATTTATCGACACATCTCTCTCACACCCACACACTCTCTCTTTCTTTCTATTTATTTCTCGAATTTAAAAAAATATCTACACAAACCATTATTTGTCGAAAGAGTCTTCTTCACCTGCGAACATAGCAAATATAACATTTGCAAAATTCCAAATTAAAAGTCTGAGTAATTTTTTTTTTACTTTTTACCTCAAATCTCAAATCTTGCGCGGCGTTCCAGTACCACCTCATCGTGGTCGCCGCGTGAACACTCCGCTCTCCGGGAGTTGCCAAGGGTACTGGTTGCTTGCCGCTGATGAATGAGCAGCCGGCAAGTGTAAAAGCAACTCAAAGGGGAGACCTAGGCCCTGAGTCCTTGTCGTGGCGGTCTCGCTTAACCCCAGCCTGAAGGAAGCGGGCTAGGAGGCCTGGGAAACCTCTTGGCTTTAGCGGACAGACTGAGGGGAACTAATGAGCAGGGCGCGGGCTGTAGCCCTGGCTGGCATGGGCGGAATGTCCACTCGGCAAACTGACTGCGTCGGCCGGGGCCGAGCCCTGTGTGGCGGTACCGCCCTGTCCGGCCAGACCGATCGGTTTGGTGCTGGAGCGGGTAACCCTCTCCTAGGACTCCCAAGTCCACGGTGGGGAGGTGTCCAGCAACGGTAGAAGGGAGTCACCGATACCCCGGGGGGCACCTCGAAGGCGGGGAACTGCCACGGATGTGAGGTCGGGGTGAAAAAAGTCTCCAGGCCGTAAGCTCGAGGACCACGGTGGTCCAACATTCAAGTCGTTGTTAGCGCGACTGGCACAGTCAAAGTCCACGACAATACTGCCTCCGGGCGGTCAACTAGCGTTTATGGGCAAAGGCAACGTGCATACATCCCCCTACCCACTCCCCCCCCTCACATGTACCTCAGCCTCGTACCTCTGGCAACAGAGCGTAGGTAGGAAGGAAAGCTGGCTAGATCATTTTTTTTTTAATTTTTTTTTTTTTTGGGTTCCAAAGGACTGTCAATGCCGGGGGTGAAAGTGGGGATAAGCACCCACTTTCCAAGAAATGCTCCCATGGCTTGCGTCTCTAAATGCCTCTGACAGTCAAATCCAGCTCCTGGCCTTCACGTGTGATTTTCTCAAAAATCCGGCGGAACCTGTTCTTACAAACTGACAGGAGAAGGGATGAAAGGCGGAACACCGGCGCCTCAAACCCAGTTTAGCTTCATGTTGATGGGGCACGTCAGCCTAAATAACGCAACCCATCTAGGAGAAGGAAAACTCTGACTCCAAACCTCCACTCTGTGGCGATACTCCCCCGTGTGGGTATCGGGGCTTGGAAATGACCAAGAGAAATAAATAACCCCACTGCCTTTCCACTTGCATTTCACTAAGTGAATAATAGTGGACCTTCCCCCCATCTAGGTGCCTTTTGACAGAGGTCTGGATTGCACTACACCAGACTGAGGTCATTGTCTCACTACATTCTAATACTAGACATAAACCCAACATGAAGTGTTGTTTTTTTCTAAATCTGGTGAATGTGATATCGTGAAGGGGCCTGGATCCAGGATGTGACGATTCCACAGAGCATACCCAGGGCACAGTCCACTTTAAGCTTTCTACTGCAGAAAAGTTCCATTTGGAGAGCTCTATGGATGGCGGAGAATGGACCATTGGCCAACCCCACCTTGTCCCATGGATATTCCGGTTACAGTCTTCAGACCTAGATGTTTCCTTTTATGTCAGTATTGGAGAAAATTGCCAAGACCGAAAACTCCCTTAAAATGCGGGGACTATATATTTATATATTTTTAAAAAGCCTGAGGAAACACCCAGCCTACACTAAATGCCAAGGAATTTAACGAAAAATCCATACGAGCTCAGACGTCGCCTCGTAAAAGGTCTGCGCATGGCAGTTTCTTCCAGGACTGCCTGTGATAAGTCAGCTACTGGAAATAAAAAACAGACTAGCAGCAAACACCTAAACCTTTTGCAACTCAACATCTTAGGCCTACAAAACAAGACAACAGAACTCCAACACATACTCAAGAAGCATGATATACACATAGCGCTATTGCAAGAAACACTACTGCCCAAGAAAAAAATAAACATCACAGGCTACACACAGTACAGATGCCTTTGCACCAAATGCCAGGGAATTATGACCCTCATAAGAAACGACACACAAGCCACAGTAAAACAAATACAGAACAATACAGACATCGACACGCAGGAAATACTTCTTTGGAGAGGAGGAACAAAGTACACCATCAAAAACTACTATTGCCCACCATCATCAACAGCAGAAATAGACATACAACTACCACACTACACAAGGACAATAATAGCTGGCGACTTCAATGCACACACACCTTCCCTAGGCTACCCACACTACAACAAGCGTGGCAAAGAAATAGAGGCTGTAACAAATGCCTCTAACCTACACCTTCTGCAAAACAAAACTACACCTCCAACTTTCCTCCACAGAGCACACAACACAACTAGCAGACCTGACCTAACTTTTATCTCTACAGACATTACCGACTCTTCTAAAATAACAGTACTTGAAGACATAGGTAGTGACCACAGGCCTATACTCCTCAATATTGGAACGCCAGGTAGATACCAATCCAACAAAACAACTAGATGGAACTATAAAAAAGCTAACTGGGCAGCTTTTTCACAAGAAACAGACACAAGACTATCAAGCGTAATTGAGACAGACGTCAATTCAACCTACTCAACTATAGTCTCCAACATCTTACAAGCAGCAAAAAAATACATCCCCCGAGGCCAAGTTAAGAAATACAAACCTTTTTGGACACCTGAATTAGATAAATTAGTAAAAGAAAGAAACATGGCCAGGAAGACTATAGAAAAAAAACCTACTAGAGAGAACAAGACAACGTACAACAAATTGACAGGGCTTATAAGATACAAAATTAAAACAGAAAAAAAGATAAAGTGGACCACAACATGCGAACAACTAGATCTAAACAAGGATGGTCGAAAGGCCTGGACCCTTCTGCACCGGCTAGCAGGAAAGAAACAAATAACAAACCCCCAACCTATAAAAGACACTGACGACATAATAACAGAAAACCTTAAAAAGGCTGAAACCTTCAATAAATATTTTGCCAGCATTAACAAGTCAAAGCCAAGAAAACAATTGGACCAGGCCTTCAGTAATATCTTAAAGAAAGAAGAAAAATCTCCAACAGTCAACTGTCAGATCTTTGACACTCCCTTCACTCTACATGAGCTCAATACTGCCCTAAAAAGCCTCAAGTCAAGAAAATCCCCTGGACCCGATAAAATAACAAATGAAATGATTCGGGGACTAGGACCACAGGCCCAAAACTGTATACTTAACTTTATCAACCATACATGGAAAACTGGAGACATACCACAGGAATGGAGAACCGCAAACATAATACCCATTTTAAAGAAAAATAAACCACCTGGAGACCCAAAAAGTTATAGACCAATCTCTCTAACATCCAACATTGGTAAAATGGCAGAAAAAATGATCAATAACCGACTTTATTGGTGGCTAGAAAGTACTTGCTCACTCCACAATGCACAAGCTGGCTTCAGGAAAGCAAGTAGAACAGAAGACCACCTCTTTCGTTTTATCCAGGACACAGTAGAAGGGTTTCATGAAAACAAGCACACTACAGCAGTATTTATAGATTTGCAGCAAGCCTATGATAGAGTGTGGAGAAAAGGTCTATTTTTGAAGATGAAAAAAATGGGCATCCATGGAAAAATGTACAACTGGATCAGGGCATTCTTAAAAAACAGAACCATCCAAACCCGATTCGAAGGTGCCATCTCTAGTAAAAAAAAGTTTGGAAGAAGGACTACCACAAGGTTCAGCCCTTAGCTGCACTCTCTTTCTAATCTTCATGAATGACCTCCCGGACCTCATTTCGGTCAATAAGGCACTTTATGCAGACGACCTTTTAATTTGGACTACAGATAAATATCCAGTGCTGACTAGATCCAAACTAAATAGAGCCCTCACAACTATCTCCACATATTCAAAATTATGGAAAATGGAAATAAACAAAAAAAAAGTCAGTTTATTCAATCTTTAGCCACAGCAACAAAACAGCAAAAAGAAACTACATCCTAAAAATAGACTCTCAGCCAATAAATAAAGAAGAAAATCCAACATATCTTGGTGTAAAACTAGACCAAAGACTGTCTCTAAAACACTTTATGGCAGATTTAAAAGAAAAGGCATCACAAAGATTAAACATAATAAAACACCTAGCAGGAACATCCTGGGGAGCTGAAAAGAAAACCTTAAGACAGTTATACACTGGATATGTCAGATCTGTAATGGATAACTGTCTCTCCATACAAGTATCAATCATCATTAGATACAATCCAAAACCAAGCCTTGCGGTTAATTAGTGGAGGTATGAGAACTACTCCCACATCAGCCTGTGAAATAGACTCTAATATTGAACCTCTTAAGTTAAGGCGCAACAGAGCTGCATTAGAAGCTATTGAGAGATACAGAAGGTTGGAGGACGATCATCCAAATAAATTACTAACACAGAGAAATAGGAAAAACAACCAAAAAAAGCAAAGGACTCTGATCCAACTTACTGACGAACTAGCCCTAAAACACCACCTACCCAATAACAGAGAAAAAATTACCAGGTTTTCAAACATTACACCCGGACTAAACTACAAACAACCAACCATCAAAACACATTTACTAAATAACACCTTAACAAAAGAATCAAATCCACTGGAGCTCAAAGTAGGCACGCTTGAAACAATCGAAAGCTATCAAAAAACAGCTATCCATATTTATACAGACGGATCGGCTTTCAAAGCTACCATCAATGCTGGTCTTGGTGCCTTCCTGGTCTTCCCTAAAAATAAACACTTTGAGATAAGCGCACCCTGTGATGATTACTGCTCAAACTTCCAAGCCGAAATTGAGGCAATTACCATAGCACTCCAGACAGTGGAAAACAAATTATATGAAGGAATGCAACCACCATCAGATATTGTTGTCTTTACAGACTCCCAATCTACTCTGCAAGCACTTAACAGCAGCACCTCAAACAGCCCAAGAGAGTTGACAACACTCAGTGTGATAATCCACCAGATGATATCAAAATTAAATATCAATATTACACTACAGTGGATCCCTGGACACATTGGCATCATGGGAAATGAAAAGGCAGATAAGCTATCAAAGGCAGGTTCAACTATGGAACAACCAGATAGACCTGTTAACTACCTCACCCTAAGGTCAATGTTAGTCAACAATCACAAAGAGGAGTGGCTCAACCAATGGGCATCAGGAAACACAGGCAGAGCCATGTACAGAGAAATGACTACGCCTAACAAACTGGACAGTATTAACTTCCTCCCCCGCAAAGAACAATCTACACACCACTATTAAATTACCACCTGAACAAAATAAACTCCACACAACTACCCCTTTTGCAGACATTGCGCCCACCCCTTTGAAACCGTAAACCATATCCTCTTTGAATGCCCCTCCCTAATCCACCTTAGGCAGACCCCACTTCCACTACAGCCCAACATAACCAACACCCTGTACGGCAGTGCTGAACAACTGAAGAAAACAGCACACTTTTTTTCCTTGGCACAGTCTGCAAAGAGCTCACAGCTCAGCAGCAATAAAGCTGGCTAGAAGAAGAAGAAGAAGAAGAAGAAGAACCTCAAATCTCTCTTTTCTTTGCTCATTATTCAACCTCTCTCTCTCTCTCTCTCTCTCTCTCTCTCTCTCTCTCTCTCGTTCAACTTCCTTTCTGCCTCTATCACTTTATATCTAACTATCTCTCCCTCCACACCCTCTCTCTGTCTATTTCTCTCTCTCTCTTTCTCTCTTTCTCTCTTTTTCTGTCTCTCTGTCTCTTTCTCTCTGTCTTCATGCCACTCGGTCATTGTATGTTTATTTCTCTCTCTCTGTCTCTCTTTCCTTTTCTTTGACACTCTCTCTTTCTCTATGCTTCTCTTTCTGTCTCTCTTGATGGTACTGACCTTCGTTGTATTAAATATCAACGTCGATGTCGATTTTATCTGTGCAGACAGAAGAACAGGCTTAGAGCATACTTAGCAATAAAAAGACGGGTATATACTGTAGTAATTATACTATAAAGCATTTTAAACGAACATATCTACTTCTGTCTCTTACGTTTTTTTAATTACTATCTCTGCTTCTCAATGCACATTGCATGAAATAACTTTCTCCTTTACAATTGTTTTATAAGTCACGGATATTGTTGAGATTAGCTTTCATCTTTATACATAAAATAATAAACAGAATAGTCATTAATTAACTAAGCATGAACTTCTAACATAAAAAATATTAACTTATATTTCCGTGTGTGTGTGTTTCTATGTCTCTCCTACATTATCTTATCCTATCTTATTTAATACAGACGTTACTTCAAAAAAGAAGATGATTACGTCCTACGCGTCATGCATTCAGTCTTGCATATTAACCAATGACTTAAATTCTGCCAAGTCACTGGTTTTCCTGGCTGGCTCAGGCAACCCATTCCATGCTCTAATAGCACTAGGGAAAAAAGAGCATTGGTACAAATTTGTCCTAGCATATGGGATGAGGACATTATTTCTTGTATACTAATTTCTAATTTAGTAATGTAGAGCTTGGACTTTGTTGTTTTGTTTTTGTTGTTGTTTTTTTTGGTTAGAAAGTTTGTTCATTTAAAGTAAATAGTTGGCTAGTTTTATAGCTCTTCATTATTGTATCCTGTATCCTGTAGCATATTGATTCGTGTTTGAGTTTGAAAACATTATACACAATACAAATTTATGTGCACTCACTGGCGGATCCAGGGGGGGGGGGCGGTAGGGGCGATCGCCCCCCCCACTCGGCCGACCCCCCCCCCCCCCCGAAGGGGGGGCGGACGAACTTTAGTATAGGATTCACACAATTTGTATACGAATTTATTACTTATGTTAAAAATATATACTAATTATTTATATTTCAACCTATTTTTAGATTATTTCGCCCCCCCCCCTCTAGTATGTTGGCCGATTTGGTGGGGTCGGGAGGGGGCGATGGTATCAATCCCGCCCCCCCCCCCTACACTTTCGAGTGGGGGGGGGGCGGTCCAATTTATTGGTAGAAATCACAGCCTGCTAACAAATCAATTAAATATCTATATCCTTGTAACTTGTTATTGATATTTTAACCGATCTTTATATTATGTCGTTCCCTGTTTGCCGATTGGTGGGGGGGGGGGGGACGAATACCTCTTCTGCCCTTCCCACCTAAACCCTTTGAGTGGGGGGGACGGTCCGTTTTTATGGAGAAATCATAGTTTGTGAACAAAATTAGTTGAATTAATATATAAATTTTATATTATGTTTCTCCCTTTCTGGTATTTTGGCCGATTCGGTGGGGTGAGGGGGGGCGATTGCATGTACTGCCCTCCTCGCTCTAGTCCTCTGAGTGCTGGGGGGCGGTCCTATTTTTATGGAGAAATCATAGTTTGTGAACAAAATTAGTTGAATATCTATATAATATAAACTACGTATTGATATGTGACCCATTGTAAATATGTCGTACCACACTCTAATCTCAAATTGTCTCTTTAGTCAATTTAAATGAAAAAGGGTTGTACCAGGTGGGAGGGGCGATACATGCAATCGCATTTCCCCCATCGGACAAATCAATACTTTTTCTTTTTGTATTATAGTCAAGAAATTACAAAATAAAAAAAATCTGTTACTAATATAATTTATATATACTATAAATCAAATTCTTATATCGAGTCGCCCCATACCTATTCTTTAATGCCAAATGCAATCTTTAGCAGAAATTAGTAAAGGAGCGAGGATTAATCGTTTTCACTATACCGCCATTCCCATTTCCAGTCAGAGTTTTTGTAATTTCACATGAAGTTATCATAAGTATTTTAAGAAAGACTTTGCATTGGAAAAGTTAGAATTCAAACGAAATTTTTCAGTATAAGAGTCATGATTGAGATGAGTTCTAAACTCAAATAACGTTTTTATAGTCACCTTTTCCCAACCTTTTCAATCTGATATTTTTCTAGCTAAATAAATTTGGGACTATAACTCACAATTTATACTAGAGTTTTCTTGAAAAATATTTATCGAATAAGTTTTTTTTCGGCGGCGATCCTCAAAGCAAAAATCTAAATACGTGGGGTATCCTATCTTTTCAAGGAACAAATCGGTTTTATTTGCAATGTATTATGGGCCTATAAATTCAAATTAGAATATTTTTCAAGTACAACATTATTCGAAAGGTCGTTTTTTAATAGTATGAATAATGACCTTCAGGTCAGGAGAATGCGTTTCTGCAGTGAAGAATGCAAGAAAACGCTCTTGGCGTCGGGGCTTCGCCCCGAACTTCATTTATGGCTAATGAGTTGTAGATGTCAGGAGAATGCGTTTCTGCAGAGAAGAATGCAAGAAAACGCTTTTGGCGTCGGGGCTTCGCCCCTAACTTCATTTATGGGTAATGAGTTGTAGATATCAGGAGAATGCGTTTCTGCAGAGAAGAATGCAAGAAAACGCTTTTGGCGTCGGGGCGTCGCCCCGTACTCCACTGATGAATAATGAGCTGTACTTGTCAGGAGAATGCGTTTCTGCAGTGAAAAAAGCAAGAAAACGCTTTTGGCGTCGGGGCTTCGCCCCGAATTACATTGTGAAGAATGAGCTGTACTTGTCAGGAGAATGCGTATCTGCAGTCAAAAAAGCAAGAAAACGCTTATGGGTTCGGGGCTTCGCCCCGAACTCCATTGATGAATAATGAGCTGTACTTGTCAGGAGAATGCGTTTCTGCAGTGAAAAAAGCAAGAAAACGCTTATGGCGTCGGGGCTTCGCCCCGAACTTCACCAGAGAACCTTATAGCGCTGCCCCAATTGTTTTGTTTTTCGCCGAAGGTTGAGAAATGCTGCTTTTTTTATTCTCATATTTATATATATATATATATATATATATATATATATATATATATATATATATATATATATATATACATATATATATGTGTGTGTGTGTGCGCGCGCGTGTGTGTGTGTGTGCACGTTTATGAGTAGGGTTAGGGTTTACTGGGCGTTAGGGTTAGGGTTTGGAAAAAAATCGCCCCCCCCCCCCCCCCCACTCCAAAGTTCTGGATCCGCTAGTGTCTATGCCACTTCATTGGGTTGTTTTTTTTAAGTGGTTTGAACCATAATTACGGCACCTCCGAATCCATATATATCAGATGTATTTGGGGAACAATACTTTGCAAGTCTACATTTCTCTTCAAATAAAATCGTGACACAAGGTATTAATACACAGAGAGAGAGAGAGAGAGATTTTAAATGATGAATTACTTTAAAGCAATCAGGCAAAAATTTTAAGAATAAGGAATATATATAATAATTAGAAACTAAACAGGTTACCTTTTTTCTTCGTTCTTTTCTTCGTGATAATTGATTCTGGAAAAAAAGTAACTCCAGTAAAGTAAAATATAGGCCTACTAAAGTATATAGATCTATATTTGAATATATATTATTGTGTAAATAAAAACTATAGTTAACGGATAATTAAAAAAAATTCTCTGTAGTTCTCTGCATGCAGCCCCACTCTTATATCTCTCTCTTATCATATCTGTAAATTACTCTCTTAGTATATCTCAAAAAAAATTCTATCGTTATAGGTCTCTTGTCATTCTCTAGATATATATTTTTCTTTTATTTTTTCTGATAATCTCTCGCTCACTATAGATCTCCTTTACTATATCTCTCCCTCTCTCTCTCTCCCACTCTTTCTCTACCACTTTCTGTCTCTCTTCCTCTCTCTGTCTCTCCTCTCTCTGTCCCCATTCTCTCTCTCTTTCTCCCCTCTCTCCCTCCCTCTCTCTTTTGCTCCCCCTCTCTCCCTCCCTCTCTCTTTTGCTCTCCCTCTCTACTCTTGTACTCTTGCTTTTCCACGTATACCATTTTTTTTATTCGTGACTTTTTAAAGTCGCTTTAAAAGTTACTGACCTTTGTTGCAACTGTAACTCCCGCTTGAGCCAATTCTGCCTGTTTAGATAGAAGAACAGAATTGGCAATGAAAGACAAACACATAGATGTGAACAATCCCCTGCCAGACACCACGTGATCAATCGGATCCAAAGTATACAGAAAATTCGGCTAATCAGCGTCCAGATAATTTGGCGATGACGTATTCATTTTTTTCACGATAGGCTGCTGTGTATATACATATGTGGCCGTGGGAAAACCCGTGTTAAAAAAGAATGCAAGAGTATTTTTTTTTTCATTTTTTTTTTAAATCAGTGGTATAGCCCTTCCGCGAGAGTCGGATCTGCGAACGTCAAGGGACCATTGCCACTTTGTTCGTAAAGAACATCAAAAAAGCTTCGGCATTAGGACCGCGCATCGGGAGAGAAGATATAATAAGTGCAAGCCAGGAAAGCTCCGTGACTTAATCCTTCCTTGACCGTCTAATTAACTATTCGGTTATTATGATAGCTTTTATATAGCGCTACTTTCATGCATATAGCATGCTCAGAGCGCTTTGGTCCAATCTCATTTGTGGACCAGTATGGGGGGGGGGGGGGGAGAGAGAGGGGGTATCTAGGAGTTGGTTTTCCGTGCTGTCTTTAGGCGCTCAGTAAACACAACTCTGCCCGAGTCGGGTGTCGAACCTCAAGCCCCCTTCTAGGTAGCCAAGGCAAGCCAAGTTCAAGCGCACTTAGCCTCTCGACCACGCTTCTTGCAAGTGTTCTGGTTCTCCACCATAAAACCAACTCCAACTCCAGCATGCTTGGCAGAAATAATTTTTATTATCTAGTTTGTTGATTTTCATGCAAAATGTTTCTGAATCATGAGTTACGTTTCTTAATCTTAAAAGGCAAAATCTTTCATGCAGGACAATCACAGTACAGTTGAGTACAGTATATAATTAGTGAAAGGCCAATAGTACAGTACCTAAGTAAGGTACTGTGTTTAGTAGCAAGAATAAGACTTGCAACGTTAGAGGCGGACGAACCCGCTAACGTAACGTGGTACGGTATAGGTAGGCTCAGGGCACCGCATATGATACTCGCCCAGAACCCCGCGATTTTCCAAGGCCACCTCTGCTATACAGCCACATCTAATGGTCAAAAACCGAGAAATTAATTTCTTAACCCAAGGTTCTCAGTTTATCAACTCATAAACTCTAGTACTATGTACAAGGCCCCACAAAGCTGTGTACTTTCTATGGTATTGCCCACTCTCTACACTGACATAAAGAAGATTTCATTATTCATTTGAATCTATTAAATTCGCTGATGATACTGCCGTAATCGGTCTAATTTTAGGAGACGAAACTCAGCATGGGAAATCGATAAAAGACTTTATAAACTTGGGATACAAATTTAACTCATACAGATATATGGATGTCATTGTAGACTTGAGACAACAGGCTTTCGAGGGAAGACCAACCGAGGGTGTAGGTGAGCAGTTCACACAGAGGGCTTATTTTTTAACAAATATTTATATTAACTCCGTCCGTCTGTCTGTCTGGATTATTTTACGCTTGGGATACAAATTTAACTCATACAGATATATGGATGTCATTGTAGACTTGAGACAACAGGCTTTCGAGGGAAGACCAACTGAGGGTTTAGGTGAGCAATTCACACAGTGCTTATTTTTTAACAAAGATTTATATTAACTCCGTTCGTCTGTCTGTCTGGATTATTTTACGCTTGTGTTTCTCTCACTGCCCATTCGGATCAAATTAAAATTTCGTACAATTATTTACTGTGATTTGATGACAATACATGAATCAATACATCAATACAAAACTTGACCAATTAGTTAATCAATTAGTCGTAGATAATTGTGTTTTATACAGAAAAAGGGGAAGATAAGACTTGCTATATTGAGAGATATGACATGACTGTGCTCACCCTTCAATTAATACAAGCTTTGAATTTGTACCGCTTGTGTATGGTTCCCGCCAACTGCGATAGGCTGGCTAGGGTAGTTTAGAGTAGGCAATTTTCGGGACGCCTTTTCTAGCCCTGTCCTCGTGCTCTCGAGGTGAGCAGTGCACTCCTAAATACGGCTGCTCAGCCGCTCAGGGGGCTGCCGGACTCCACTGCTGCTCTGTGTCAGTTATGAACGACAGTATGGCCTGAGCCGCCTGTGTGCAGGGTTGCAGCTACGGCTTCCAGTGTGCCCACACTTACCACTTAACTGCTTGCCTGTCGTCACAGGGCTTTGGTTTGGATGTATTTGGGGAGAGGTGACTAGTGACTTGCGCTGGAATTTTGATTTAAGTGAGGAGGATTCGACCTCTTTCTCTCACCCTAGAGCCCATCCTTTTCCAGAAGTCAGATTTGGTCAAGACGTCCGGAGACAAGTTTGGGTGCAGTGGATGACCAGAGACTTTCTGTGTGTCTTGTCCTGCTCTTGAGTGCTCCACAGCACTGTGCTGGTACTTGCCTTTCTGTCCGATTAGTCTAGTTTTGTGACGTTACGAACAGGCCGCCAAGTCCAGACTTCACATGCTAGGTTTGACAGAACCTCAGTGTCATGAGTGCCACAGACACGTCAGATATCCTCTACCTGGTTTTTGCCGGTCGGTCAATAGCCGTTTCCGGGGTGTGGCCACTGCGCATGCTACAGCTTCTGGCGCCACAAGTGAGAGTTGGGTACCGAGTGGGGACCAAGAGTGAGCCAAGCTACCCTCAAAAACAGGGTACGACTGACTGTCCGCTAGAGGTGCTACCCCTCCTAGATACCCCATACACATTTTTCAAAGTATTGTTTTATATTTTGTTTATTTCTCTACACTGACTTTACAGTTTTAACATCTTTAAACTACAAAAGTACATCTTGACTAACTTGTGATGTTGACCAAAAAAAACAACAATCTGCTAATGTATGTAATTACTTGTAGCCAAAGCAACGTGATACCGAAACTGTTGTCATTGCTTTTAATTGAAACAAAAAGCGTCAATGTAATCAATAAAGCAGTCTTAGTTTTAGTCCTAAATTTCTAGGAAAATCGTTTACACCCGTTTTCGAAATAACCAGTAAACCCAGTTTCTAGTTTCCAACTTTTTGAATCCATAAAAGAGAATGCAAGGTAATAAAATAAATTCAGAAATAAACCTGATTGCGAAGTATCTGGCTTTCTGTGGCTTGTGCGTCCTGAAAAATGAGACCAGACATTAAATCAAAATAAGCACTTGATTACTGAACAAACAATATACATCATTTTAGAATATAGATTTATATTGTAGTATGTTGTTGTTTAATTAAAAAGCAAATACGAATACATTTTGATCATAATAAAAACACTTTGTAGCTTCCTCTCTACTCTTCATTCTTACTCTAGTTCACTCTCTCATTATAGATCTCTCTCTCTCTCTCTCTCTCTCTCTCTCTCTCTCTCTCTCTCTCAGTAGTCAACTGCCTCGATGGCTAAGAAGAAAGAAACATTTGAATCGAGTCCGGGAATACCTACTGGAAGCTTTTTTTCCTAATAGCCTAATTTAATTTTAAAATGGGAATATTTTGAAAAATTCTAACGGTGTGATCGATAAGCTATTTTCTTCCCCAAAGATATACATAAACTGTCAATTTTCTGGGAAACCGATAGAGCCATTTTTGAAATACCATATGCATCCAGTTTCCAACTATGGAGAGTTTGCTAAAAAGAGGTATAGTTAATGACATAAACATATAGACTATAGACCAATGATGCCCAACCTAATTTGACCTACGGGCCATTTTTATTGCCGACACACGTGTCGCGGGCCACATGATCAAAAAGGTACAAATAGTAAACGAAATCGACCTGAAACTATTTTTGTTAGTACTTACCTTAGTTAATGGGATATTTGGATTTTAACTTTTTTACGCTTCAAAAAATGACTTCTTTTCTCTACTTCACATGTGAGCAACACTTTGTAAATATTTTAATAAATTCTCATATTTTCAGGCGTAGTTTAACAATATTTTATTCCCAGCTCAAATAAAAAATGTTGTCTCATTTGTTTTATAACGCAGTTTATATATTGTTGCTGTTTTAAAACAGCCAAACTTTCTTTGTAAAACAAATATTTTGGCCTATTATCATGTTCAACACACAAAAGTATAAAGATTCGTTCAGTAGATTCTAAATTCAGAGTCCCATTTCATAAACTCACAAATGTTAAAGATCTTGGTACCAATCCTTCAGAGAAAAGTTGGGGCCCTAAAATGGGTGAAAATACATTTTTCAACGTTTCGGCGGGCCGGATGGAACCACGACGCGGGTCGGATCTGGCCCTCGGGCCGTATTTTGGGCATCACTGATATAGACAATAAGCTATGGATAGCGTGAAATCTAAAATAGTCATACTACTTGATAAGGATTCCTCAGTCAAGTTGAGAGCTAGGAAGATGAAAGCCATATATAAGAAACGGTTCGCAGAAATACCCATGACTTTGAATAATGTAAGGGTTACTGTTCTTACTCTAGTATTTATACTTTTATTTGTTTCAACTTCCTGTTATGAGTCACACATGTCTATAAGTGATCTATTCATTTTTTAGAAGCCATCGAAAAGGGAAAATCTGTTTTTAGTTTTATGTGATCTGTCTGTCCGTCAGTCCGTCCCGTTAACATCGCAGAAACTAGAAAAGTTCTTGAAAAACCAATATTAAGATTTTTTTTTAGATCTTGCAAAGTATGATGCAACGGCTACTCTTTTTTTTCTGAAAGTGAACCGTTTAAATTATTAAAAATTAAATATGCAGACATTTTTTAATAAAAATACATCACATTTTATTTAACTTTCATGAGAGGTAAGTCTTTCTTAAAAAGGTTACAAACTTTTTCCTTGATAATTTTGGCTTCCTAGAATTTGTGCATAAGTACAATAAAAATAGCACCAAAAGTCATAATGTAAAAAAATATTATTCTATCATTCTATAACAATGTTATAATTATTAGACCTAGCTCTTTCTCTCCGTAATTATTTACCACACTCTAGTGGAATCAACGCTGGTATCGTTAGTTAGGAGAGAAAGAGTAAAATCTAAATAATGAGCATTGTTGGAGACTCGATAACCTATTTATATGTTATCAAATAAATAATCCTATCTAAATACAGATCTAAATGCAACCCAAACTAGGAGCTAATAAATTACGTCACTCTTAATCATGACAAAACGACAAGGAAAAAAATACTAAACAAAACTATCATTCCACGAGTGACGTCATAGCCTATAGACGAATGCGGCTCGCTTTGAAGATAAACTAAAAACGACATTTAAAAAGTTACAAAGACAGTTTGTGTGGAATCACAAACTCAAAATCTGCCCGAGAAGTGGTCCGCTAAGGCAGGTAAAACGGCAGGTTTTAATATTTTCAGAAAGAATATCAGAAACTACGAACTGCAAACTATCAACAGCTACAACCCTATCTCCTCAGGGCTCGCTAAGACTTTCCTTCAGGGAATAGTACCAGGAAGATGAAAATAACATCAAAGAATGGACAGGCCTCTCAGTGAATGAAATTCTATCAAAAGTAAAGGACAGAGAAGAATGGATAAAGACACTTGACAGAGAAAGGGATAGGTGGGAAGCGTGGTCGAGAGGCCAAGTCAGCTTGAACTTGGCTTGGCTTGGCTACCTAGAAGGGGGCTCGAGGTTCGACACCCGACGTTCGACACCCGACTCAGGCAGAGCGCCTAAAGGAAGCACGGAGAACCAACTCCTAGGTACCAAATGAGATTGGACCAAAAGCGCTTCGAGCGTGCTATAAGCATGAAAGTAGCGCTATATAAATCTATAATAATTTAATTAATAGGTGAAGATGAAGTTAAATAAGAAACTTACCCAACTGATGTTATTGAATGAGTATCTAATTGATCTAATTGTTTTGTAAAGTACTAGTCTCTCACTCTAAGCCTCAACAAAAAACAAACAACTCTTCCCTTTAGTTTGGCATACTATGTGTTCTATTGTTAGAAGTTTAATGTGGAAAACTACTTATAAATTTTTGTTTTAAATTACATTCCACTTATATAAATACTAAATAGATTTTTCTCTTTAAAAAAAAAGTAAACATTTTTTGTGTGTAAATGCAGGTATGACAGAAATTATTTAATTTAGTATTGGAGATATTTGGTTTTTTAATTTTTGACGAAAAAATCTAAAACCGTTTTCATAAATGTGTTAAAAATGTGGTAAATAGCTATATCCGTTACTAAATAGTCTCCTGTTTTTAGCGGCCCACAAAAGGGGAAAAGACGCTATTAGTTTTGTGTGGAATGTCTGTCCGTCCGTCCGTCGGTCCCATTTAGATTTCGTAAACTAGTAAGGGTGGTGAAAATCTGACATCATAATATTTTAGACCATTCAAAGTTCTGATACAAAGGCTACTTTTTTCTTTTCTGAAAGCGAAAAATCTAATTTTTTAAACCACTTATGCAAGCAGTTTTTTCATAAAAATACACCACATTTACAACTATTCACTATTAATAGTAACAAACACGGGAGGCTCTTTAGTAGGGGGGATTACCACTTTTCATATTTATAACACATTTATACAAATGGTTTAGATTTTTTGTTTAAATTTTTTTTTACTCAAGGATTTCAATAAGAGACTGACCCTTTACAAAACAATTTGATCAATTAGATATTCATTATAAGACATCAGTTAGGCCAGTTTCACATCTAACTTCACATTCACTTTCAACAATTTTGAATTTGTGCTTCCACACAAACTGTCTTTGTAACCTTGTTAATACTATGAATAGTTAATAGGTGAAAAAAATGTGCATTGTTTTGTTTGTTTTTTTTTCTTTTTTTTTAGTTATTTGTTAGTTTTTTTTATTTTTTCAGTTTTTTAGTTTTTCAGTTTTTCAGTCGGAGTAAAGGAAAGTGCCTCTTAAACATCTATTTTTTTTTATTAGTGACCTTATTAAACATTTACATTACAGCAGCTATTGAGGCATAAGTTTTAAAACTTTAAACCTATTCATGGGACTTCCGATGTCAAGTGGCTGAGTCATTCTCACACGACGCCACTTTAAAGCATTTTCTTGGGATTGGCGGGTTCCTAGCATTGGAAAATACTTCAGTTACCATATTGTGAAAAAATATTTGTATATTATATTCAGAATAAACGTGTAGTTTACTCTGTTCCGTTTACTTAATCTCAGGTCACTTAATCTCAGGTCACTTAATCTCAGATCATTTAATCTCAGGTCACTTAATCTCAGGTCACTTAATCTCAGGTCACTTAATCTCAGATCATTTAATCTCAGGTCACTTAATCTCAGATCATTTAATATCAGGTCACTTAATCTCAGGTCACTTAATCTCAGGTCACTTAATCTCAGATCATTTAATCTCAGGTCACTTAATCTCAGGTCACTTAATCTCAGATCGTTTATTCTCAGGTCACTTAATCTCAGGTCACTCAATCTCTAGTCAGTGGCGTAGCAAGGTGTTCGTGTTCAAGAATATGTTGATGGGCCCCACCAAATGACAAATATTTTATGTGACAAAGAAATCTAGTAGGCCCTAGTTACCTAGTTTGTATGTGTCAGTACATTTACTAACAGACATTCCAATGCAAGTTCATGAACACAGCTGACAGAATCATTAAATAAGTTTATGTTTAAGTACAGAGAAGTGAATATAATGCACAAGTGGCTGCTTTTATTGAAACAATGCATGAAGGCTATTCAGTGGCGTAGCTAGGGTCGGGGAGGGGGGTCCAAATTTGAAAATCCCACCGTCCCCAGCTTGAAGGTCCCCCAAATGAGTGTCTGAAATTTGTTTTACATTAAATATTTAACATTACGCCTATATCTAATATCAGAATGTCGAATGTCAAAATGCAGAGCCCCTAAAGAGACCAAGCCTCCCGGGCGCCCAAATCCTTAACTACGCCACTGAGGCTGTTGTACTGTTGGCTCATATTGAAAAACCATCATTACCTTAGCATCGTATGCAATGTGAAGAGAGATGGTGATATTTTATTACTTAAGTAATTAAGAATATTTGTTCAGTCAGTTATCGTAAATATGAAAACCTTCTAATGATATCTGATTGGAATTTCTTTAGGTAGTTCGTCATCGGAGTTCACGAAACATTTCCAGAAAATAAAACTAATTTAATAATTTTTTATTCTCTTCGAGTGCTGTCAACCATGATAGAGAAAAATGGCGCAGATTAGATCTCCTTTGAATGTTTTGCTAGACTTGCATTGCCCACCAGGTTTATTACCTCGTTTTGAATCTGTGGGTCGAGTTATGGGGGTTGTGTTTTTGTGTTTTGTTGTTTCCTTAAGAGTATATGTCCTGCTAAGGCAGTGTCGTTGTTACTTGTGTCACATAAACGATACTCTTCGCGATGACCACTAAATGAAAGGTTGTTGCATGCTAAAGTAAAAACTAACATTCACTAGGCGATGAATTACTTTCAGTCAGTAATTGTCAACTTCTTCAATGTGCTTTTTGTTTGCATCATCCATTGGTCTTAGTCTTTCATGTTGTCTGAATGTTTGGCAAGCTTGTTAATGAAGTTAAGTCATTAGTAGGCCTATCTTTTTTTTTTGACGATACGGTTGGAAAACAAACAACATTGATGCTGTGTCAGGGTATAAACCCGAGACCATCTAGACCAGCGATTCTCAACCTTTTAAGCTCGGCGACCCCTTTTTACAATCTCCCACTCTGTCGCGACCCCACCCCCCTTTCTCACATACGCAGCAATAGAAGAATAGACAAATCAATCCATTTTTTCGATGGTCATTGGCGACCCCTGGCAAATCGTCGATCGACCCCCAAGGGGGTCGCGACCCACAGGTTGAGAACGCCTGATCTAGACCATCCAAAATGACTGTCCCATGCATATACCTTACGAAAAGGCAGCCATTCTAGTGAAAGATACTATTCCATGATTCATGTAATTATCGCTATATCCTTAAAATGTTTGTTATAAACCTCCTCCCAATTCTATCACGATTAGTAGCTAAAAAGTCAACATCTTTAATGTTTCCCTAAGTAAGAAACAGAATATGATGTTTCTTTTTATTGTTTAATACCTATTTTTAAGTCTAAATATAGATTAATGGAAAAATGAAAAATAAAGTTGTTTATTTAAAAGAAAAAGCAGAAAAACGGTAATACTATCAACGAAGGGCCCTCGCCCCATGGTTGTTTCACCATCGGATGTGGGGCCCTAAATGATCATTGGCCCGGGATCATTTAACCCCTTCGCGCCATAGATTTTACGCCACTGTCTCTAGTCACTTAATCGCAGATTGCTTAATTTCAGATCGCTTGTTTGCGCTCACTTTATGATGTTTTAGAAAATCTTTAATTATTATGAGAGCAGGTGATAAAAGATGGTCGTCCTAGGGTAATCAATACATAGTCTCAAAAGGAATTGTAACTAATTATTATATGTATAAGATAATTTACATTTTCGCTTCAATATATTTCACAATTATATTTGCAAGCTGTGGGGACACAGTTATTGTCTTTGAGAGATAAACAGACAGTCTAGGCATACAATTTAATACAAACATTAAACATATACTTTATAATACAATAGTTCCTAAACACATAAAATCATAAAATAAAAAAAAACAAGAAATATTGAATTTATTATTTCATTTAATTATTTTAAATAACAAAATAACGACAGGTCGAAAACCAAATAGGTTTTTACAAATGTCAGCCTAGACCTAATGACATACCTTAAGAACAATCGACACGCTCAGAGCAATGGCTATCTCATACTGAACTAAATATACACACATAATTACAACATCATTAAGTTTATAAGAAAACGTGTATATTTTACGCAGACCTAAATAATGTTTACATGACCCACTTACATGACCCACTTACAAGACCCACTTTAACAATAAAATCGATAACAAAATGACGGACAACGTAAACCAAGAGTGTGTGTAAACAAATTAGTTCATGATCTGATTCATTTAAAAAACAAAAACATTAGGAAAACTAAAACAAGTCAACGTAGTCGTGTCGGTAGTATTTTTAATGTTCGTCTATTAATGGTACTGGTGTCGGCTTCATTCTTAGAAGTAATCCTGTCAGAAGAAACACTGCGGAAATACAACTGGCTGCAATCAGGATGTAATATGTATTAATCAAGCTTTCATCGGAAGACGATAGTGCTAAAAGAAAAAAAAAAAAAAAAAAAATTACCTAAGGGGAAACAACTCCGCACTTACTATATTTCTTAATAATGTATAAATCATTTTCTTTAGTTGATCAAACAAACATAATTAATTTCATATAATTATTTAACTAATCGGTTAATTTTTAAATTGATTCATGCTTTGTTAGATACAGGAAATAGTTGTTGAAAGTTTCAACTTGATCCGAGAATGGGTGCTGGAGAAATGACGTGTTCAACCCTACATATTTAGCAGTAGGGCTATATCTGAATACTGAAGGATTAGTTTCCCTTGTTAGTATCAAACAAAACCATTAATAACCAGTAATTAATTGACTAATTAGTTCATTTTGGCTTTCACATCATGACATGAGATAATGGCGTAAAAAACAAATTTCGGACACTCATTTGGGGTATCACATCTTATATCATTATGATATACAGTTTATGGGCCGGATTGTAAAAAAAAAATGAGCGGGCTGATTCTGACACCCAGTCCGTCCCTGCTCTTCTTGCTTCTGTGGGGTTCTTCTCAGCAAATGATGTGATCGTCTCGTGTTGAGCATAGAAAAGATTATAAAGCTGCGGAAAATGTTGATGGCCCGCACCTCCCACACCACCCTTGTTGTGCCTCTATATCTATGACAAACATGTCTTTTAGTATCAATTGGCTAAACTAAAAAGGTTTTACAAAAGTTTCAAAAGTTTTTATTGCATACAACTTGAAACAAAGTGTCAATAAACTTGAGTCCATTATCAGTAGTAGGAAAATAAAGACATTTCTTAGGCTGCTTGCACATTACACGGTTTTCGCCGTATTGAAAAAAAAAAGCCAATAAACCTGTAGGGCTGAAGATGTGAGAGGGGGCGAGAGAGCTTTCCCATTATGTCGTGACGATGAAACGGCCGTACTGGGATTTCAAACAACCGTGCCTTGCAAATGAACTCACGCATTGTCGTAAGGCCGCCTTTGACTCTGTTGCCTAAGTGACTAAATTGACACTTTCACTCTAGACTGTGTTCTGCTGTGCGGCCACGAGAGAAGAGGAGTGAGTCACAAATCACTAATGTGTTTACCATAGATCTTACAAAGCAACTTCAAACAAACGCTATCAATAAAATGTGAAATATGTAGTTACGGCGTGTGAAAATCTCGTCCAATATGAAAGCTACTATAACACGGGAAAGCACGTTCGGTTTTTTTTACGGAACGGTGAAAACCGTGTAACATGCAAGGGACCTTAGGCTGTTTGAATTGCTGTTACAATCTCTTTTTTTTATGACGGCCATCTGAACAATATAAATTCCACAGAACTCCCCCTTTGCAGGCATTGCGCCCACCCTTATGAAACCGTAAACCTTATCCTCTTTGAATGCTCCTTTCTAATCCACCTTAGGCAGACCTTACTACCACTCCAGCCCAACATAACCAACACCCTGTACGGCAGTGCTGAACAACTGAAGAGAACAGCACACTATTTTTCCTTGGCACAGTCTGCAAAAGAGCTCACAGCTCATCAGCAATAGAGCTGGCTAGAAGAAGAAGAATGGCGACCATTAATTACCCTTAGAGCAATCCGCTCCTTCATATCCTTCTACACATCCTTTGGTGCAGTTTAAATTTAGCTGGTCACACTCTCCTTCAAGACAATTGGAACACGCTGAGGGGTAGACAAGCAAATATATCAATATTTAAATAACTGAAATGATACAAGCAAGAACAAAGTTACGACAGTGCGACAGCTTTGCAGCCATCTCAATTTTAAAAGCTCCGCCGCGAAAAATATGACTGTTAAAAGAAATTAATGGAAAGGAGATATTAACTTTATAAGTGCGTCATTTCTTTCTATACAAATAAGACAGGCTTTTAAAATTAGCCTATACTCTTAAGAGAGCTTTTCTTGTATGTATGTATGTGTGTGTATGTATGTATGTATGTATGTATGTATGTATGTATGTATGTATGTATGTATGTATCAGTGGCGTAGCAAGGTACTCGTGGGCTCGGGTTCAAGAATATGATGGTGGGTCCCCTTCCCCTTCTCAAAATTATGACAAAAGCAAATCTTGTGGTCTCGATTGCATCGGTACATTTAAAAAACGCCATTTCTATGTGGGTAAAGTTACTAAAGTTACTAAAAGTTATTGTGTAATAATTGTTAATTAAGTTACAACTTTTGAAAACTAAGCCTACTTAAATTGTCTCAAGACACAAAACGCTTACCGTATACCACTTCTTAAAAGTAACTATCTTGTGTTTAATTTTAACAAACAAGCGCGGTGGCTGAGCGGTAAAGCGCTTGAGTTCCGAACCGGGGACCGGGGTTTGAATCCTGGTGAAGACTGGGATTTTTAATTTCGGGATCTTCGGGCGCATCTAGAGGCCACACAGCTCTAATGGGTTCCTGACATTAGTTAGGGAAAAGTAAAGGCGGTTGTGCTGGCCACATGACACCCTCGTTAAACTTTATACAAGGTCTGAAAGGGGAACTTTACTTTACTTTTTTTCTCTGATCCGTGTAGATTAGTAATATTATGAGCTGGGGCACATTCGATTAAACAACAGCAGAGATATGATATAATAATATAATAATATGATGAATGAATGGTTTAATAAAAATACAGACCTCGTTGGCCTCAACGCGAAAACTCGAGGTCGATCGTTACTTTGGTTTAAACATGTTTCGATATTTTTAAATTAATTTTGGCTACACATATTTTATGAATGAAAGTGTTTCAAATGACGTCAAAGGAAAAAAAAAACTTGACACCGCTGACGTCACTCGGCTTACAGCATTGCACTAAAACATTTCTTCGCAAACATCAACAGGTTTTGATAAATCCATAGGGCTATTTAAATATTTGCGCACCATCTTATTGTAGACTCTACTAGCCTAATCACCAAAGTAAAAGCCACATGTACGGCTGTCAGCAAGTAAAATGTAAACAATGTACAATTCACGCAAAATACAAAATAAACAGACCTCGGAAAATTTTATTTTATTTTTTGTCTTCCATAATAAATCAATCAATAGAAGTGTCTATAATAGTGGTGCTGATTTAGTAGAAGTAAAAGGCTCGTATATATTTTCAAGACCGAAAAAAAAAATAAAGCTAGAAAAAAATGTGTTAGTAGATTTTGGAAGAGCAATTTGAATTTAATTTTTTTTTTAGACATTATTAAAGTACAAATTAAAATCGACGAATATTTAGGAATTGTTCTTTAACATTTATATCGTGAATATCCAGTATTTCCCGCGGCTGCGACCTACATATTTTGCCACATTCAGCGCAGATATATCATTGTCCGTCTGTGGTCGATTTAGATTTTCTTTTCGCCGTCTACGTCTGTCCTCGGCAGTGGATTTTCTATAGGTCTCAAATTTGTATTCCGTGACCTTTGTGAGTGACCCCCGGCTGTCTCATCTCGCTAGTCTTTAAAGTGTTACCGTGGGGTCCTCTGTTAGGTTACCGTGGAGCTCCTCTGTCACGTTACCATGGGGCTCCTCTGTTACGTTACCGTAGGGCTCCTCTGTTACGTTACCGTAGGGCTCCTCTGTTACGTTACCGTAGGGCTCCTCTGTTACGTTACCGTGGGGGCTCCTCTGTCACGTTACCGTTTTCGCAAAGACATTGCTGTTTGTAGTGCGGTCTTGCCATCGTATCTTTCCAGTTTAGATAGCTTAGTATACGCAGAGTAATATTTTATTTTGCTGGAAATTTATTACAATGTATGTGTATATATCATATATATCATATTTTAAAAGAAATGTTAAATTTATATTTAGACTTCACTGCTCCGACCTTTTTTTTCCAATAACGGATTTGATGAAATCTTCTTTAGAATACTATCGCTATGTTTGAAAGTCTAAAAGGGAAAAGTCCGCCATTGTTTTGTTAAATGTTTTACATAATTTCGGATCTTCAGAGTTGAAGATAATTTACTTCCTAGTCCAAACCTCCCGCAGGACGATGGAGAATGGCAGCAGGCAATGCATGAACCCGGGACCATCGACAAATCCGAACGTCAGTCCAGCGCGCACACCGCCCGACCAGGCAGCCAGCCATTGTTACATAGTCCCTGTTCTACCCTATAAAGTAGAGATTTTGTATCATCTGATGTTTCGTACTAAAGTCATAATGAATATACTAATAGCAATATTAAATGTCAGAACGTAACCGTTTGAGAAGTTACACTGCCAAGACTTTATTCCAATCCAATAACAGGCCAATAGTTTTACACAAAAGATGCAAAGGAAATTGACAAAACGTGAGCTGCATTTGTTCTAGACTGAATGAGGAGACGTTCTATTCTAATCGCCATGTACAATGACATTTAGAAGTAACAGAACATAAAAGCAACTAATCGGATCGGTAGTCGTTTCCCAATAGCTCATCTTCATCATTACAAAAATGTTTCCAAAGTGAATTTCTTTCCAAAAACAATTCAAACGAGCGAGGCTTGGTCATCTAGTACTAGTAATATACTGAAGTGAATTTATATCGAAGCTTGAAAGGATGTGGGGGTCTGAACAAAATGCTGCCCTCTGCTTCGACTTAATAAAATCCAGTACTGCGTTAATAGTAATATATTAAATGGAATGCTATGTTTCATAAAGGTTAGTTAATGTCAATGATACAATTATTCCTTCGACTTTATTAGCGTTATAACGAATTTCCAATAAGTATCAATAAAGTGGTTTTAATCATAGTCTAAGGGGCCACGGTGACTGAGTGGTTAAGCGCTTGGATTCCGAACCTGGGGTCCTAGGCTCGAATTTCGATGAAGACTGGGATTTTCAATGTTGAAATTTTAATGGCGCCCCTGAGTTCACCCAACCTGGCATTAGTTGGTGAAGAGTTGGTCGTTGTCCTGGCCACCTGACATCCTGCTCGTTAATCGTTGGCCAAAGAAACAGATCAACTTACCATCATCTCCCTATAGATAGCAGTAGTTTGGAAACCTCTTTTATTTAGACTTTGTGTTGTGGATGTTTGTATTTTCTTTGTTTGTATCGTGGACGTTTTTTATCTTCTTTGTTTGTATCTTGAATGTTTGTATTTTCTTTGTTTGTATCTTCTTTGTTTGTATCTTGAATGTTTGTATCTTGAATGTTTGTATTTTCTTTGTTTGTATCGTGGAGTTTGTATTTTCTTTGTTTGTATCGTGGATGTTTGTATTTTCTTTGTTTGTATCGTGGACGTTTGTATTTTCTTTGTTTGTATCGTGGATGTTTGTATCTTATTTGTTTGTATCGTGGATGTTTGTATCTTCCTTGTTTGTATCTTGAATGTTTGTATCTTATTTGTTTGTATCGTGGATGTTTGTTTTGCAGATTTTGTAACGCAGTTGTACCTTTTTATGGCTCAAGGTTGTTGTGTGGCCTTTACTTTCCCCAACTAATGTCAGGTACCCAACAGAGTTGGTTGGACTCGAAGGCGTGTTAAAAATCCCGAAGCTCAAAATCAGTCGTTACTGAGATTCGAACGCGAGATCGCCTTTCCAGGTTTGGAAGTCAAGCTTTATGACTAAACCATTACAATAAAATTAATGTTACAACGCAAAGCAAGTTATATACAGCTTTGACCACTCAAGGAAGAGTAAAAATAACTAAATCAGATTTTTTCCCAAACTCTTTTCAGCCCTACAATGTCCAACCTGAGTTGGGGGGGGGGGGGGAGATCGCCGAAAAAAGATCGTTAAGTCCCGTGAAATCGATGCTCAGTTAATACTTTACAATAAAATTAATGGTGGGAAGCGTGGTCGAGAGGTTAAGAGCGCTTAAACTTGGCTTGACTAGCTATGAAGGGGGTTCGACACCCGACTCGGGCAGAGTTGTGTTTACTGAGCGCCTAAATGCAGCACCCTCCCCCCACTGGTCCACAACTGAGATTGGACCAAAGCGCTCTAAGCATGCTATAAGCATGAAAGTAGCGCAATATAAAAGCCATAATTTATTTTATTTACATTATGCTCTTTGGGAAGACGTCTAAAATGGCCGGATTTAAACCGCGTTATGGAGCGGATCAATCCTGCAGGCTGCAGTTTGGGATGTAGAAAATATCTAGATGAACGATTGCGCAAATGGTGTAAGTGGGCTTATATTTCATAGAATGTACTCACAAGTGGTACACGTTGAATCCCAGAATCCTTTTGTACAACCGGAAGTACAATGACCAGTCATGGCATCGCAACTTTTATCGACGCAGTGTGGAGAGCAATCTGTTCACAAGCAAAATAAACAAAAATCATTTTTTAAAAAAAACTTTATTTTCCTTATTCGATATCAAACAAAATAATTAATTAACAAAAATTAAATTGACTAATTTGTTAATAGTTTAATTGATTCGTGTTTTGTTAGGTAAATAAATGATTTTTTTTTTATTTTCAACTCCGAGAATGGGTATAATAATCTGTGAATACTGGAGGATTAATTTCCTTTGTCAGTATCAAACAAAATAATTAATTACCAGTAGTTAATTGACTGATTGGTTAATTTTTTTTAATGGATTCATGTCTCATCAATGCCATTGAATATTTGTGCAAACGTGCAACTTGATCTAGAAATGGGTGTGCGAGAAATTACGTGTACAAACTTTTGACCAGAGCGCTTTGTACAAAGTTCATGAGATTCCATTAGGCGGTTTATATATATATATATATAAAGCTATTAATTTTTCTCTTTTAGACGTAAAGACAATGGTACAATATCTACTGTTGATGATTGCATTTCATTGAGGTAGTGACGTTAATGTTTTATCATATATATTACAGACGTTACTTCAAAAATATAAAAACGGAAAAAATAATTGCGTCCCACACATTTGGTGTGTCAATCTAGTCTTATTGTTACAGTCGTAGAGCAGCATGGGATGGAAGGGGAGGTTCAAAGGAGGAAGCCTGAAAGGAAACTGACAGGATGAGAGATGACATGTTCATGTTTACGTAACTGGTTATAATATTAAAGTATTTCTAGAGTAAAACCTGAGAGTGTCTTATTATTTTGAAGAGTCTTGTGTCGTCACACTTATATATTAATAACGTTACATTAAAATAGGAGATAATTAATTAGCTGACAATATTTCGGCTCCACAACAAGAACAAGGTTGTTTTTTTTTTTGGTTGTTTTTTTTTGTGTGATTCTAAGTCTACTATGTCTAATTGTTAACAGGAAACTCTTTGACCTGAATTTTGTTACTTCGGATTTTTATTTTTCATCCTTCCAGAATAACTTTTCTTGATATAATACAATACAATAGGCAGTGTAGTCACCTCAAGTGTTTAATAGATCCCAATTCCTCAAAGTGAAGTACCACCTTCAGACGGTGACCGGTCATTTCATTCCCGATCACTTCATCCCCTTCATCTCCAGGTCATTTTATCCCCCGGTCATTTCATCCCCGGTCACTTCATCCCCTTCATCTCCTGGTCATTTCACCCCCGGTCATTTCATCCCCAATTAAATATTTTTCTTAATCATTGTTTAATAGTGCTGTTAAGGCTTTGAGTTTAAGCCCTCATTTCATCTAATATATAAATATGATTATGTAGAATGCTTTTTGATTTTTTTTTTACATGTTATGAATGCGATTATAGTAATTTCCATTTCCACTTTACATTCTTGATGAGAAATCTTATAATATATTGTAAATCTGGGTGTGTGCTTAGCTGTTGCGATTCTGTTGGATGTGAGGAATGTAATATTATAATATTATCCTGCGCATGACGTAATGATCAAAGGCCAAGGTTTATCATCAAAGACCAAGTAGTAAAAATCTTTTGAGAGATAGAAGTGCGATTAGAATAATTATGACCGTGCCGCTGATAACTTATCAACAAAGACCAACCATTTTACTTTATTTTATTTATGAAATGACCGGGGGATGAAATGACCAGGGGATGAAATGACCAGGGAATGAAATGACCGGGGAATGAAATGACCAGGGGATAAAATAACCGGGGGATGAAATGACCAGGGGATGAAATGACCAGAGGATGAAATGACCGGGGATGACATAACCAGGGGATGAAATGACCAGGGGATGAAATGACCGGGGATGAAATGACTAGGGGATGAAATTACCAGGGAATGAAATGACTGGGGGATGAAATGACAGGGGATAAAATAACCGGGGGATGAAGTGACCAGGGGATGAAATGACCAGGGATGAAATGACCAGAGAATGAAATGACGGGGGATGAAATGACCAGGGGATAAAATAACCGGGGGATGAAGTGACCAGGGGTTGAAATGACCGGGGATAAAGTGACCGGGGATGAAGTGACCGGTGTTGAAGTGACCAGTGGATGGAATGACCGGGGATGAAGTGACCGGGGATGGCGTGACCGGGGATGAAATGACTGGGGATGAAATGACTGGGGATGAAGTGACCTGGGATGAAACGATGACGTTGAACAATTAGCATTACAACCAACCACCCAATGTTGGGGAAGTAGAGTTGTCCTAAAAATCCAGAAATTCGAACCCGACACCTCTGTTCCAGTGGCGTGGCAAGGAATTTGGAAGCCGTGGTGTCTTGGCCTCTTTAGGGGCCTCTGCATTTTTACATTCTACATCATGACATGAGATAATGGCGTAATATTTTTTTATTTAATGTAAACAAAAATTTCGAACACTCATTTGTGGGGCCCACTCAAGTCGGGCCCGGGGGGGATTTTCAAATTCTCCTCCCCTCCATCCCCACATCATTGTTTCGCCACTGCTCTGTTCGGAAGCAAAGAGCTTTAATCTTATAAACAAGTTTTTTCAATTGTTTTCAACGTCTAATGTGTGTGAACGGGATTCGTTCCGCATCTCTGAACGCGACACCAGTTTGACCATGTTTTCACAAGGCACCAATTACCTTACCTAATTCGCAGTTGCTTCCATATTTTCCTGCTAAACATTTCGAGCACTGACCCATATCCTTGGTGCAATCTCTCGGGCAGTTACTATTGCAGGGAGTGCTGCAGTCTAAGCCGTACATCCCGGCTACACATTCTGTAATAATATGCATCTAGACATTGATATAGCAGGTTGGTGTTGCTGCTTTGTGGTACCTAGACATTGATATAGCAGGTTGGTGTTGCTGCTTTGTGGTAGCTAGACATTGATATAGCAGGTTGGTGTTGCTGCTTTGTGGTAGCTAGACATTGATATAGCAGGTTGGTGTTGCTGCTTTGTGGTAGCTAGACATTGATATAGCAGGTTGGTATTGCTGCTTTGTGATACCTAGACATTGATATAGCAGGTTGGTATTGCTGCTTTGTGGTACCTAGACATTGATATAGCAGGTTGGTATTGCTGCTTTGTGGTACCTAGACATTAATATAGCAGGTTGGTATTGCTGCATTGTGGTACCTAGACATTGATATAGCAGGTTGGTATTGCTGCTTTGTGATACCTAGACATTGATATAGCAGGTTGGTATTGCTGCTTTGTGATACCTAGACATTGATATAGCAGGTTGGTATTGCTGCGTTGTGATACCTAGACATTGATATAGCAGGTTGGTATTGCTGCGTTGTGATACCTAGACATTGATATAGCAGGTTGGTGTTGCTGCGTTGTGATACCTAGACATTAATATAGCAGGTTGGTATTGCTGCGTTGTGATAGCTAGACATTAATATAGCAGGTTGGTATTGCTGCTTTGTGATAGCTAGACATTAATATAGCAGGTTGGTATTGCTGCGTTGTGATAGCTAGACATTAATATAGCAGGTTGGTATTGCTGCTTTGTGATAGCTAGACATTAATATAGCATGTTGGTATTGCTGCTTTGTGATAGCTAGACATTAATATAGCAGGTTGGTATTGCTGCTTTGTGATAGCTAGACATTAATATAGCAGGTTGGTGTTGCTGCTTTGTGATAGCTAGACATTGATATAGCAGGTTGGTATTGCTGCTTTGTGATACCTAGACATTAATATAGCAGGTTGGTATTGCTGCTTTGTGATAGCTAGACATTGATATAGCAGGTTGGTATTGCTGCTTTGTGGTACCTAGACATTGATATAGCAGGTTGGTATTGCTGCTTTGTGGTACCTAGACATTGATATAGCAGGTTGGTATTGCTGCTTTGTGGTACCTAGACATTGATATAGCAGGTTGGTATTGCTGCTTTGTGGTACCTAGACATTGATATAGCAGGTTGGTATTGCTGCTTTGTGGTACCTAGACATTGATATAGCAGGTTGGTATTGCTGCTTTGTGGTAGCTAGACATTGATATAGCAGGTTGGTATTGCTGCTTTGTGATACCTAGACATTGATATAGCAGGTTGGTATTGCTCCTTTCTGATATAGATTGATGTTGTAGAACAAGAAAAATAAATTAAAAAAATACTTTTTTAAAAAACGTACATTATGTGTAATTGTATCACTTGCTTTGGATCAATCATGTGATTAAATGTGTAATAGATCTAGACCAGCGATGCCTAAAGTACGGTCCACGGGCCAGATCAGGCCCGAGGTGTGCTTGCATTCGACCCGCCGAAACGTCGGCACAAAATATAGAAAATCCCCCTCCCCCTAAAAAATGTGTGCGTTCATGAAAAAGGACTATAGAATCTACTAGGAAAATTGAACGGATCTTTACTTTTTTTGTAGAACATGATACCTTTGCTGGCCAACATGTTTGTTTTTTTAAAGAAAGTGTGGCAGTTTTTGAAAAACCAGAACAATAAAATATAAACAGAACTTATGCCTTTTTTTTTTTAAGTGTAAAGAAAAAATTCAATTATCCCAATAATTCAATGTAAGTACTAGATCCTCGGTTTTAAAATAAAATAGTTTCAGGTTAATTTCATTAAGTTTTTTGTATCTTTTCCATCATGTGGCCCGCGACACTAGTGTTGGAAATTAAAATGGCCCGCAGATTGAATTAGGTTGGGCATCACTGATCTTGACTAACATTAATAAAGCTGTGTGATTAGAGATATTTTTAGCGGCCCCCGAAATGGGAAAAGACGCTATTAGTTTTGTGTGGAATGTCTGTCCGTCTTTCCCGTTTAGATCCCGTAAACTAGAAAAGATAGTGAAAATCTGAGACCATAATATTTTAGACCATTTAAAGTTATGATGCAACGGCTACTTTTTTCTTTTCTGAAAGCGAAAAATCCAATTTTTTATATCATTTATGCAAGCAGTTTTTTCATAAAGTTACACCACTTTTACAACTATTCACTATTAATAGTAACAAACACGTGAAGCTCTTTAGAAAGCTATTACAGTACTGTGGAATACATCAAGAATATCTCCCTTCTTAAATCTTCATTAATACTGTAACGACTTTATTTGACTATGTGCAAACATTTCACAACACAACCAACTCCAAACTTGACAACTCTGGCTCCAAATCGGCCAACGCCTCTGTCTTTCGAAATTATTTACAGCTTTACAAGTACTGCTTAGACTGTGCATTTTTGGTCAGTAGTTCAGGTTTGGTTACAGTAGTTCAGGTTAGTTCCAATAGTTCAGGTTTGGTTCCAGTAGTTCAAGTTTAGTTCCAAAAGTTCAGGTTTGGTTCCAGTAGTTCAGGTTTGGTTCCAGTATATAAGGTTTGGTTCCAATAGTTCAGGTTTAGTTCCAGTAGTTCAGGTTTGGTTCCAATAGTTCAGGTTTAGTTCCAATAGTTCAGGTTTGGTTCCAATAGTTCAGGTTTGGTTCCAGTAGTTCAGGTTTGGTTCTAGTAGTTCAAGTTTGGTTCCAGTAGTTCAGGTTTAGTTCCAATAGTTCAGGTTTAGTTCCAATAGTTCAGGTTTGGTTCCAGTAGTTCAAGTTTAGTTCCAGTAGTTCAGGTTTGGTTCTAGTAGTTCAAGTTTGGTTCCAGTAGTTCAGGTTTAGTTCCAATAGTTCAGGTTTGGTTCCAGTAGTTCAAGTTTAGTTCCAATAGTTCAGGTTTGGTTCCAGTAGTTCAAGTTTAGTTCCAATAGTTCAGGTTTGGTTCCAGTAGTTCAGGTTTGGTTCCAAGTAGTTCAGGTTTGGTTCCAAGTAGTTCAGGTTTGGTTCCAGTAGTTCAGGTTTGGTTCTAGTAGCTCAAGTTTGGTTCCAGTAGTTCAGGTTTGGTTCTAGTAGCTCAAGTTTGGTTCCAGTAGTTCAGGTTTGGTTCTAGTAGTTCAGGTTTGGTTCCAGTAGTTCAGGTTTGGTTCCAGTAGTTCAGGTTTGGTTCTAGTAGCTCAAGTTCGGTTACAGTAGTTCAGGTTTGGTTCTAGTAGTTCAGGTTTGGTTCCAGTAGTTCAGGTTTGGTTCCAGTAGTTCAGGTTTGCTTCTAGTAGTTCAGGTTTGGTTCCAGTAGTTCAGGTTTGGTTCCAATAGTTCAGGGTTGGTTCTAGTAGTTTAGGTTTGGTTCTAGTAGTTCAGGTTTGGTTCCAGTAGTTCAGGTTTGGCTACAGTGGTTCAGGTTTGGTTCTAGTAGTTCAGGTTTGGTTCTAGTAGTTCAGGTTTGGTTCTAGTAGTTCAGGTTTGGTTCTAGTAGTTCAGGTTTGGTTCCAGTAGTTCAGGTTTGGTTCTAGTAGTTCAGGTTTGGTTCCAGTAGTTCAGGTTTGGTTCCAGTAGTTCAGGTTTGGTTCCAGTAGTTCAGGTTTGGTTCTAGTAGTTCAGGTTTGGTTCCAGTAGTTCAGGTTTGGTTCCAGTAGTTCAGGTTTGCTTCTAGTAGTTCAGGTTTGGTTCCAGTAGTTCAGGTTTGGTTCCAATAGTTCAGGGTTGGTTCTAGTAGTTTAGGTTTGGTTTTAGTAGTTCAGGTTTGGTTCCAGTAGTTCAGGTTTGGCTACAGTGGTTCAGGTTTGGTTCTAGTAGTTCAGGTTTGGTTCTAGTAGTTCAGGTTTGGTTCCAGTAGTTCAGGTTTAGTTCCAGTAGTTCAGGTTTGGTTCCAGTAGTTCAGGTTTGGCTACAGTGGTTCAGGTTTGGTTCCAGTAGTTCAGGTTTGGTTCTAGTAGTTCAGGTTTGGTTCTAGTAGTTCAGGTTTGGTTCTAGTAGTTCAGGTTTGGTTCCAGTAGTTCAGGTTTGGCTACAGTGGTTCAGGTTTGGTTCTAGTAGTTCAGGTTTGGTTCCAGTAGTTCAGGTTTGGCTACAGTGGTTCAGGTTTGGTTCTAGTAGTTCAGGTCTGGTTCTAGCAGTTCAAGTTTGGTTCCAGTAGTTCAGGTTTGGTTCCAGTAGTTCAGGTTTGGCTACAGTGGTTCAGGTTTGGTTCTAGTAGTTCAGGTCTGGTTCTAGCAGTTCAAGTTTGGTTCCAGTAGTTCAGGTTTGGTTCCAGTAGTTCAGGTTTGGCTACAGTGGTTCAGGTTTGGTTCTAGTAGTTCAGGTCTGGTTCTAGCAGTTCAAGTTTGGTTCCAGTAGTTCATTTTTGGTTCTAGTAGTTCAGGTTTGGTTCTAGTAGTTCAGGTTTGGTTCTAGTAGTTCAGGTTTGGCTACAGTGGTTCAGGTTTGGTTCCAGTAGTTCAGGTTTGGCTACAGTGGTTCAGGTTTGGTTCCTTCATCTGAAACGATAGCAACGAGCAGGGGCGGGCTGGATGTCATAATCGGCCCGGGCATTTCTATACAATCCGGCCCACAAATTCTATATCATGGGATGGGCATCCATTTCTAGGTTTACCTGTCCTCAAAATCAATCTATTAAGTTTGATAATTTAATATGTCTAGATATGAATGAATACAATGAACTCTATATTTTTATAAGAAATATAAGCCTTATGTAGCTTTTTAATCGTTAAGTATGTGTAAGCCCTAAAAGGATGAAGCCTACTAATAGCACTGTGTACGGATGAAGGCTATTACATAATTTCGGAAAATGCATTAAATTAAAATAGTATTACACTGCAGAGTCTTTGAAAGATTTGTTTTTAAACACGATGCTCCGAGTGCCTTTTTTAAAAAGAATATTATAAAACCTTTAACAGTTGGATATCTGCCATAGTGGCATCGATGCGGCCATATCGGTGGCCATACCGGCCCATTTCGGTACCGGCCCACCGGACATTTGCCGAAATGCCCATGTAGCCAGTCCGTCCCTGCTACGAGGTATTTAAGACTACATACACCTGCTACGAGGTATTTAAGACTACATACACTTGCCAGCCTTTCGTCTCCAATAATGATGTTCCTTTTAGTCTTTAAGCCCTGTTGGCTATTGGTCATTTTTTTGGCCATTTCTTTGTATACCATGTGCTGCGGAAATCTTCACTATGCTAGTTCTTCCTCTGTCCCTGTCTATGACTTCCTATCAGATCGAATCGGATTGACTATGATCGGATCGAATCTTCTCGGATTGGACCTGTTCGGATCGTCGTTTAAAACAAAGAAAGGCCAGTATGGGAAACAAGCCGAACAGTTTTGCCATATTATCTCGACCAGCGGTTCTCAACCTTTTAAGCTCGGCGACCCCTTTTTAGAATCCCCCACTCGGCCGCGACCCCTCCCCACACACAAAGCAAAAGAAGAATAGACAAAAACAATCCATTTTTTCGATGGTCTTAGGCGACCCCTGGCAAATCGTCAATCGACCCCCAAGGGTGTCACGATCCACAGGTTGAGAACCCCTGATCTATATCAACTTCGCTGTCAGTTTTGGGAATTTCCAGACTTACAACCTCACAACTTTTTTTCTTCTTCTAGTTTTTTGATACCGTAAAGCTATTTATAGCAGGTAATTGAAAACTATATGCCAAAATAAGAGATTAATAATAGTAGTAAACAATTTACCTTTTTTACAGACTGGCGGGTAAAATCCAGGTTGGCATCCATCAAAACATGAACCATTTAATTTTAGGCAGAACCTGTTTTTGGCGCAACGGCCACAAGCTAAACAAAGCGGGAAAATACAATCTTATGTATGAAAAGCATGAATGACGTTTTCCAATTTGACTTATGTACCCATTATTAAAGTACCAGATTATTTGGAACTCTTGTTGTCAAGTTCTTGTGTTGATGTGTTGAGCAGTTGTTTACAGAAGTGCTGATTAAGAGAGAGAGAGAGAAACGTAGCAATATTTAAAAGGCTATTCTATCTCTAGACATAAAACTTTCATGCAGATCCTCTCTTGAATGATAGTGTAAAGTTTTATCGGCTACCCCTTGGTTGTTTTGTAGCAGTAGGCGATCGCCTTGCTCAGATCGAGACCATTCGTTATAGTAGAAGGCCTCAACACTGACCTGCAACGTCACAACCTGTGGGCAGTTTAGACCCATAGCTCGTTGCCACTTCGTACAGACCTGTGACACGGCATGCGGAAGCAGAAGCCAAGCAGTTGGGCAAGAAGTGGGGAGAGTTGGATCGACTCGCACATAAACGAGACGCCAGGAGGAAGCTGATTGGTGACCTTTGACCAGGACGGGGATACAGGAAGAGATGAGATGAGGATGGTTCCGGCATAACATTTCACAAGAACAACACCTGCAAGGTCAAAGGTCCTTTACAACAGAGCCAGGACAGCGTTTATAAATCTCAACTGCAAGGTATATGAGCTCCAATGAAACTGACCAAAATAAATAAGCAGGCCAGGAGGCAATAAACAAAGCAGACGTATTGCCAAAGATGTGAGAATGACTAAACAAACCAAAGTCCCTCTCTACCCGGAAGAAATGAGAGAGTTTAATAAAGGAGAAATGGACCAGCTCTCACACAAAGTTCAAGAAAATAAAAGATACCTAGTACAAGCTGTCCCGGCATGACCAACTTCTTTAATTCAGTCTCAGATCCGGACATAGGGTTAGGGACTTGTACGATTTGCCACTGAGGAGCATCACCAGACAATGCCGACCATGTCCTTCAAAGCTGCATACTCTATTGAAAGGCCCGAACAAGACATTGGCTCCAAACTCCTCTTCCCCTCTTATGGAACAAAAACTACATGGAGAGCTGCTAGATTTGGAAACCACTGAGCTATTCATCGCAGATATAGGACTACTTATCTGAGCCTTCCAACTTATATATGAGAAATATATCTTTTGTTCCCCTGGCAATCAAATCATTAAATAAGAACAATCTGGTATAAACTTTGTCACATGTATATTATGAGTGAGTCTGGTGTGAATGTACACTCTCGTTTCTTATAGTTATAATGTTTTTTGTTTGGTGTAATGCACAAATTGTAAGACAAATTTCCTTACGGATAATAAAGAGTATTATTATTATTATTATTATTATTATTAAAGAAGAAGAATCTGTGCTTGGGATCTGAGTTTGTTCAACCAAAAAAAAGGCCTCAATACCGACTCGGGAGTATCCAACTGAAAATGTTTTCAAATCTTTAGTTTAGGTCGTCATAAAATAGTATGTGCCAGTAGTTAACAGTGGTGAGGGACTAGCTGATTACTAATCAGATTCTCCTGTCCGATCAGCTGGATTTTAGCGAAGAGGTTATTCTAATTGTAGACATAATTTTCCTATTTCTGTGGACCACTTCGGTCGTCTCATGGACCCTGGGGGGTCACGTACCCCAGTTTGTGAACCACTGCTTTACAAAATAAAAACTGATACCTTGGTCGCATGTATCCCCGAAATAGCCATCGTTACACTCCCGACATCTTCCATTCAGTTCACAGGCTACGTCTGTGCATTTATCACTGCATATTTTGGTGCAATCCAATCCATAGCATCCGTATTGACACTCTGTGTGTGCAATCATCAAAGAAACGAGTCATAATAACTAGATAACGCGCTTCTTAAAGGATAGGGATTTAACGCATCGAGCTACGCTAACAAACTGTAATGTAGACTCACGGCGCTATTGCATAACAAACATTCCCACTAAGAGTTAAAAATGACAAACTAATCTAACCAAAGTTTTTGAACAGGTAGGTCTTCTGGTTTCTTATCTAATGTAGACAAGGAGGCTGCTTGTTTGAGATCACGTGGGAGAGAGTTCGTGTGGTAAACATGCAATAGAAAGAAAATAATAATTTTTAACTCTTTCTCTCCGTAATTATTTTTCATTTGGCTCATTTGCAGTTCACTTCTCTGCTATGATTAAACTTCAATAACTTTGTCATCAAAAAATATTTTATTTGGTATAGAATTAAATGGAATGCATGCTATTATATATATATATATATATATATATATATATATATATATATATATATATATATATATATATTATATATATATAACACAAATTAATGTTTATAAAACCAAAAAATAATTTAAAGTGGTCGAATCAACGATGGTATCGTCGATCAGGAGAGAAAGAGTTTAAAAAGCTTATATAAGGGAAGGAACTGCTAAGTACTGGAAACCGGAAACAAATTCTTATCCGCGATTGATCGATTCACAGACCTATATATCTAGATTTTTGATGTATGTAAGTCTTTTTCAAGCTCTAAGGGAAGACATTACAAGATCTACGGGGCTCGCAAAGACCTTCCTTCAGGGAACAGTGCCAGGAAAAAAAGAAGAAGAGGCAGACAGAAAAAGCGATGGGAGGACAACATTAAAGAATGGACAGGCCTGCCATTGAGAGAGGTTCTAAACAAGGAAAAAAAAAAAAGGAGGAATGGAGAAAGACGGTCGACAAATCTTGCCTGGTGCCCCAACGGTCCAACAGACTAAGGGATAGGTAAAGGTAAAAGGTAAAGGGAAGACGCTTCTATCAATCTTTTCTGTCTTAGATAAGTAATGATCTTTAGTTTTCAAAGTTTAGAAATAATGCAAAATCATTTATCTGATTTTCTTTAGAATGTGCTATTAATCACAGAACTATATATTCACGCAAATATATGAAACAAAGCCATTTCCAGTTAGTTTCCATTGATATAATGTTTCAGAAATCCTAGATCGAAATAATACATGTCTGTTATTTTAATCATCTTATGTATATTTAAATAGATTGATTACCTAGATCTTTCTAGATTATGTATCTGAAAATTGCAAAATAATAATGATGAAACAAGTGTAATCTTCCTATTGGTGATCTATGAAAGCTCATTGTTACAAGAGAAGAAGGCATCACTTAAAATGATTTTATAGTTGTTGTTGTTGTTGTTTTTTTCAAATTATTCGCAATGGTCTCGTTTTTACGTGATCAGTATTGGAACATACTTCTAACTCTATGCCTACAACGCTATTCGTAAAGTTTCTTCTATCAGACCTTGCGATCTACAGGGCAGATGACATGTTTATTTGACCAACGGTTACGAGCAGGATGTCATAGGCCAGCACAACGACCAACCGTCTATCCGAAAGATAGGTACCCATTAAAATTGGGTGGATTCAGGGGCGTCCTGAAAATACCGAAATTCAAAATCCCAGGACCCCAGGTTTTGAAGCCAAGAGCTTAACAACTCAGCCACTGTTCCCCCACACTGTAAGTACATTTTTCTTTTGGCCTATTAAAAAATAAAGGACACCTTGCGCCTTCCTTATGACAACCCCAACATAGGAGTCCCACGGGTTGAGAAGCGCTTAATGAGTAAACAATTTCGTCACGTGATGCCCAAACCACGACCCGCGGGCCACATTTGGCCCGTGATACATTACAGCCCCTCGATATTTTGTCAACTAGCCAACACAACATAATAAAGCCGTTTAGTTCCATGGTACTAGAGTCTAGACGGTGTTTTGTGATGCCGGCCGTGACACTAGCGGAAATAAATATGACCTCAGAGACGAATAAATTTTGGCGTCACCGCCGTAAGGTGTCAATACCTCCATAGGCCTCTATCTCACAGAACTGTAGTAGAGTTTTATTTTCTAGTCGAAACATTGAGATAGGAACGTTCTTTGAACTGTGCTTAATAGTGTAGACTCCGTTTCCTTGTGACGGGTCGCCGACCTGCGTATATCTCATGACTGTACCATTGTACGCGTCATAAGTTATGATTTCTAAATTAGCCAAATATTTGACACTGTCAGTCTCTGAAAAAGGAAAATAAAAATAAATATACAGAATATATTGTAACAATTGTTGTGGGGGGCGATGTTGTATTGTAACAACTGTGGTGGCGGGCGATGTTGTATTGTAATAACTGTGGTGGCGGGCGATGTTGTATTGTAACAACTGTGGTGGCGGGGGATGTTGTATTGTAACAACTGTGGTGGCGGGCGATGTTGTATTGTAACAACTGTGATGGCGGGCGATGTTGTATTGTAACAACTGTGGTGGCGGTGGATGTTGTATTGTAACAACTTTTGTTGCAATGTTGTATTGTAACGACTGTGGTGGCGGGCGATGTTGTATTGTAACAACTGTGGTGGCGGTGGATGTTGTATTGTAACAACTTGGGTTGCAATGTTGTATTGTAACGACTGTGGTGGCGGGCGATGTTGTATTGTAACAACTGTGGTTGCAATGTTGTATTGTAACAACTGTGGTGGCGGGCTATGTTGTATTGTAACAACTGTGGTGGCGGGCGATGCGTATAGGGTTACTATTTGTAACTTTGACTGCCTTTGTAGCACAACAAAATAAAATTGTTACATTTTTTAAATTAATGCTTCCGTGTGTATGACATGTGACGATTATATGCCGGGGATTATATTAACAAACTTGACAAATTCATGAAATGAAGAAACATCTCTGTATTTTCTCCAAAACTTCTTTAATAATACTTCTTCAACTTTCACATAAAAGTAACTTCTCAATTCAATAACAACTTGATTTGATACTTCATAAAATAAAACTTAAAGATACACAAAACTTTACTTAGTATAACTTCAACTACTGTAACTTCAATTAATGTAACTTCAACTAATAAAACTTCAACTAATAAAACTTCAATCAGTGGACCTGCAAATATTTAAACTCATACTAACACAAGACTTATTACTTTCCAAAACTGTTACTTTGCGAGGACCCTCGCTCTACAAGAACCACTACTATGCGATGACCCCGTCCAACTGACTTTCCCCTACTTTGTGCTTTCTCAATCGTACATTCCAGAATCATGGAAACTTCTCCCTAATTATTTTAGAAACTTTGACCTTCTAGAAGCTGACGTGTGCTATTTTTTTTCTTTAACCTCTTTCTTTGATTAGATACCTAAACTTAACTTGTTTACGCTGGACAGCACTGGGTTGACCTCGAGCTTCTAGAAACTGGTCGAAAGAGGTCACAGACTCGACTCGTGACATGACACAGATAATAAATTCACGCCATCGTTTTCCGATATGGTCTTGACGAGCGCTATTTCGTCGTTTTTTTTGAGAAATCCTTTGGGGACCCTATATAAGAAGCAAAGTTAAGACGGTTCGGTTTCAGATTCTAAACACTTCACGAGTACGCGAGGAAGTTACGATTCAAGATCCAGTCCGGTACAGTAAGTCCAGTGTGAAGTCAGTCCGGCACAGTTGAACCCTGTGCACGCCCCGGACGAACCAGAGACGCCAGTAGAGTTTGGTTAGGCATCACAGAGTTAATACGGCAGTACCGTATCCTACTGTGAAGCATTTGTACGGTGTTACGTGTTGCCAATTGTTGGTTTATTGTATATTACAGAGTTATGTTTTTAGATCCCTGAGCTGTCAAGTTCTTTGAATTGGAAGAATCATGTGCTGCAGTGTTTAAATAGAGTCTAATTGGCGAGAGCCGTTACAATATGTTAGCTCACATTAATAATAATCATTTTAAAAATCGCTTTAAAAAAAACACATTAATGCTACAAGGTAAAGACATTTTCTAAAGGAAGCAGCGGCCTTAGCAAAGCGCAAGGCTCAGAACCAAGAATATTTGTAAGATGGGCTGACGGTGATAAAAACGTCTCTTTATTGCGGGACCCCCCTAAAGCACGGGGCCATCAGTGGATGCTCCATACGCCACTCAAAAGACGGCCTCTGCTAAAGGCTGGAAAAACAACAACAAAGCAAAATATAAGGGAAGCAGACTCAAAAATACTATTGACGGACAGACAAACATACAGACAGATAGATAGATAGATAGATAGATAGATAGATAGATAAGCAAGTAGAAAGATACATACATACATACATACTTACATACATACATACATACATACATACATACATACATACATACATACATACTGTCACAGATTACATTATAGAATTGTTTGTACATTTCACTTTTGAAAGAAATATAAGCCCTCGACATGAGTCTCGGGATTTAATCCTCAAATTTAGACACTTGACATTCAAGTCAGGATTTACCCAAGGGACGTAATTAGTATGTTTAAAATCTATTGGTTGATTTGAAATTAAACAAAGACATTTTTGAAAAGAGTTAGCGCCAGAGAATTGGCGGTAGTAAGAAAGAAAAGTCGGTCGATAAAATAATGTCCTTATAGTCAGTCACGTTTCTAAGAGCTCTGTTTGAAAAGCCTTTGTAATATGCTCATTGATTTGTAATTTGTACATAACTGTACTTACGTTGTATTTAATAAAGTTCCAGAGTTTTGTTTTATCAAAGAATCGTCAATTGTGATTCTAGATCGTCAATTTTGTTAACTATTGAATTCAAGTAAAATCCCCGGCATGACAACGCATCGTACCATCTAAATGTTGTCACACATACATACATACAAACATACATACATACATAGGACTACAAACATTTATATTTGTATACATAGGCCTACATAAATACATAGGCCTACATTCATACATACATTCATATTTAAATTCAAACATGCATACATACATAAATACATACAAACATACATATATACATACATACATACATACATAATTACATACATTTATATATGCATACATACATACATACATACATACATTTATATATGCATACATAGGCCTACATACATACATACAAATATACATAACATTTCTATTTCCATAGGATTATATTAGATTTAAATTGATTCTATAGAAACATACCTCGTCTGTTGATGAGTATAAAGTAATCGATCAACACTGGCATTTTGAACAAGACCAGAAAGTCATAGGTATCCTCACTCCCGTTAGCATAGAAACAGGTTTCAGAATCAAACGTTGGGTCTGTCGGGTAGAATCCATCCACACCTGCTTCTCCATTGGTTTGAGGGTATGAAGATACAGACGACAAGCTAAATTTGCTTTTTATGGCCAAATTACGACCTTTTGAGATAAAGATAAGAGTATTGTCCTAAAATTTCAATGTGCACTTCTTATGCTTGTAGCTCAAGATTGAAATAAAAATTGTTACGATATTTGTATCCGAAATAATATTATATACATACAAAGAAGGCGCCTTATAGACTTAACTAAATTTGATTTTATAAAAAGAAAGAAATCAAGCCTGGCGCGGTCAAAACGTATAGGACATGGTTTCCTCTTCTTCCCCGCATCGGATCACTGTGAGTAGAATTATGAACCAACGGGATAGTAGCCTGTCCTGCACTGTGGTATAGTAGCTTGATCAGGCCTGGGCAGCCTTCACCACCTTGAGATGTGGGTAGTACACCTCATGTGCTGCCAGACTCCGGGAGCTTTTAGGACTTACCCCAGCACTGAAACCCTCTTTATTTTCTAATTTCTATCGTTTTGGATAGTTGATGGAAACTCACTGCTTGCTCGGTGGATGATGTTAGCTTTTCCTACTTGGCCCACGAGTCTGCAATGGTGTTGCTAGCAACAATGGTGTGACTAAGTCAATTCATTTGTTTACTATTATTCTAATGGAGGCGCAGAGGCTGAGCAGTAAAGCGCTTGGCTTCCGTACCAGGGGGTTCCTGGGTTCGAATCCTGGTGAAGGCTGGGAATATTGATTTCGGGATCTTCGGGCGCCTCTGAGTCCACCCAGCTCTAATGGGTACCTGACATTAGTTGGGGAAAAGTAAAGGTTGGTCGTTGTGCTGGCCATATGACACTGTCACACCTATTGAATTAGTTGCATTGTAAAAATGTTCTCTATTTAATAGTACCGCTTTCGTCTATTTTGATGACGTCATTTTTATGGGTTGTGTTTGTGTGCAGTAGGTGATCTCCCCCTGTTGCTTCGTCATAATTATTTACGACATAAATTGAAAATGTTCGTCTGGTGCATTCGCGCCATGTTGTTAGACTGAAGCAGGCTCTATTCTGTTCAGCTCTTGACTTTCTCCTTGGATCTGATATCGATGTCCTTGGTAGATATTATTATAGGATTATCTTGACCCCTGTTTAGGGTGAGTTTTATTTCATATTGTATAGTTAATTTTGTATATGGATTCGATTGTATTCGTATTTTGTATATAGATTAGAAGATTAGAAGAATCTCTCCTGTATCTTTCTATAGGGTCTCAGGTTTCAGGAGTGAGATCTCAGTTTTAGGTTACAGGACTGAGGTTTTCATCATATCAATTTGTCTGTCTGTTTTCGACTCAAGTTAGGGGACTGTAGTATATGCATGACTAAATGCATGACGCGTAGGACGTAATCATCTTCTTTTTTTGAAGTAACGTCTGTATTATATAAGATAAGACTGAGGTTCGAGTCTGAGGTTCCAGACTCCATACTGCGGGTTGCTATAACTAGACCTGGTGGTGCTTTGTGTAGTTGTGAGCTTTGGATACAACTATAAACTTTTATTTGTGAATCGTCGGTAAACAGCTTCTTGGCTGGAATAGAGATCTAGGTGTATTGCCAGTTGTTGTCTGGAAAGATTGTCACTGTGTGGACAATATTACTGAACCTTATAATTAAGGTGAATTTATTCTTGTTTATTTTAAAATACTAACTAAATATTTATTGTAATACTATTATAATTACTGAATTTTCACATCATATTGCATCTATATGCATTTTTATTTTCTTTATCATTATTATTGATCATATATCATTTTCGTTGTAGAAACATCATTGTATTAAATTCATATTTTAATTTAAATCATCATACACCTCGTTTATTGGATTAAGAACAACTGGGTGTGTATGATGTGACTGTCGGGTTGAACTTGGGACAAAAAGTAATACTAATTTATTCAAATTACTTTAATACCTAGATACATTAATAATCAATATATTTCATTCATCAACCGTAGGCCACAGAAACAGATGACCTTTACATCATCTGCCCTATAGACCGCAAGGTCTGAAGGGAAATTTACTTTTTTTTTAACTACTATTATTCTAATAATCTATTCCTGCAATAATTATATCGTCCTTTCAATCGTGTGTGTACCTCCACCAATGTTCACTGTGCAAAGTGATGACACACCAGCTCCGACCACCTCGAGGGACGTCACATCGGTCGCTGTTGAACAGTAGTAATCTTTAATGTGAGCGACTATAGTGACGTTATACGTTTCACGTTCACATGAGACTTTCTCGTCTGCATTTTTTAGTACGAAACTTATGGTATCTAGAGATTCTGTAAATAGAAATAATAACAAAAATAATAATAATAATAATAAAAACAAAATAATAACAATAATAATAATAAAAAATAATAATAATAATAATAATAACAAAATAATAATGATATCAAAATAATAATAACAACAAAAATAATAATAATAACAAAATAATAATAATAACAAAAAAATAATAACAAAATAATAATAACAAAAATAATAATAACAACAAAAATAACAGTAATAACTTGGCTTTGACTCATAATTTGATCAATAAGGATACTCATCCTTATTACAAATACTCGCCACAAGAGGTTCAAGAATCTACTGATCACTTATTCTACTTGGATAGGTCTATTTGGACTGACAAAACGGTAGATTTTAATCGCCTTGATCTGCTGTTTATTGATTTAAAAAAAGATAAAAAAAAAAAAAAAAACGCTACCATTATTGACATCGCCGAACCACTGCCTTATAATGTGAGAAAAACTGTAATGGGAAAACAACGAAATGTGGGAACCTCTTCTCGGAAATTACGCGTTTATTGAAGTTATCTAAAATAACAATATAACCCACTAGCCGCCACTAGCGGCTCCGATTTGAATGGGGGAAGGGTTGATTTTTTCCAAAACCTAACCTCCCAATAAACCCTTTCCCTAGTTTTGGTATGGTTGCTCTTCTCATTTGAATTTAGATCTATGTTCAACATGGAGAATCTTCCCGTCTCATTCTTTATTTTTCCACAAAAATAAAAGTAAAGTGTGGAAATGGGTTAACCCACCCGTTCAGCCGACATATTTATATCAAATATAAACTAATGTGAGAATGCGTTTCTGCTGTGAAAAATACAACAACGCGCTTTTGGCGTCGAGGCTAGGCCCCGAATTCCACTGATTAATAATAATGAGCTGTAGATGTCAGGAGAATGCGTTTCTACATTGAAGAATGCAAGAAAACGCTTTTGGCGCCGGGGCTTTGCCCCGAACCCCACTGATTAAGACACATTTAGAAATACATAGCTTATTAACAAAAGAAACACAGACACACAAATTAGCTACAGAATTTCTTTTCTATGTAGTCTGGACTCGACATAGTATCTTCTTACTGTGCATTGCTTCTTTTATCACCAATCGAAAATATGAGAACCGACCAGTCACCATTGATACGGTCGCCCTGTTTAGCGTGTCGTCACTGACACAGGTTTGGTCATCATTATCTGTGAGTATCGGCATATCCTGTTCAGTTTTAAGAAATGCCAGGTCACCTGAAATAAAGCGGTACACGTAAGTCTAATGTTGAACGCCATTTTCCAGTGCAAAACTAACGGATTAGAATATTCTCTAAATAAACCTTTTTTTTTTCTGTCCGGAAGTAGGATATAGAAGTAGATATATGCTATATATTTTGTCTTCATATCTTTATCATACCATGAAATACAATCGAGTTTGGTTAATTGTACCATCGGTTAATCAGTCGTTTATTCAGACTAAAGTACGGAGCCCATTTTGTAACATATGACATGTAGGTCTAAATGGACCAAGCGGTTTTAAAAACTGATGGTACTACAAACCATTCGCTACTCGTCTGGTCCCTTATTTTCCAGGAATCGATTTCATTATCTTTCCTTTTTATGTTTTTTTGCTAAACTCTGATATGTTAATAATCCCTAGAGGAAATAAGAACATCTAGAAATTGAAGTATAATTATAGTTTTAGATTTCGTCATTGCATTTCTAGTCTATGAAGACAGGACAAGAGAACAGAGCTGGCAGAAGAAAAGCGCCACTGAGAAAAAGCAACGCCAATGACACTAGCTCCTGCTGGAATAACCTGCCCAGTGTACAAATAAATACAGTGCTTTTTGTGTAAAAAAAAATAAAATAGGTGCGGTACTCAGTGGTGGATTGCCTAGTTAACTACAAATAAATTAATAATAAACGTTAAAATACAAGAAAAATACATCGGAAAACGTGCCGGTATGCCTTACCGGTACGTACCATCACAAAAAAAAGCACTGTATATATACAGTATTTCCGGTATTTAAAGTCAACAAAACGCATATTCTGAGGTATCTACAGTGCATTATACTGCTATTAAAAAGTTTTATTTCAAAAACCTTATGTACTATTCTTACTGACTTAGATCCTCCCGCGTCGTTAGGCGCATTGTGCGGCAAGCTGCTTCCACAAAAATCTGTCATTGGCATTGCCTGAAGCCTCTTCCCATTTGCTCTGAGGACCTCCATGAAACAGTGACGTCAAGTAGTACTAGGATGTCTCTGTTAGGCGCATTGTGCGGCAAGCTGCTTCCACAAAAATATGTCATTGGCATTGCCTGAAGCCTCTTCCCATTTGCTCCGAGGACCTCCATGAAACAGTGACGTTAAGTAGTACTAGGATGTCCCTGTTTGCGCTTTCCATGTAATGGACTCCATGTCATCCCAACTCTTTTGTCGGAGAACATGTCCCGCAAACCTCGTGCGACGCTCTGTCACAACCTGATTAAGGGGTCGACTCCCAGTTTGGCATAGGATTTCCTTGATTGAGACCCGATCTCTATAACTGACTACTAAAATCTGTCTTAGTCATCTTTGTTAAGCCATATTTAGTCTTTTTCAATTTTGGTAGATGACTATTCACTGCACTTTATTAATGGAGCCCAGCCACTGGTAGAAATGTGTAACCTCTCTTGGCTACGCTCTTAGAATTAGGTGACTGTAGTTTGCTATAGATTTTATGTCGTTTAGGGGTTTTAAACTTAAAAATCTCTGGAGTTTTTTTTTTAAATAAATTCAAAACCCCCTTGGCTTGGCTACGCTCATAGACTTTTGAGTGTGTAATTTGTTTTTTTTTTTATTTTGAAGAGGTATTTATTATATATATATATATATATATATATATATATATATATATATATATATATATATATATATATATATATATATAAGAGGTATTTTTTCAGCGGGGTTTAAATCTAAAAAATACCTCTTGCGCTGGGGAAGGTCGTGGTTTAGTTTAAAAATCTCAAGTAAATTAAACAAAATCAAAGCAAAAAATAAGTCACTAAATTCAGTCCACCCCCCCCCCCTTTTTTTTTGGGGGGGGGGAGATTTAATTTCATGGGAGGTTTGAACCCCAACCCCCCCGGCTACACCCATGATATATATATATATATATATATATATATATATATAGAGAGAGAGAGAGAGAGAGAGAGAGAGAGAGAGAAAGAGAGAGAGAGAGAGAGAGAGAGAGAGAGAAAGAGAGAGAGAGAGAGAGAGAGATAGATAGATAGATAGATAGATAGATAGATAGATAGATAGATAGATAGATAGATAGATAGATAGATAGATAGATAGATAGATAGATAGATAGATAGATAGATAGATAGATAGATAGATAGATAGATAGATAGATAGATAGATAGATAGATAGATAGATAGATAGATAGATAGATAGATAGATAGATAGATAGATAGATAGATAGATAGATAGATAGATAGATAGATAGATAGATAGATAGATAGATAGATAGATAGATAGATAGATAGATAGATAGATAGATAGATAGATAGATAGATAGATAGATAGATAGATAGATAGATAGATAGATAGATAGATAGATAGATAGATAGATAGATGTCGACTGGTACATTGGCTTTGTGCCTGCTTTTCAGATATTGTCCTATCCTCGTGTACCCAAATGAGGAAGACAGGCATGAAGGGACAGCACCTTAGTGACTTGGGGCTGCCCAGCTTAAGGTAGGCGGTAGCTGTCCATTAGGATCCTAGGATCCCTCCCACCGACGATCTGCTCTACGTCAATTAAGCATTTGATCTTACAACCGGTAACTGCCACTTCCCGTGTTTGGCCGGGGCCAAAGGCGAAGCTGGAGTGTCCTCTCCAGTTTTTGAATTTGGGTTTTGAGAAAGCGAGATGAAAGCCTAGGTATTGTTTATGGTCGGAACGATGTCGCCAACACAGCAGTTCCCCCCTCTCCGCGCAGCTGATGAGACCAAAGGAAGGAAATATCAGATACAATTTGGGATCTGTAGCGCCGCAGGCACTGTCAGTCTGCAGAACAGTGTGCAGCAATCTGCCTAAGGGTCAACAGTTCCTGATTTTTCCACAGGGTTGTCTCCCGAAGCCTTTCTCATGTTTGGGTATAGCCGCCATTTGGAAGACATAGCCTTAGACCACTTAGACCGCACTAGTCGGAGAGAGACGGTGACCAAGAGAGCTATAGAAAGCTAGAAAAATGAGCCTCGATTCTTGAAGAAAAGTGTGCCACACGGAAAATGGCCAGCTCCTCTATCACCAAAGCAAAAGCCACCTTGACATGCAATATATGTGGCTCCACAGCCATATGAAAAAGTGTTCGAGATGAACCATAGTCGTTTCACGACTGAAGGAGGCAAATGAATATATATATATATATATAATAGTTTCCACTTGCCTGCCCGAGACGCATAATAGGCATCTCTTGCAGGGACCATGTCTCCAATCAGGAAGTTTTTAGAATTGGCATGTATGCTCTCCTGACACAAAGAACATTACGCTGGCTCGGACATGTCACCCGCATGCCAGATGGTAGAATCCCAAAAGATATCTTATATGCTGAGCTTGTGGAAGGAGTCAGACCCAAGGGCCGCCCAAGACTAACATATAGAGATGTCTGCAAGCGAGACATGAGAGCCACAGGCATCAGCGAAAGTTTGTGGGAAAACATAGCCAAAAACCGGAGTACATGGAGACAGACTGTGCGTGCTGGGACAACCCTCGCTGAGAACAAAAGAATTGACTTGGCCTTAATCAAGAGGGAAAAAAAGAAAGCCGCCCTGTCCGCTAGCCCTGAATCAGGGGCATATTCATGTATGAATTGTGGCAAAGTCTGCCGATCTAGAATTGGCTTGATTTGCCACACCAGATTCTGCCCCGTCTCAAGATTAAACCAAAATCAGTGACTCATCTGGGCGCATCTATTGCCTTTCGAGACAAAAGGAGCCATATATATATATATATATATATATATATATGATCATCGAAAAGAATGAGTGGGATTTAGCACAATGATGGCAAGAGGTAGAATCTGACCATGAAATGTCGCTTGACCACAAAGAAATTCGATGTCTTTTAAGAGAAAAAGTCTGATAGTCAAAACAGAGTTTTCACTGTGTAGCCAATGGCCTATTTTTTTCCCCATAGATGTATAAAAATCTGTCAAATTTTCCGTCCATACAGAAATCAAGCATTTTTGAACCCATGTAGAGTTATAATTATAATTATTAGAATTAATTTGAGATGTGTATGAACTAGTCTCATCCTTTTTAATACAACACTTTTTTTTCTGAGCTATTCTTAAAATAAATGAGACAATAATGCGTTGTGTGTGCCAGTAGAGGGAATTTCTCATTCTCATAACACAGAAAAGGCTTGACTCTGGGGCTCCTCCCTGACCCCGCTAAGTGAACAAACAGTGCTATTAGTCCTTCTACCTGGAGGTGGAGCCATCTGCTTCTCTAATGCTATATTTAGAAAAAAAAACTTTTTCCAAAAAAGATTTATACAAAATTTAAAAAAAACATTAAAGGAAGCATTTTTTTTTTGTCTAAAAAAAACCACTAAGCGTATTGCCTTTCAATAAGTAAATGTGTATGCAACATTGAAAATAACTCTAGATCTATATAAAGAAAAATAATACGTAATAATAATAGGACTCAAAGATTCTTTTCTTTTTCATTACATCTTTGAAACCCTCTAGGAACCTAATATGAGAGCTTACAGCGTTCTCCGTATCCCAGCTGGCTTCCCCAAGGGGTTCGAGGGGAGGGTACTTTTTTTGTTTGGGGGGGGGGGAAGAGCCACTGGTAAATGTTTTAGAATCACTGATTTAAAGTTTTAGCAATAAGTGTTCACTATTTATGCATGCACCTTTGCATATTGCAACTATATGCAAATTAAGAAATAGCCCCAAATATATGGTAAGATATTTTTTTTTATCTGACTCAGAGGCGTCGCTGAGGAAGTTGTGAGAGTGTGCTATGGAAAATGTGAGTAGCAAGAGAAGACAACGAATCGCCTTGGCTACGCCTATTTTAGCACTCATAATTTGACCCATTGTTAACAGAACCAAAAATTATTAAACATTTTATTCAAGCGACGCTTACGGAACTGGCATAGATATCCAAAATATCCATTTTTGCAAACGCCGTCTGTTTGACATTCCCCTGAAGCCGAACATCCTGTCTTGCACTTGCATTGAAATCTGCAGTCAGGGCCGTAGTGATCATTGGTGCAGGCTGAAATGTTATAATGTTAAACCAGATGTATTATTTTTGTCTGAAGTTACACTCTAGTAGGTCTAACTTCAACAGAATAACGTGGACTATGTAACTGTTCATTCCAATATGCCAGACCCTCTCGAAACATAAAGGGACAGAATTTAACCCCTCATGCCGAATAAGCCTATTTTTACAAAGCTTATATCAACTCGCTCTGTCTGTCTGTCTGTCTGGTAAAAGGTGTGAACATGTTATTTCTCTCATTTCCCATTCTTGGATCAAGTTAAAACTTTACACGAGTATTATTGAACCTAACATATATATATATCAACATCTCTCATTATGTAGCAATAATCCCCCAACCCCTTTTTTTTTCGATTTCAAACAAAATAATTTACCACCAAAAATTAATTAACTGATTGTTTAATTTTCTCTGATTGATTCGTGTATTGCCAGGTTCAAGGGTTAGGGTTTAAATTTTGCATACTTATTCATAGTCGATGATAATACACGAATCAATTAATCCAAAATTTACCAATTAGTTAATCATTTAGTAGTAATTAATTAACATTGTTTTATATAGCAGAAAGGGAGTAGAACCGTGTAGTTTTCAGTTAATGATAGTAAGTTGATCAGGTCTTAGAATTGTGTATACACAATAGCTATACGCAAGGCTCGTAAAGTAAAGTTAATTTAGGCCTAATCTTGATTTAGTACTTAGTAAAGAAGAAATAAAATGCGAAGACAAATTTATTTACTTTTACAAAATCTTACTTTTAACGTAGGCTATCCTATACTCTTAAGCGAGCAATTCCTGTATGTATGTATTTATGTATATATATATATATATATATATATATATATATATATATATATATATATATATATATATATATATATATATATATATATATATATATATATATATATATACAGTGTTTTAGGATTACAAAGCTAACGTATTTTCGTGAGTTACAGACTCTACACTGTTTTAAGATTACGAAGCTAACGTATTTTCGTGACTCTACACTGTTTTAGGATTACAAAGCTAACGTATTTCCGTGAGTTACAGACTCTTCAGTGTTTTAGGACGAAAATACGTTAGCTTTGTAATCCTAAAACACTGAAGAGTCTGTAACTCACGAAAATACGTTAGCTTTGTAATCCTAAAACACTGAAGAGTCTGTAACTCACGAAAATACGTTAGCTTTGTAATCCTAAACTATATATATATATATATATATATATATATATATATATATATATATATATATTTATATATATATAAATTTTATTTCGAAAACGACTCTAACGATTTTCTTTAAAATTGCAAGGTACGTGCGTATAAGTGAGAAAAAAATTCTCAACTCATTGGCAACATCAAGAAACTCAAGGTAAACCGTTATATCGGTTTGAAAATGGCTCATTATCGAAAATTTTATTTTGGTTAGAATGTTTTATGAATGAAATTTTCTATGTGACGTCAAAGGAAAAAAAAACTTGACACCGCTTAAGTCACTAGGCTCACCGCAATACACTAAGACATTTCTTCGCAAACAAGAACAAGTTTTAATGAATTCATTGGCATAATTAAACATTTTCGCACCATCTTATTGTAGATTGATCTATTATGAAACTATGTCGATGTATGATAAGTTATTGTGTTTTAAAGGCTTTATAAATTGTTTACACTTTAATTGCGTAGACCCGTAGGTAGCTTTTACTTTGTTATTATTTTGCTGGTGAATTATTGCAATGTGTTCAAGCTTCGAAATCTACTGTCCCATACCAAAACACAGGAAATGGTCATGACACAGCTTCTCTACTCCTTACTTGCACACACTGAACATGATACCCAGGGCCGGCTGGTGAATTATTGCAATGTGTTCAAACTTCAAAGTCTATTGTCCCATACCAAAACACAGGAAATGGTCATGACACAGCTTCTCTACTCCTTACTTGCACACACTGAACATGATACCCGGGGCCGGCCCTAATATTTGTGCGGCCCTATGTGAAATGGATTGCGCGCGGCTCAGTCAGGGTAGGGATAAGGATAATAAGTGAAAATTAAAATTTTGTATTAGAAAATATATTCGTCTTTGCATTACATTTTTACTAAATGAAAGCGTAGGATTGGCGTTTACCATATTGATTGACATCCCAAAATGACAATGTTATCTATTTTAAGGACATTTTTATGAGTTTTCATGAGATTTCAATAATTTCAGGCGATTGCCAGACTGTAAGTATATTTTGCATTTTCGGGAGATTTCTGGGTGCTCCTTGAAGCGAGGAGACCACGGGAACCCTGTCATAAGTTTAATAATTTACACCTAAAATTAGGGCGGAGCTTATAAAAGTTCGGGGCCCACTGCGGTCGCACAGGTTGCAGTAGCCTAAGGCCGGCCCTGATGATATCCAGCTCTCGGTCAACGAATTTTCATTACGCTGCCGACTATTTTGGTTTAACCATAGACCTCTGTAAAACGGGAGTCATGTTCCAGAAGTCACCCAATAAAATCTGCTCACCCCAAAGATCAACGCTAATAGGTGTCCCTTAACGTGGTAGACAACTTCACATTTCTGGGAACCATCGTATCAAATGACGCATTGCTTTAAAGGGAGGTTGATATGTGATCAGGGTTAGTCGTGTTTTTAGACGCCTCCAAGCGAGAGTGTAGCGAAATAAATAGCTCCGCCTGCCTACAAAAATAAGTGTCTTCCAAACAGTGGTTCTCTCAACGCCTCTTTGTGGATCTGAGACATGGGTACTTTATAGAAAGCAACTAATACTTCTTGAACGCCTTCACCAAAGATATGTGCACACCATCATGGAAATATGTTGGCAAGACCGCACTACAAACAGCGATATTCCTGCGAAATGGTATGAACTTCTTATAGTCCAACCGTCACGCTAGGCTATTTTACTTTGTTACAAGGTGCACGTTTACCCTTTAACGTAGAGATTTAGTATCACTTGATGCTTTGTACTAAAGCCATAATGAATATACTAATTACAATATTAAATTCTGAACGTAACCAGTTTAGAAGTTACACTGCAAAAACTTTCTTCCAAGACAATAATAACCCAATAGTTTTACGTAAAAGATGCAATGTAAAACGACACGACCTGAACTGTGGTTTTCCTACACTGTTGGGGGGGGGGGGGGACTTAAGAGACTTTCTATTCTAATTGTCATGAACAATTACATTGAGAACTAACAGAACGAAAAAGCTACTCTTCAGATTGATAGTCTTTAAGGGAGGTTGATAAGCGTCTGATCAGGGCCAGTAATACTTTTGAGCGCCTCCAAGCAAGAGTGTGGCAATATAAATCGTTCCGTCTGCCTAAACAATCAGTGTCTACCAAGCAGTGGTTCTCTATATATCTCTATGTGTATCTTAGACATGGGTACTTGACAGAAAGCAACTAAGACTTCTTGAACGCTTTCACCAAAGATGTATGTACACCATCATGTACATACGGTGGCAAGACCGCACTACAAACAACGATGTTCTAGCGAACGCCGGTATGAACTTCCCGACAGTCAAGCTAGGCAGGGCACGTATCCTGTATGGGGCTGTAACATCTGCCAAAGGCTTCTTAGTGAGCTTAAAGGTGTTCAGCATAACAAAGGTGCTCGAAGGGAAACGCTTCTTTACAATCACTTCATGTTTCGTACTAAAGCCATAATTGATATATGAATTGCAAAATTAAATTCTGAACGTAATCATTTGAGAAGTTACATTGCAAAGACTTTCTACCAAGCCAATAATAGGCAAAAGATTCAAAGTGAGATTTGTTTTTCGAGACTACAGGGAGACTTTCTATTCGAATCGCCATGTATGGCATGTACAATGTCATTTAGAACTAAAAGAACACAAAAGCAACACTTCAATTTGGTAGTCCTCTACCAGATCGCTCATTTTCATCATAAAAAAATTAGTTCGGGTAAATATTTTTCGTTAATAGATTATTCATCCGAGCGAGACTCGGTCACCTGGTACTTGTCCTTATCCCTACCAAGACTGGGCCCCTCGCAATGCGTTTTGATAGGGCCACGCAATAGTTAGGGCCGGCCCCGGACATAAGCATTGCAAAATTAAGGATTAATCACTTTGATGGTTTTGTGTCTTTATAGAGCATACCTTCTTGATATCGTGCATGATTTTGGTACAAGCTAATTTCTAACTCTTGGTGAGGCCTGTTTCTATACATTGGTCTTTAAAAAAACACAACACATTTTAAGAATGCCCTGCTTCGAATAAATAGATTGCAGGATACGGAGATACAATAACTAAAGTTTGTTTTAAAATATTGTGGAACTCTTCGGACAAACTCGACCAGAAATCATTTAATAGCTGATTTTTTGTATCTTTTGTTTCAAATGACAGTCAAATCTAGAGCAGGTCAAAGTTCATAGCGATGTTTTTATAGATTTTTTTTTTCTGTCGCCGAGAAGAATTAATAAAACTAATAATTCTGTTCTGCACTTACTGTGGAATATATACACGTGTAGGCTAACCAGTTAATTCTTCCAATAGGTCATGAAACACAAAGTCAAGTCTAGCGGAGCTCTTAGTGTTTGAGAAACACTGAGTTAAGGGCTAAGAAAATCAGTTCATTTGTTGGCGGCTTTAGAGACAGTCAAGTTTTGTAAATCGAGACGTTTTGTACTTGGGTTAACCAAGACGGTTTCCCCTCGTTACCGGATGAAATGTTTATATCATTAAGATTAATTGTCTCATTTCATTGTTGGACTTTCGCCTGTGTTCAGTTGGTTAACTGTAATTAGTTGTTACCTCCACCTAAACAGATTAAACACACTACTCAAGATAGAGAGTAGGGGTTAGGCTTATCAGCACACGGTAGTTTCGTTTCCAATAGTTATCACATATAATGAGTTTAAATCGTTGAATATATTTTTACTGTCCCTGGGCAGTGGCCCCCGCCTGCCCTCTCTTAAATACGGCCCTGTATTGACACTTTGTGTAGATTAATTTATTATAAACTACAAAATTGCTTATCAAATTGGCAGCAAAAATCTAATGACACTAACATACACAATAAACGAAATTATAATTCTGTTAGATTGAATCTTTTAGAGATAAGAGTGTACATACAATCCAGCTGAAGACTGTCGTGGCTAAGCAAAATAAAGAAACCCATTGTCCAGTAATGTGGCTGACTCTGAGAGGAGCTCTTCAATCTGATTGAGATCACAATGCAATAGCGCAGCACTGCCAGACAGGATGGCCGACATACGGAGACCAAATACATTTCACCCCTAAAAGAAAAATTAAATGTTCAAATATCTTCAAATATAGTGTTACAGTTTAAGTAATAAAGTGATATGTAAAAAAAAAAAAACTTTTTTTTTTTGGAAGGAGGGATTTACTTTTGTATGGCGTAGGTACAATAGCCTGTTCAGAACACTCTGGTCCAATCTCTTTTGTGAGCCTGTGGGAAACGGGAGAAGGTTTCTGGGATGTCTTTATGCGCTCAGCCAACTCTTGGCTCTAGCCTTAATTTCACGAGGATGTCATGTGGCCAGCACAAGAACCAACCGCTTTTACTTTTCCCCAACTAATGTCAGATACCCATTAGAGATGTGTGGCTCCCTAAAGATCTCGAAATTAAAAATCCCAGGATTCGAACCCAGAACCCCTTGGTTCGTAAGCCAAGCGCTTTATAGTAATTGCATGTTATTACATAAAGTACAGTTTGTGATCTCTCATTTCATAATTTCAACTTGAAAATTAAATTATTCGATTTTGACTGTAACAGTTTTGTTGGTTGTTTATCAATACTAGAAGCTCCGACGTATAATTGGATATTGGGCCATCCGATCTAACGTCTGAAAACACCACGACATAGTCACCAGACCAAAAACTTGTAACACCTACGCTTCCAGGTTTAACTGACAACTAAATATGATTATTGATGGCTGCATGTTCGTGTGGTATGTTCTTAAGACGCGATGGTATCACATTGCCCGCTTCAATCCCGTGACGTTCTGCAAGAGGCTTGGACTAGACGTAATAGTCTCCAATTATGTTATCTTCATCTCTGAAGAACGGTCTGAAGCAGTGGCGTAGCTACCAATGTGCGGGTGGTGTGGGCCGCACAGGGCACCAAATGGAGAGGGGCACCAAAATTCCCCCAGTGTGTATTAATTTCCTATTTCCCTGAGCATTTCAGTAAAAACGACTAATTGTATGGACACGAAAAAACTTAAACTACTGTATTTTAAACATGATTTATAAACTAGTCATGTCGCTATTTTGTTTCATCTCCTTGACTATTTCTTCAATACAATGTAAGCTATAGAACAGTTTGAATCTAATTTACTAGATTTATTTCGGACACACGGTACATGTTACTACACTGATCAATGCTCTGTAATATAAAGAAGAAGAAGAAGATAGGCCAACCTTTTTTTACTTCATTGTTTAGTCCATTGGTTTAATCTAGATATAGAGTTTACAAATATATTACTAAACTCTAGCTCTAAACAATTGTCTTAGTTTATTCATTTCTTTATGATTCTTTATAGTTTAATTTTGGAAATAATTCTATTGTAATGTCAATATTTTTAAATAAGCTAACCTTTGTTTTCTACGAGTTTTTTTTTAAACTAACTAGTTAATTGTAATACTGTAAAGTAAACAAAATAATGAACAGTGCCCAAGACTGACTAGTCTGGCTGGCGCCTCAAAACCCTTTTAAGCTCAGATGGAGAAATCGGCATCTCTGGTTCTGTCCGGTCTGGGTAGACTATAAGGGCCCCATACCCAGATCTATCGGGGTCCCTCATTACCGACTTATCGGTATAACAGAAAATGGCATCTGATGGGTAGGACTTTAGTGTAGCTGATGCCAAGTTTTGGAGTATGGCAAGTGTTAATCGCCTCTTGGTGGCTCCCTCTTGCCCTATGAGGGACATGTTTATTTGTGGGGCCGGCTATCTCCTACACGGAGGGCAAGTACTAATTCTTCTAATAGGAATTCTATCAGTGGAGAGCCCAGCTGATTTTGACAAATTGGCCGCAATGTGGAGGAACGATCGCATTTTTATGCGGTTCCTAGCTCTCCACTGTTGCACTAAGATTGTGGTGGGTAGCCTAGAGTCGCCCCTTTTGTAGCGCTCATGGGCCGTAAGTACCGCCCTCTCCCTCCTTAAATGTAAAGGGGCCACGTTTGTTTAGATTTCAGCAAAGTTTGTTGGGCTTGTCCGAAAGGTGCCACAAATGAACCTTAGTGCCTGTGATTGTACTCGGTCGAGTGATTCGAGGGCAGTTTTACTAGCATATACTTGAACTGTATGGCTGTACTCAATTTGTGATCTGACTGCCCCTAAGTACAATGTGCGTAGCATGTAAGCTTTGTCACCCCACTTTGTGCTGGCCAGCTTTCTTAGTAACGCTAACTTCTCCTAGGCTTTTCTTTCAACTTCCTGGATGTGCTGGAGGGAACTTGAAGTTCGCCTGAGAGTATGGAACAATATTGACAACAAGGCCCAAGATTTGATTATACAAGAGACGAAAACCTGGAGAGTTAGTAAAATTACTATCAAAGTACGATCCACTCTTGAGGGAGCATGTGCTTCGAACTAAGCTTTGTTCCAGACCGAATACATACATGTCTCCACAAATACAAAATGAATTTATTACAATATTGGGGGATCACGCTAAAAACAAATCATACAGCAAGTAAAACAATCCAAATATTTCTCAATTATTTTTGACAGTACACCTGACATCTCAAAGCTGGATCAAACTTCCCAAATTTTACGGTGCGTTGTCATGGATAATGACGGGGTGCAGGTTCGTGAGTCTTTTGTTGACTTCATCGACACAAAGGACAAGCATGCTGCTGGAATCGCTGAGATGATTCTAGAGAAACTGCGTTCGGATGGCTTAGACATAATGGACTGCAGGGGTCAAGGCTATGATAATGCTGCGGTCATGAAATGTCAAAACTACGGTGTCCAAAAACGTATTTTAGAAGTCACTATTCATTGCCTGCTCAAACCTTTCTCTTAATTTAGCAGAAATTCGAGCTGCTGAAGCTGAAGTCAATTCGGTAACATTTTTTGGTACACTGGGCCGTTCACACTCCTTTTTCTCAACTTCAACACACCGCTGGGATATCCTCATCAAAATAACCGGAACTAGCCTTAAACGTTTAGTTGAGACCCTCTGGAGCGCCAGAGGAGAAGCCGTCAAGATGGTTAGGGATAAATTTTCTAAAATTTTAGAAACTCTGGAGACATTAACTAGCAGAGATGAAAATTCATCGACTAAATCTGAAGCAGGTGGATTATTAGTTTCTATTCAGTCTTTTAATTTTCTCACCTATCTTGGATTTTGGGCTCCTGTATTAACTGAAATTAATGATACGCAATTCTACCTTCGAAAACAAGGATTGTCTATTCGAGACTGCTCACTCAAACTAAAAACATTAGAGACATTTTTAAGTAGTAATCGAGAGGACATCGCTGAAGCCAGCATTACCTTTGCCGAAAGGGTGTGCTCAGAACTGAGAATCAGTACAGAACCTCAAAAACGTATTGGCCATAAGAAAAAGATGCCTGGTGAGAAAAGTGACGACTCTGTTCTTACACACAAAGAAGAGCTACGAAGGGAAATTTATTCTGCCTTGGATAGGATTGTTCAAGAAATAATCACCCGATTCGAGCAACTTCATGATGTAGCAGATAGATATGAATTTTAGCCGCCTTCCCAGATATTAAATCGTAAGGTCGAAATCAATCTCTATAGTACTCCTAGCGACATTGATAAAAACGAATTTCTGCTGGAGCGAAAGAGGCTTCAACGGTTTGTCACAGTTTCATCAGAAGCCTCCGAACTTCCAAAACAAGGACCTGTTGAGCTCTTGAAATTTATAAAAAAATATAAGCTAGATGATTCAGTCCCGAATATCATGATTCGTCTATTTTCGACTATTGCGGTAAGCGTCGCTACATGCGAGAGAAGTTTTTTCCAAACTTAAACTGATCAAGAATTACTTGCGATCAACGATGACAAATTTACGACTCACTAATTTAGCCATTTTGTCCTTTGAACAAGAGCTGGTGGAAAAATTTGATTTCGATAAAATTATTGATACTTTTGCCAGCAAGAAAGCGTGTAAAATTCATTTGTAGTATGTTTATGTAAAAGTGATTTAACAATATTTGATTAATGAATGCATATTATTTTGAACAAAAAAGTAATGTTTTGCAATGTGATTAATTAGTTAGTTGTTGTTGTTTTTTTTTTGGGGGGGGGGGCATCATGATGAGGTACCGCACCAGGCATCATATACTCTAGCTACGCCACTGGTCTGAAGTGCTTATAACAAACAATAGAATTACATTAATATATTAGTATACATACCCTGTTGTAGTAGGCTGGTGACAGCAGACCTCACAGAGACAAGAATTATCTTTCTACCAGTCTTAGGCTCCTGGACTATTCTGTACTTCTTCAGACAGGTAACATGGTTTCAAAAAAAGTTCCTCAGTACATACTGTTAAGAGGAGACAACGATAAAAATTGTTTAACTTTCACGCGTCTCATTCCTGGCAGTGCCACAGTAAGTAAAGTTCCCCCTTTCAGATATTGTGGTCTATAGGGCAGATGATGTAAAGGTCATCTGTTTTTTTGTGGCCTACGGTTAACGAAGGTATAATGTGGCCAGAACAACCACCAACCGCATTAACTATTGCCCAACTAATGTCAGGTAGCCATTAGAACTGGGTGGACTTAGAGGCTCCCAAAGATGACAAAATTAAATATTCCAGTCTTCATCAGGATTCGAACCCGGAACCCTGCACAGCCACCGCTCCTCCGTCAGTGCCACAGACGATTAATTTTAAGACTTTAAAAAAAAATAATCCTGCTATACTTTTCGCTCATAATTAAAAAGTAATAATATAGATGTAGACTTTATCGTATGTATGCAAATAGTTCAATTTGTTGGGATCTTTGTACAAAATATTAATAGGCCTACAGTTGATTCTTGATAGTCAGGAATTTCGTAATGCAACGCACACAGTAATCCGAGGCGGCGCCATGTCATTAATGTATAAATAGTGGATGTTATTAAGTAAAGTGTGAAATCCGGGATTCTGTAAACATATTTTTAGAATGTAGGTTGGCTTCAGGTTTAATTTATCAGAGTAGCGCTTTCCCGAAAGATGAAATCATATGTTTAGTGTGTTTTTTTTTTTAATTCACATTTGTAGTCAATTTATGCTCTAAGAGAATATCTTATTATCTTATAGATTACAGACGTTACTTAAAAAAAGAAGACAATTAGGCCAACGTTCTACGCGTTTCATGTGTCAATCTAGTCATGCATGTTAAAATCTGCTAAGTCGTTGGTTTTCCTGGCTGATTCAGGCAACCCATTCCATTCGCTAATGGCACTAGGGAAGAAGGAATAATTGTACGACTTTGTTCTAGCATATGGAATAAGAAATGTGCCTCTATCTTTATTACACCTAAATAAAATTTTGATGACATACACAGTTAAATTTTTTGAAGTAGCCTACAGTTAACCTTTGGCTATCCGTGTTTTCGGTAATCCGACACCCCTCCGGTTCCATAACAGTCAGATTATCAAGAGTCAATTGTAATTTATATCAGTACAACAGTAGGTCTAATTAATGTCTTATTCAACAATATGAAAAATTTGTAAAAGTTACCGGAAATAGTCAATAAATATATTGATCGCCTACCGAGTACTGCAGTGCAACTCATAATCTATATCCTATACTCTGTAGATCTAGTATTTCTCATATCTCATGATTACCATTTTGTATATGTATACCAGATCTAGCTGTACAGACAACTTTAAAGAAAAAAAATTGTGCAGGTCTTATTATAGTCTATATCATACAAACATCCACTTTTGTTGAAGAAGAGTGTAGACATTTATACAATGACAAGAATTTTATGCGTGTACCAATCCTAACATAATTAAAATACCAAAGGGGAATACCCATTATTGTGCACGTAATGCAATACCATTCACACCAAACAGCCCTACTTGGCCGAGAAAAGATCGGGAAAATCCATAAATAGCAAGCTTTTTTTGTGTGTATCCGGTGTGAAGATAGCGGAAGTACTGTTAAGCGAGGTACTTTAATGGTAGTGTCAACTGTGACGAGCTCGACATAGTCATTGACATATATCTTAAAAGAACTTGTAGGCCAACCACAATAATTTTTATTCTTTAGTTGACAACAGCGATCTTTCAATATGACGTCCTTGACCTTGATTATTCAGTCTATTTCAAACTCTTCCTCTTTCTTATTACCACCACTTATCTTCATATCCCTTTCTCTTCTTTTTATATTTCAATCTATTTCAGAGGTTCTCAAATTTAATTGACCCGGGGACCCTTTGTGTAGTCAAAACTTGCCCACGGACCCTAAGTGAGAAAGCTACACAAAAGAATAGTAGGCCTATATAATTACAACTGTTAATGCAAAAATATTTGTTGAAAGATATTGTTTGTAAATAGCAACCGCTAATCTCCACGCAGGGCCTGCCCTACAGATTGTGAGGCCCTATGCGAAACGGATTGCGAGGGGCCTAATCTGGGTAGGGATAAGGATAATGAGTTAAAATTAAGATTTTTTTTTTGTTTACTAAGTGAGTAATCACGATTAAATTTAACTTTACGAGCCATCTACAATAGCAGGTAGTTTTCCAAACAAAAATCCGATAAAAATTCAGATCTGCCTTTTAGATTTACCATCTACAAGCAAAATATCGCTTTTGATTTTTTTCTTTAAGAGATAGAGATAGATTTAGATCTATATTTATATGCCATTGAATATTACAGTAAATTAAATCTAGGAACTTCCAGTGTTGGTTAAAATTCGCCTTATTATTTTGATTAAATGAAAGCTGACAATGCAGGATTTTTTTTAATCGCGAGTAGGATTGGCGTTTTCCATATTGAATAACACACCAAAATTTTGCCTATTTTTCAGGATATTATATGAGTTTTCAGGATATTTTAATAATTTAGGGAGGCTTTCGTGAATTTTTCGTATATTTTGCAATTTCAGGAGATTTCCAGGAGCTCCTGGAAAATCAGGAGGCCGCGGTTAAAATGGTTTACTTTAATAATTTACAACTTTGAAAGTGCGGGGTCTACTGCAACCGCATGGTTGCCCTAAGGCCGGTCCTGTCTCCACGAGTACAAATGTCTATTATTATTTTTTTTTTTATGAGGTTCATTACGACACTGAATTCACGTTCTACTAAATAACAAGACGGGAAAGTAGTCAACAATGGCTCATAATGCAGGAAATGAAATTGAAATCTGTTTTTGAAACCAGAATTTGTAAAATTCTTGTTTAAACATATTAGGCTATTGGTTTTAAGTTCATCGAATTGTTCGTGGATATTTCAATTAGCTGCTCCTGTATTACAACGGATTAATCTGTGATTGAGATCTGAGTTTATCTACGAGTAAAACGGTAGGCCTATCATTATCCAATCAGAAATATCCAAGTGAAAAATGTCTTCAAATCTTTGGTTTCAAGCCGTCATAAACATATTAGGCCTATATTACACAGTAGTGAGTGACGAGTTCATTATTATTAAAATTATCCGATCAGATAATCTGGCTTATAAAAATGAAATTATTTAAATTGTATAAAATTTTCACCTTTCTTCGGACTCCTTGCAGTCGTCTCGTAGACCTGTGGGGATCGCGGACCACGGTTTGAGACCACCTATTATAGGAGAAGGAAAAGTTTGAATTCAAACCTATACTGCCTTGCAGCTATACACAATAACGGGAATGGCTTCGGGAGTCAACCTGGAGGAAAAATCAGAAGTCGGCGCCCCTTATATGCATTTTGCAGCACCCAGTGCAACACCTTGACTGAGCCTGCGACGCCGCTGACTGTCTGACTCCAAACTGTAGGGGGATTGGCACTTGCCGTTCCTTTAACACATTAGCTGCGTGAAGAGGGGGAAACTGATGTGTTGGCTACATCGTTTCAACCACAGCAAATGCCCAGGCATTTAATCTATCTCATTTCCATGAGATGATCCATATAGATCTAGACTCTAGACATCTAGATCTAAGTCTTTTTGCTACTGAAGGAGAACACGGTATTATTGTGTGTGTGTTTGCGCGTCTGCACTAATATTATTAAAATATCGTCTTTTTGCTTCCGGAAGTCGCTAATTTGAACAATACATTAGAATAACATAACCATGATCTTACTCTAGAGTTAATATAGAATATAGAATCTAGAGTCTAGAGTAGATCTAATCGAGTTCTATTGATTTATTAGATCTAAACACAGGGATTTCAGTGCCAATATATTTAGGTAACCAAAATCTTTAGAAGTAATAGTTTAAATAGTTACTGTTAGATCTAGATCTAGTAGTTAGTAGTCACAGTGTTAGTCAAGTTAGTGAAGTGAGTTATTTAGTTATTAGTCACTTTACTATACTAAACTTTACTTTAGTCACACATTTAGTAATTTAGTGTTACTGTTACTGTTACTAAACTGTTAGTAAGTGTTAGTAATAGATTTTATAGATATCTATCGAATTAGTCTAGATCTAAATCTCGGAATCAATTCAATTCTATTTAATTAATTTAAATTTTAAATCTAGAATTCTAGTTTCTAATTAATAAATAATTCTAATTTAAATTTTAAATTTATTCAATAAGACAATAAGTATTTACTACTAGTTACTAGATTTACTAGATGTAGTCTAGAATCTTTCTAGATCTACTACTCCTCCCCACTTAACTTCGTTACTTAGATGATGAGATCTAGTTTATAAATTTATATTTTTTATTAAAATATATACTAATGACTAATCTATAATTAGTATTATAATATTATATTTTATATTATATAATAATGATACAATATAGATCTAGATCTATATATGACGTCAAAACTTATACTGTGACTGTCTAGTCAAGTCCAGTACTAGTGTGACTAGTGTCTAATTGTCTACTCAGTCGTCTCAGTCTACTGATGTACTGTATTAGACTCTGTGTATATATACTCATATTTATTTATAGATCTATGTAAGTTATCGTAAGTATCTAGTTTATTAGTTAGTCTTAGAGTTCAACAATGGTAATCATAATTTTACATTTGAATGATTGTGACTGACTGACTGTTGTTATGGCTCTTCCGCGGTGTTGAATACAACCAATGAAATAAACAGGAGGTAACCTTCAAACTAAATCAAACACCGGCGAAAGGCCGAAACAATCGATATCTAATAGGTAGTCGACGCTAGTGTTGAAACAACAAACACTTTTAATACTCAAGAAGGGACCTGTCTTAAGCAAAGCATCTTGTTTATAGCGTATCTTAGAGCATTCTTACTTTTTAATGTTCTATCATGACATTCTTCACTAAGTAAAACTTTCCCCTTATTCCCGAAACAAATCCTAATTCCTAGTCATGTCATAACACTGTCAACAATTCCTTTCCTTTGTTCAAGATACCAAACAAAATAATTAATTACAAATAGTTAGTTAAATAATTGGTATACCAATAGTTAATTAACTAATTGGTAATAAATTTTTTTTACTGATTCTTATTTTGTCAGGTGAAAGAAATAATAGACAAATAGTTATAATATAATTAATAATAGTGTAAATTAGTGTATGAAAATTCAGCTTAATCTGAGGTTCAGTGTTGGAGAAATAACGTGTAAAGCTTTTACCATACATAAATACAGACAGACTTGACAGAGTGAGTTGATATTAAGCTTTGTAAAAGGAAAAACCAACAACTTTGCCCTGGTAGTCACTAGAAGTTTTTAAAGCACTTAGTCATGGTTTTGAAAACCTTACAACTTACTATTTTACTCAGGCTATTAGTTTTAAAATTTTATTTTGATTTTGAGTATCTCAGGTGTTGATCTGATTTCAAGACAACTTTAAACATGCTTTGTACTTAATACTTCAACAGTTTGCTGAAAATGTCACATTTCGAACTTTACACTTAGTCTAAAATTCTATTGCATAGTCCGATTAGATAGTCTTCTTATAATATATTGTTGTAACCCAATTGGCGACACGATAGGGTTAACTGTGTGTGACCAGCTGACATATGTGACCCAGGCCAGTAATAAAGTTTAGCGTGCTATATCAAAGGGCAAGGGACAGTACTGGTATGAACTTTGCACATGAATATGACCTGTGTTATGGTCATCTGATCATAAGCCTGCGTGGACCAGAGACAGAGTGTGTAGTCAGTGCAGTTCAAGAAAGGACAGCGAGGAGACCGGGACTGTTAGTCAGCCATGAAGTCAAGTGAAGCGTATGAGTCCAGGAAGAGACAGTAGAGTTTAGTAGGGTAGTACAGTGATGTACAGTATAGCATTTTTAGTAGTTGATTGTCTTGCCAATTGTGTCATATTGGCTGTTTCATTTCATCATTATTAAAGTACCAGATTATTTGGAACTCTTGTTGTCAGGTTCTTGTGTTTTGTGTTGAGCAGTGGTTACAGAACGTCTTATTGGGAGAGAGAGAATTGTAACAATATAATATATAGTCGTTTTATTATTTCAGACAGCTATGGGCTCAGCTGGTGACTGGTGTTTGATAGAAAGTGATCCTGGGGTATTTACAGAATTGATTAAAGGATTTGGTGAGTATTCTATTACTTTCTGGTTTGACCTATTGTCACTACACCAAGATGCTATGCTACACTTGATTAAATTGAAAATTGATTTAAAAAAATGATGTCTTTTAGTTAGGCATAGGCAAAATGAAAATGGTTAGACCAGGATTTTTTAGTTCAGTTTATTAATTTTTACATTTGTTTGAAATTTGAACACCATCGTCTAGTTAAACTTATATTAGTATATGGTTAATTCTGTTGGAGCTTGAGTTTATAATCATAGTAAATATTCTATGTCCTCCTTCAGTCATGAAGCACCTTCGTATCATCTCATAGAATTGACATCAAGGCCTGGGCATTAGCTATGATTGGAGCAATTTCCATGCAGTTGTTTGTTCCAAAGCAATAGTTCATAAATTTGCCAGAGTATGTCAATGTGTACACATATTTGGGTATAGCCATTAGGCAGTGAAGGTTTGGATTCAGAGTTATTCTTCTGTGTGGGTAGCCAGCCAAGGCTAATGAGCCCCTCCTGCTGAAGCATACTGATTTAGGCACAAGTTGCTCATCTTTGCCCCTTTTCTTGTCAAGTATTAACAGTTCTGCCTGATCCAATATCTGAGCTACACATGAAGGCTAGGAAGTGAACTGTCGGGGTGGGGGCTATTTAAGATGCATGTAATTGGAAGCATTTTATAGGTAGTGGAGATTTAAAATTTACTGTTGTGTCTTAAATTTACATTTTATTTGCTACTTTGTAGGAAATTATTAACTTCCTTTTTGAATGGACATCTCTAATTTATAAGAATTTTAAATTGATTTTATAAAATGATTTGTATCAGGTTGTCGAGGAGTTCAAGTGGAAGAGATTTGGAGCTTAGATCCAGAAAGTTTTGAATCGTTAAAGTAGGTTTGAAGTTCAATTTTTTTAAGCCCACCATTTTTTTCACCATAACTCATTGAAATAGAAAGCTTTCAAAAAACGCATTGCTCTTTTTGTAAAATCAAAGAATATTTGGCTTACATAAGTGAAGATCAGATTCAGTTTCATGATTTCTGGTTTTACATTCTCAACCACCTGATATAATTTAAGTTCAAATAATAAACTGTAAAAATAAAAATGCTGTATATATTTATATGTGCTCCACATTTATATAAATATAAAGAAGTAGAGGTTTGCACAATATGTAGTTAGAGTCACTTATTAAATGGTAATATCATTTGTTAAAAGACAATGTGTTGGCTATTGTAGCCACCACCAAAGTTTTGGTGTTTTGAGCATCTCCAGCTCCTGAGTGTTGTGCTCATCCAGTGCAGGATACAAACCTGTAACTAAGCTACCAACCACTTAGTCACCTTTCACCTGTTTCTATGTAGTTTTGTAATAAATTACTGAGCAAGGAACAGTTTTAGAGATTACAGAACAGTTGTTTTTTTTCAAGTGTTTTAAAAATCAAATTTGATCAATAAATTATTTGGTTCCATTGAAAAAAAAAAGGGATAAAAATAAAAATTTATGCAATTTTTTAGAAATCTTTTATAGAATTTTTTTTTAAAGTTATCTGTTTAAGTTTGGTATTATTTTACAAAATCTTTCTTATGCTTTTTTTTTAAATCATGTTTTTCTCTAATAGACCAGTTCATGGCCTAATTTTCCTGTTCAAGTGGTCACCTAATCAAGAGCCTGATGATTCTATTGTGCAAGATAGTAGGCTGCAAAAAATCTTTTTTGCTTCTCAGGTAGACAGAAGTTAACAAACTAGTAAACAAATTAAAAAAAAAAAATGTTAAGTTTCCCTTCAAGATCAAGTAGTCTGTGGGACAGACAATGTTAGACTCATTTCTTTTTGGTCCATTGTTAATGAAAGAATCGTGTGGACAACTTAAAGACCAAAATCTTTTGATTTCTCTAAGAATGATCTGATACTGTGTTCCGTGGAAGCTGACCAGGATTTGTACTTACTCTAAGTGTGTGTTACCATTTGTCTCTTTTCCTTGATTTGTCCTTAATGTGCTAATAAAACAACAACCCAATAACATACAAGTAAGACATAAATGTTATAACCATCTTTGTACTTAAAGACATAATTTTTGAACCATCTTTGTACTAAAATGCTCTAACATGGTTTTGCCAGGTGATCAACAACGCATGTGCAACTCAGGCCATTCTCAGCATACTTCTCAACTGTACCCATGAGGACATAGAGTTAGGGGATACACTCTCCAACTTTAAAGATTTCGCACAAGATTTGGACCCAGGGGTAAAAAGTTTTACTTTACTTTGTACTTTATACTAATACTAGTAATAGAACATTGAAATGTGAAGGTGCACATTTTATTTCTGCTTATCTGGGATGCACATACCAAAAAGATTACTGGTGTCACTTTCAAACATTTTAATAACTCAATTGAAAAATAGTTTATAAATCATCCATTAATTACTAATGAAATGAATAGTTTGTTTTATATTTTTAAAAAAGGTTTACAGTACAATCATAGTAAGGCTTCACTGAAGAAAAAAAGCTTGATAATGATATTTGTGGAAAGGACTAAGCTAATATTTACCTTAAATAGATTATTTTTATTAACTCAGATAAATGTATAGTTATCATTCTTCTTCTATTTACAAGTGTTTGTAACTCATGGTTACTTGTTCACAACTTGTTAGATTTGTGTCCTTTGTTAATTTGTTACATTTATTAAAGTCATACATGACAGACATGGAATTAGATGGAAGTCTTTTCAATATGTATAGAATATTAACCTGGCTGATAAAATTCAACTTAAAATTGTATGAAAGAAAAACACAGCTTATAAAAGTTGTTAAAGAGTTTATAAATTAAATCTTTATTTATGTAAGTTAATCATTTTTTTTAAATTTAATGTACACATTTTCAAACCAAATCTTTGAATTTAAAGAAAAAAATATTTTTTTTTCTATGACTTGGATTGCAAAACGCTAAAGAAGTATGTCCTGTAAATAATTTAGTCCATTATAGAGAAAAGCCCCTGTAAAAATTTTAAATAAATGAAGTGTAGAATAAAATTTTGTATTATGTTCTGTTTCAGCTACGAGGTCTCAGCTTAAGTAATTCCGACACTATCAGAGAAGTTCACAACAGTTTTGCCAGGTGATGAACATTTTTTTTTTTTTTTTTTTTTTTTTTTTTTTTTTAAGCAAAAATAAATCTGCTGAACAAAAGAATAAAGATATTGATATTAGGGAAGCAATGTTTTGAACAATGGGGTTGTCTACATTTTATGGCCTCATTGATTTCATTGTTATTTGAAAGTGAAAATAGTCTAGATCTAGACATCTTTGAGTAATAAATAGTAGGCTACAATAATTCACTAATTGATAGGATTATTTTAGTAGATTTATTACATCTTGGCTTAGATCTAAAATGTCTAATCATACGAAGATATAGTCATTATTCTCTTTGTATGTCCGACTATAACCATGTCACTTGCCTTAAAGTAGATCAGAGATATGTCACAACCCCATGGAGCCACATACACACTCCAAAAATAGACATAATTAAATTTGTGTCCATCTTATTGTCTTTGAAATAGTAGTGTAAGTGTGAAACAAGAAAAATGGTCATGTTATTATGTTGTTCACAGTATCTGCCCTGTAAATTGTTAGGTCTGAAAATGGCCATGTTATTATGTTGTTCACAGTATCTGCCCTTAAGATTGCTTGGTCTGAAAATGGCCATGTTATTATGTTGTTCACAGTATCTGCCCTTAAGATTGCTAGGTCTGAAAATGGTCATGTTATTATGTTGTTCACAGTATCTGTGCTGTAGATTACTAGGTCTGAAAATGGCCATGTTATTATGTTGTTCACAGTATCTGCCCTTGTAGATTGCTAGGTCTGAAAATGTAACTTTTTTTTTACGATGTTATATCCATTTGTCAAACTACTTTTCATTTAGAAAATGAAATTTTGCAAAAGTGTTTAAAGATTTGAATTTTTAAAAAGTATTTAGCAGTTCTGACATGTATTTATATTTTTATTATTTCCAGACAGCAAATGTTTGAGTTTGATGAAAAGGTTAGCAAAAAAGATGATGATGTGTTTCACTTTGTCAGTTATCTCCCCATAGATGGCAGACTATATGAACTGGATGGATTAAAGAGTGGACCAGTAGATTTAGGTAAAATAAAATTTTATATTTGTATCAGAGCAAATTCACTGAAGTACTGTATTGATTTTGTACAGTATTTAACCCTTCTGTGGAACCATAAAAATAACCACATCTTTGGTGCCATGGCACATCATCTCAAAATCTATTTTTCATTAAAATGAGCATGCAGGCTGTTCAGAATTGCAAAGTCATTATTCCAGAATACATTTATAAAATGAAATTTAATTTTGAAGTGAATTCTTTGTAACCATCAAAACTGAAATGTATACCAAAATGAAGTATTGAAATTCAGTTTTAATAGGAGCACAACGATGATGTGAATTGTAGTAAAAACGTAAAGACAACAAATGATTCCTGCAGGTCATTGTGCCATGTTCTTCTAAAAAAAAGAAAATGTTTGGCAAATATATATAGCTCCTCCTTGGTTTTCGAAGATGAGCACATTTCTCATTTCCTATGGACTCGAAGATGACTGTAAAGTCCAATCCTCGCTTTAAAAAGCTGGCCGCATACGTGACATGGGTAGATTTGGTCAGTTGCAGATAGGCCTGCTTCTTCTCTCTGCTTTTTGTTGGTTCAGCACTCTTTTGCCCTGGCTATTCTACTGGCTTCAAATCTTCAAATGTTGGTATCATGACAGTAACATAGCAGTGTCACAGATTGTAGGATTTCATGAAATATGTTGGGAACTATTAATATAATTTCATGGTGTTATTGGAACATGTTCATAGAAATGTTAAGAGATGTCAATACAAAAACTCCCAGTATTAGTTTCTCTTAAATCTTTTTTCTTCCATGCATTTAGTTAATCTTTCATCAATTTGATATATGTTTTTTAAATATTTTCCTTGATATTTTTCTCTCAGGTGCTCTTCCTGCTGACAAGGACTGGTTGGATATGGTCAGGCCTATTATTGAGAAACGAATGCATAAGTAATCATGTTTTCTCAAATCGCTTCTGTAGAATATCTTTTAGAAAAGTTGCTTGGGGCTTGATTAAAAAAGAAACCTTTAAAAAAAACAACTTAGATTTGTGTGTTTGATTTTGTAGAGTAGATTAATAGAGATGAAAACAAAGGGAGATCTTCGAGGCTCTTACATTCAATAAGGTGTGACTAGATTACAATCAATGAGGTGTGACTAGATTGTATTCAATGATGTGTCATTACAGGTGATTACATTCAATGAGGTCACTACAGGTGATACATTCAATGAGGTGTCACCCAAGGTGATTATGGCCTTGTGATCTATGGGGCAGATGATGTAAAGGTCATCTGTTTCTTTGGCTACGGTGAATGAGGGTGTCATGTGGTCAGCACAACCAACTGCCTTTACTTCCCTCAACTCATTAGAGATGGGTGGACTCAGAGGCACCATAGATCCCAAAAGTAAAAATTCTCACCAGGATTCAAACCCGGAACCCCCAGTTCAGAAACCATGCGCTTTACCACTCTGAGTTGTATTTATTAAGGGCCTAAGGCTACCATGGAAACTTTCAAGATGCCCTTCAGATCAGCAAAAGTGATGGTATCATATTGCACTGAATATGGTATACCATCATTTTTTATTTAATTGAAACAGTAATTACTTTTTTTACCAACTCTTTCAACATTGAACATTTGAAATGCTTATATAACCTTTTATCTTTTTGAAATTGACAGATACAGTGCTGATGAAATACACTTTAATTTAATGGCTGTTGTGTCTGACAGAAAACGAGCTTACGCCAAACGTTTACAGGAGCTGAGTTCCCTAGTAGCGGTAAACCCATCATGCAACACCTTTTGATTACTATTTTTTACCATTTCTTTTTTTACGATACTTCTATTTAACTCATACCTTTGTGGAAACTAAAACATGGGTGGGTGGACTCAAAAACCAGGCTAAATTTGATGGGAAAAGAATAACTAGTTTGTTGGACACACTGGAAAAACTCTATTTTGACCAATTTAATTTTTCAAATTATAAAAAGAAATAAAATTTGACTAGAAAACTAGAGACTGGAGAAAATATTTTTGCATGTAGACATTATTCATTCAAGAGTTTAACAAGTAATGTTCAGGAACATTTTGCACATTGCCTTCTAAGTCTAGATCTAAAGGAATCTTTGGAATATTGTAAAGTCTAGTAGATCTATACATCCACTGAACCAGTATTCTTTCTTGGGGGTGGGGAAAGCTGGGACGGGGTAAAATGTTTCGTTGTTTAATCTAACATTCATTAGTTATACAGAGAAAAATAATCGCTCTATAACAGCAGTTCTCAACCTTTTCAAGCTCGGCGACCCCTTTTTACAATTCCTCACTTTGCCATGACACCCTCCCTCACACACACAGCAATAGAAGAATAGACAAAAACAATCCATATTTTCGATGGTCTTAGGCGACCCCTGGCAAATCGTCAATCGACCCCCAAAGGGGTCGTGACCCATAGGTTGAGAACCCCTGCTCTATAAGTATATTTTATGTTTTTATTTTTACACTTAATGTATTTATCTGGAGACAGAATTTACTTTAAGATTTATTTATCTAGGAAGTGTAGAGTTCTCTTTCTTTGCCCAACTATTTCTGCATACTTTGTTGATATCAAATGCTTATAACTATCTCTTCTGTTTGGTATAGACCAGTGGTCTGGATACAGGGGAAGTGCAGTGTGAAATGGCCAAATTGGGTTACCTGATTGGAGAGGAAGATAGGAAAGAGCAAAGGTATAGGGTGAGTAGAAATGTTTGCTTGTGTATACAACTATAAGACTCAATGTCTGGTAAACATATATACATTTTTTTATATGAAGTTGCTTGAAGGAATGTTTTATTTATTCTCCAGATAGAAAACATCAGACGGCGGCACAATTACCTTCCCTTTATAATGGAATTATTGAAAATATTAGCTGAAGGGAGACAACTTTTGCCCCTCATTGAAAAAGTAAATATATATTTTATACCTATCTTCTCTATTTCAGACATTTCTTTTTGTCTCACTATTTCAAGCTTAACTTTAGGAGAAAAACTCCTTTTTTATTCAATTGCTGATATTAAGCATTAATATGTATTCAGTTAAATTATTATTTTTTTTTCTTTAATTAATTTTTAGTACCATAACTCAATAACTCCTATGCAGTTTCTTTAATCTTTTACTGGCGATTCTTAATGCAATAATATTCACTAAGATGCTAGCAACAGTTTTTTCAACTTTCCTATAAGAATAGCTCATCATGTCTCATTTAGAACAAAGCGTGGTGACTTTTTTTTTTATTGAAAACTGGATGGATATTTTAATTTAATTTTTCTAACAAACAGGCCTGTAGTCCCAGTGTACAAGTATATTTTATTTAAAACTATACATATCATTCTATTTTTTAAAGTTGTTTATTTATTTATTAGTAGTAGATCTTAAATTTTTATATTTTATAATTATTTTTTTTAAAGAATTTTTTATTCATATTCACCCCTGATTGCTTAGGTTTTTTTTTTTAAGGATTTTTGAAACTGGAAATAGGAGCTATTGGGTTAATAGGAAAATAAATTCAATTGAAATATTTGAAAATAAATAGTGCCTAGAATTATGTTTATTTTGTTGGAGGAGCTTTATTCATGTTGAATGTGGTCACTATTTTAAACTATGTTATGACAGTTATTTGAATATGGGAAGCGTGGTCAAGAGGCTAAGTGCGCTTGAACTTGGCTTGGCTTGGCTACCTATGAAGGGGGCTCGAGGTTTGACACCCGTCTCTGGCAGAGTTGTGTTTACTGAGCACCTGAAGGCAGCACGGAAAAACCTTCTCCTAGATACCCCCTCCCCCCACTGGTCCACAACTGAGATTGGACCAAAGCGCTCTGAGCATGCTATAAGTATGAAAGTAGTGCTATATAAAAGCCATAATTTATTTTATTTATGTTATTAGGAGCTCTTTTTTGCCATTTACTTTTAATTGATGTGTGTGCTATGCATAAGATGATATTTATAAAAGTGTTGTCCTTTGAATGAAATTTTCTCTAGGCCAAACAAGCTTCTATAAAGAAAAAGAAAGAAAAAGAAACTAAAGCCATGGAAACAATATAAGTAAGTAATTTGTTTGAAGCCAATTTGAAAATTTTGATTCAAAATGTCTTTACATACCTGTATTTCTTGAGTGCATAAGACTCATTGTTATGACCCACTGTCTAGATTTACTCTATAGATACTGTACATTAGGCAGGTCACAACTGGGTTGGCATAGCCTTGTGAAACACTGCAGTCATCCTTAATCTTTGAAATTGAAGACATTGCCATTATTATAACTGTAAACTATCATTACAAGACAAGCTACTATTGCAACTATAAGCACATGATAATTTAACTGTATTGACATTTCTGAACTAAGTTTGATTAAAGTTAGTATTAAAAGAGATCTCTTGAGTGAGGGTTTTTTATCATCCAGTTAAAAAGCCCCTTTCAAAAAAAAAGCTTTTTCAAACAGTGGTACCAAACTTTTCAATTAATCTATATCTTTTCTTTCAGCCATTGGGCCCCACTAAAAGTTTTGGCAATGTTTGGTCACTATAGTGATCTATTTAAACTTTCTCTCCATGAGCACTTTTGAAATGGCTGAAAATCAGGGGTGGAAAATTACGACCCGCGGGCCACACGCCAGAATATTTTAGGCATCCCACAGACACCTACAAATATTAGATTATGTCTATAAAAAATGCAAAATTATTAAAAATAATAATCATCATGGTGAAATGTTGTGATGTAAGAGGATAATAAAATTGTATATAATATTGGAAAAATGTTTTTTAAAACTATTTTTGTGATGCCTCAATTGATAGTGGAGAAAAATAAATTAAAAGACATTATAAATAGTAAGGTACCATATTTTCTAAGTATATATATATATATATTTAGACAGAGAGAGATGCATGCAGCAATCCCCCCCCCCCTTTTTTTTTTTTCCCAAATTTAAAAAAATTAAACCTTCAATAGAAAAAGGTTTCTCACCCCTGCTCTAAATGACAGGTTCTGAGCTGCTTGGTTAAAAAGATTATCTCAAGGATGGTCTTCTATTGTGCTTTGTTAGGGTATTAATTAGTTAAATATAACTAATCTAATCCAACTTTTCCTTGGTAGTAATGAAAGACATATTACTAAAATAATAGATTTAATTGTATAATGCTTTAACACTTTCCTGGTTACAGATACCATGTAGGATTGTATTGTCAGTTCAAAGTTCTAACAAGTTTATAAAAGACATCTATCTTAGTGAACAAGGGAAATAATGGTATTGAACAACTTCTAGAGACATCCTTGGACATGGACATCCTGCAAGGCAGTCTTCAACATTTTGAAAAGCTTTTGAAATTATTTAAGAGTTGAAATTTAAAAAAAAAAAGACAGCCTGCCAATATTTGACTTGTCCATTTTGTGAATATGATTAGTTCTTGTATTTCAAAGAACTAAGATGTTATAAGAATTTTCTTGCTCATGTTGCTGTATTGAAAGTCATACTTTGTTTTATATATTAAAAGATTGCCATTCAAAAATGCACTGTTTGTATTTGTAAAAATGTTTGTTAAACATAAAATGTTTTACATGTTTCTGATGTTCCTTCAGAGTTGAAGATAATTACTTCCTAGTCCAAACCTCCCGCAGGACAACGGGGGATGGGAGCGGGCAGGGTTTGAACCCGGGACCATCGATAAATCTGAATGACAGTCCAGCGCGCAAACCGCACGACCAGGCAGCCATCCTTTAAATTTCTTTGGGTTGTTTATATAACAAAGGGATTCCCACAAATATGTGGTTATTAAAGTACAGATTTTAAAAAGTTTTCCTTACTTCTGGTGGGGACAAATAAATATAAATATCATATGTCTGTGAGCAATATCCAAGTTCTAATTCTGCAGCTGTAATAACACTGTGTGATTATTAATGTTTTAGAATTTATGTGGACTTAAACCCCTTAGCTTGAAAGCCCTTATAAAAAATGTAAGGAATACCCTCCATTTTCTTCTAATTTCTTGCAGTTATTCAAAATGACTGGACACCACTTCAGGATTGTAAACATTTGGAAAAGAGCACATTTCCTGAGTATTTTCATAAAGATACAAGACTTATGGAATAAAACAACAAAGTAATTTTTGTTCATGTGATTTCAAATTTTAATGAGTCACACTACAAAATGATTGTATACTGACACTAAGTATACACATAGAGCTTACTTTGGCTTGGACTAAAACTATGGCATAAATCAATAAGCTGTAAGTAGAACATGTTCGTATATAAAATGCTTTGATGTAGTTAGGAACAAGGAATGCTGATATTGTACAGTCCAGAGGTTCTCATTTTATGGAAGAACAGTGACAATGGCACAAGAGGACAAACAGTTATGTTCGTTTCATTATAACACATCACAATAGAGCCCAGGAGAAGTTCAATCAAGACATGCAGTCCAACTGAGGGAGAAAGGCAACTTGACTTGTAGGAGTTGAGACATTGGATAGGAAGACATTAATGAAACATTTTATCACAAGACAAAAACAACTACAGCCTGTTGATTCATCTGCCTCTGGTTTCACAACCTTTCAACTTTGATTCACTATCTGGACATGTATAAATAAATTTTGATAGTAGTCAGCCTTGCTATGATAACAATCATTGGGCTAAATTTCCCTGTTATTGTTTACTAATTTACAGTACAAAGTGTTATTTATGAAAACAAAACTTATTTAAATGTATCAATCAATGAAGTTGAGTGAACTATGCACACAAAAAAAAAGGGACTCCAGGACTTGTATATTTATATTTAATTTGATTTATTGGACCACCATTAAAAACAGAAAAAGCATTCTGAATGAACTGTGCAAGTCTTAAACTGTTTAAACTATTTCAGTGCTGGCAAATCAATTGATCCCCATTAAAACAACTTACAACTGGCCAATCAGTTCACATTGATGGTACATTCAATTAGAAGGAGAAAGGAAAAACATGAGCCCAGAGGAAGCTTAGAACACTGCTGTGCCTCTTTGGTGAAGATAAAAATATTCAATGTTATAGTACTGGCCTAGATAGACAAGGCATCCAGCAATTAAATCCACAGGAAGTAACACTTAGATGACCTTGACAGTGGGCAATTTATTTTAACATACATTCAAAATCTCTTAATAACACTATTAAATATTTATCAATCCCTGTTAATTAATAATTTAATAATTTAATTTGTCCTCAAACTTCTGGATTTCATTATTAACCAAAGTTCTAGGCTTTTACTTAGGACAATATTTCAGTTGGGGAAAACAAGGCTTGAAACATTGCAATGACAAATATCATTTATAATAAGTTTAATATGGTAGTAAAATATCTCAGATTTTTTCTTGCAGTCTAGAGATTATTCTAGGTTTTCCCTTTTCAAGTCTATCAACATTTTGGCACACCGTTTCAATCAGTTAAAAAAAAAAAATAAACAACATATGAAATAAAAAGAAAATGAATAAAGTTTCAATGAAATCAATTTATCAATAGCTCTCACCACTTGCTTCACAACTGCACTACAGACTGTAACTTGATATTACAAAATACGCATGTTAACATCTATATCCAAAAAAGCAAAAAGCAATTCAAATGCCAAAAGAAATGAACCATCTTTCTAGAGACGCAGGTAATCACTGCCCCCTGCCTGCCAGACTCAATGTGGTGAGGCAGAAATATAAAAGACAAAAATGTCATCATCCAAGAGACTGTGTACAACAGCTTCGTATAACATGGACTCTTTGTTCTACTGATATGTCAATGGTTTTACATGGCAACACATACAAGAGAAGAGCAGGAAGAGAGAGAGAGCGTTATTGTGACAGACAGACAGAAGGAAGAAATGGGAGGTAACTGTCAGGAGTTGCAGTGCAAGGACAGCTCTCAACTACCACTATGCACTGAAAACATAGAAGCAAAATATGACTGAACAAAAATATGGTAACTATTGTCTTGGAATGTATCAGCCCACAAAAATAGTCTCTTCAAAGCATGGTAACATAGGTGAACAATAATAGAGGTTTGTATTGAAATATATATATATATATATTTGAATTTTTGTAATAGTTATATATATATATTTATATATATTTATAATTGTATTTATATGCTAAATTATATGGCAAAATATTGAATCAAATATGCCGGGGAGGGGGAAAGGAATGGGACAATGAAAAAAAAAAAGGTTTTATAATACAGTTGAAAGAAAGCAAAAACAGGACATGAAAATAATGTACAAATCAAATATTTCACAATATATATAAGCAAGTCTTCAACCGATGAGTTCACACTTGCATCACTCCAGCAAACAAGCACATTTATCCGATTCCACCAATAGAAATAGAAAGTCAGGGATCACACAATGACAATATACATGAAATATGTGTTCTATTTATAACTGTGTTAAAAAAAAAAAAAAAGGGGGGGGGGGGGAAGCAGGCTTATAGATCAGTGGTAAATGCATGCCTCCAGTAGCAAGTTAGCAGGGCTGAGCTGGAAAGTGTTCAGGGATTTATCAGCAGCTTTACTTTGTTCTACAATCAATTGGAATAGAAACACTTGACTGATGATGGCTGAGAGGCTTAGGGCGGGAGAGGAGTGAGGCTGGGGGTGGGAGAGGTGAGAAAGAGAGACAAATAAATACAAAGTGGGGGCTAACTTCAAACGGGGCATAAATCAACTGTGTGTAAATAACATCTATGTACACAGATTATGGTCTATATGTTCATTTTGTTTATGTACACACACCAGGCTCATAATTTGTACACAGTTTCCTGGCTAACACTGCAATGGAAGATAAATTAGAGCATTTTGGTAGACTTACTTAGCAGCTTAAAAAAAAAACACATTTAAAAACTAACTGAAATGAACAATTTCTTTATGAGCTAACAAAATAACAACATTTTGTTATTCTCATTAGTTGTTCCAGAAACAAATCAATACTGTCAGAAACTGGTTGAAGTAGATTAACAGTTGTGTATCAACAATGGAAATTAAATTATCAAGTAATCAATGAAGGAAGCAATATTTGAAAGTTTGATTACATTTTGGGACACATCTACAAGAAATAATTGATTTCATACACTTAACAACATAGGAAGAAATTGTACCAACATCATATTTGTACATTTAAATATTCATATTCTCCACAATAATAAATAAAAAATCAACAACTGTTGCTAAAAAAATAATTTTCGGCAATAAGTAATTTGTATTTTTCCCTAACCAGGTCGCAGTGACCAATACAATACAGTACTGCCATGTAGGTAGGTTTCATCAGGGCTGGCCTTAGGCATAGACCAAACTAGGCTTCGCACAGGACTAAAAAAATTTTGAGGAAAAATTGTGAAACTTGGATCAGATCTGAAACATAGTAGAGCAGTAGGACTCTATGTTTACTAATTCTGCAACTCATGAATTTCAGTCATTTGTTGATTTAGATATAGATGGGGTAGGTTTTAAATAAATTGTGTAATTTTATTTTTTTGCTGTTTCTAGTATTTATTTAAATATTTTATTTGTGGCCACAAAATTCACTTGGCCTGCCCTGGATTCATACAGCCAGCCTACCAGTATATGTATACACCTTTGAAAATAAGAACTATGTATGGCTATTACACTGCACACAACTGCATCACAATAAAATAAACTCAATGTCTTTAGAGACACAACTAATCCAAGTCTCCATGTAAGAAATATCTATGTACAAGAGATTATGACAAGAAATTCAATGCATGTTAGATCAGTCTTTCATCATGATCAATGTGTTCCCAGGCATAGAGTAGTCTCTTTGAAACATGATTTATATATATGTATACATTCAATTTTTTAACCACACTAAACCACATATGTTCACCAGATCACATACTGACAACCTTTCACACCAACCACATTCAGTACAGATAAGCACCCAAGTCAACCAGAGCCAATATAGACAACCACTCATGTCAGCCACACACCCATTAGCTGCAGATCTAGAAATACTTATATGTTCAAGAAAACACAATCCATTGGATTTTTTTAATTTTTAGAATATATCACCAGTTGAAGACACACACACAGTCAAGTCTGACACTGACACTTGTGCATGTAGTGACTTCCTAATTTGTTCCCAGAGCTCCCATGCTGCTACGCAATAGTTGCCCTTGGTTCCTCTGTGTGGTTTCCCCTGTCGTTAACACCGCTGGAGTAGGTAATGGTCATCTCTTCCTCTGGTGCACTGGATGACAGTAACTTTTGAGTGCTGTCACTTGAATACACATCATACATGTTACTGTCAAAGTTGTTGCCCTGAAAATCATTAAAGAAGTTCATAGGTGTTAACAAGCAAAAGAAAAAATGATTACTGTTTAAAAAAACAAAGCTTATCTAAAGGAAAGAACCGCTAATTACTGCCATTATCTAAAAATGGCGGGTTTAGCTCCCTTTCTGCTATATTAACAAAATTAATTAATAAGTACTAATTGATTAACTAAATAGTTAATTTTTTTGATTGATTCGTGTATTGTCATCCACTATGAATAATGATGCAAAATTTCAAGTTGATCCGAGAATGGGAAGTGGGAGAAAAAACATGTCATAATGTAATAAGGTGAATAAATTGATATATACATCCACATATCTAATATCTAAGTAGCAGTTATTCCCTTATTTCGATATCAAACAAAATGATTTATCACCAATATAAATTGGTTAAATTTTTTTTAGTTCCTCATGTCTTGTCAGGTACAATAAATAATTATGCAAAGTTTCAACAAGATCTGAGGATGGGAGAAATAATCTGTTCACAATGTTTACCCCAGACAGAGAGAATGAGTTGATATAAGCTTTGTACAAATCAGAGAGAGTGTGAAAGTTCAAATAATTTATTTCAACATGTCACACTTCAATGCACAAGTGGGCTAACAGTCCAGGATGAATACCTTGACAAGATAGTTATGCAACCATGTAGGTAGGGATGGGAAAAGAAGGTCGAAGGAAAGGTTAGTAATTACATAACAATCCAGAAAAGTAATAGACTAGATAAGGAAAGAAAAACTAGCTATCAGGGTCTTTGTTTAGTTGTCATTATTCATTGCTCAGTAATTATTTATCATCAGCATCTTCACTGTAATTCATTTATTGAACAATAATATTTAAGTCAGTCAAGTATTTATACTATTTGTACAAGTGATTTATGTTTTATATGAATTAGTTTATCTCTGGATCACTTTATTGATAGAGTTTGAAGATATTAAACTCAAGCAGAATATATTCTGCCCTGTTTCTTCAGTGTTTTAGATAGAGGCACAGAGTGACTTTGTTAGGTTTCCAAGAATATCTTCCCATGGTCTACAATAACACCCAGATATCTGTATGACTTGAGTTGAACTATTGGTTATTATTGTTTATCTGGAGTTCATACATATTAACTGCTTTATTCTTCGAAGTATTTTAAAATAAGTTCTTTAGTTTTGTGACCTTCAATTCTAAGAAGTTGTAAATTCAATATGCTCTATACTAATAGCATATTGTGAAATACATATGTGTAATATGCAGTTCTATAACAACTTACATCCAGTAATAAGGAAATACAAGAAGACTTACATTGTGGCCTGTAAATATAACTCCACCTCCGCTCAAAGGTTCACACTCATCATCTTCCTCTACGTGATTCTTCATGTACACAGGATTTGTCACATTCAAGTTGCTGTCGTTCATACGTTTATGTCCATACTGAGACAATCTCCTGTTGAGAGAAACAATTTTTTTCTTGAAGTGACTTATTCAAAATCAGGCATGATCTTAGTTAAATATCCACCTTTAGTTAACTTTATTATCTGACCTACTTACCGCTTTCTATGTCTATAGACCAGGAAAATGATTGACGCTACGATGAACAAGCCTATGATGGTCACGACTATGACAACAACAAGGGTCAGTGAACCTGTTGGAAACAAACATTTGAAATAAAGTTTTAAATATTACCTAACTATGATATCCAATTTTCTATTAAAACCCACAAACGCACTTTAAAAAAAAAAAATGAAAAAAATGAAATAAAACAATCAAGATCCTTATGCTTTGTAATAACTATTTATAACAACTATAAATAACAATTAGTTAAGGATATGTTGATGAGATTCTTTAGTAAAGTAATGGCCCTTTAAACATCTATCAATCCATAAGGCTGATAATTTAAAATTTACTTGACCATGTGACTAGCTGTTAACAAGGAAGTCATGAGGCCAGTACAAAGATTATTACTTTGGTGAACAGATGGCCAGTCCAACAAAAAAGTTTGGCTTTCATTGCAGGTCTACTTTCAAGTTATGTGGACTTGGCCATGTCTTCAAAACTGACTTCCCTGCCTTCACAGCTATTCAAATCACAAGACCCTACGTCTGACAGAGTGCCCCACAAGCACTGACAACCTAGAGTACCCCACATGTACTGACCTCGAGTGCCCCACATGTACTGACCTCGAGTGCCCCACATGCCCTGACAACCTCAAGTGCCCCACATGCACTGACAACCTAGAGTGCCCCACATGCAACTAACTAGAAAAGACTTACTGGCAGGACCTGAGGCTCCCTGTGTTGCTGCTGAGGTTGAGTTAGCCTGACACAATGGTCCATCAAAACCTGGATTGCATCTGACAGAAACAATGAGCGACAATTTAAATCACAATAATAAGGAACTATAAACTAGTTTCAGGACGTGTGTTATTTATTAGTTGAAATTTTGATAATACTGTGCAGATGTCATACATATATCATAAATGATGGACAATAAAAAAGTATTTTTTCTACCAATAATATTTCATTAAAAAAAAATTAAAATCAACATTACTGATTTTGTTTAGAAAACGTCATATGTGCAACTGTGCAACTAGTGTTAAGTTAAGAACAAATTTACATGTTGCAGAACTATGAAAGTGATATGTTATTTTGTTAGTGGAAGAATATAAATAAATAATGCCATAGAATCTGTCTAAACATGTAGTGATGGATCAGAAAACATAAGCTGATTTTAATCTAGAAAGCAAACATGAAAAAGGTGTATGATTTGGTCTTGATTGAATTCTACTGTTCAACATCTATACAAATTTGTTCATTCAATGTTGCTGAAACATTGCATGTAATAAAACAAGTCTATTTATCTATTTTTTTCCCCATCTATAGCTATATGCAATTAAACTAAACTGCTAAGAATAGGTCTCATAACAGCTGATTCCATTAAGCCAGTTTTATCAAGTTTAATTTATGGGGCAGAAATATCAAATAGCAGTGAGGATGAACTTACATGCACCTGCCAGGCGTACACAGAGTCTTATGTGTTGTGGTATTGAGTTCACATTGGGTGCAGTGGCCGTTGGGCCCACAGGAGCCTATGCAGTGGTACTGGCAAAACTTGCCAAAAGTTTCCATGCTACAGCTAAATACAACAACACAGATGGGTAAACAAAATGGGACATGCTGATCACTTCACATTTTTTTAAACTCAAACTTTTGTTGAACACACATGCATTAGAGAAGAAAAGTGTCAACATTTGTAGGGAAGAAGAACTCTTGCTTCTTAAAGTTTACTTACATAACTTGAAGTTAGGAAGTAAGTGCCAGGATTTTTTTTTTAAACCAGATTTATTAAATAATGTTTCATAACTTATGATTGTATGATCAGAGTCCTTGAAGTAAAATTTATAGTACATGAAGCTTCCCACTTTTGCCATTTTTATCTTTAACATTAGTGGGTACGTGAACTATCTATATCTGAGATAAACTGTGCAGTCATTTCCAGATCCAAAAGTTTTCACAAAAGTTTGCCATGATTATATTGGGGCCATTGATCAATCAGACTGATGAACAGTAAGTAAAGGAAAAAAAAAACTACTTTCAAACATTCTGATCTATAGGGCAGATAATGTAAAGGTCATCTACTTATATGACAGATGGTTAACCAGGGCCAGCACAACAACCAACTGCCTTTACTTTACCCAACTAAGGTCAAGTCAGTTGGGTGGACTTGGAGGCATCCTAAAAATCTTGAAGTTCGTAATCCCAGTCTTCACCAAGTTGTTAACCTGAGACCCCCTCGGTTTTGAAGCCAAGTGCTGTACAACTCAGTCACCACTACCCATTTTGTAGAACAGTTAACAGGACAGTGAAACTGCTCTACATTCACATGAGGCAGCTCCTGTTTTCATTTTCTTGTGTTATCTCAGTGTTTGGAGGTGGTTAAAACCTAACTAGCAATGAGCAAAACTAGTAAATGTAGTTGAAAAATAAGAATTTGGCACTGGTCAAGTGAATAGACAGCGTGAATTATTGTGGTGAATTAAAGCAATCAAGAGAGCTACACATATGTTAACTGAACTAAAATAATAATATACAACTATATAATAATAATTATTAGTATGATATATGACTCTAAAATAAATATCTATTATATGTAAACATACAAAGTTAAATGCCATGATGGACAAACAAGAAAAGAATTATGTTTTTTTTTAAGCAATTTAAAAAAAGAATTCTATTTCAACATGACATTTACAATTTTTTTCACTTTATATCTGAAAGATAATTTTTTAAATATAATTTTGCATACATAATTTTTTTTAATTTGATTTCAATTGAGATCAATAATTTTGAAAAAAGAAAACTAATAAATTTTAAGATGTCTTGAATTATAAATACATTTCACTACTATTATATAAGCTTCTAGTTAGAAAAAAAAAATAAATGAAGTCTCAGTGTTGTAGTTAACTATTACATACATAATCTTCTAGTTAATCTACAAGTTTAGAAATATTTGAGCAACAATGCAATTTCCCATCAGTGTACAAGAAAACTAGTAAGTGGTAATAGGATAATCTTCCCAAAAATGTCCTGGTATCCATTAGAGATTTGTGGATGTGGAAAAATCTGGATAATGCCTTAAAAAAAATCCCCAGCTTTCATCAAGTTCAACTCTAGACCAAAAATGGGGCTTCTTTATCATCTCAATACACTACGAAAAGGCTACTAAATGTGTCAACAGAAACATGCAGATTGAAAAACACTGAAAGGGACTATGAGCATGACTAATAAAGGTATGAACTACACTATGAAACAATTGTGTGTATACATATACACATATATATAACGGTACTAACTTGCAAACTGGTTGTTTCTTTTGATCTCGACTACACTGACCAGTTGGCTGACACTTACAAAGCTCACAGTTGACACCTTCATGGATATCATCACAGACACATGTTGGTCGTTTGTCTATATCTGTTGGTACATTAGAGATCAGGGAAAGCTGTGCAAACATTGTCATCAAATGATAGCAATGCAAACCCAGATGTGTGGAGTTCTTATTTGTTGGTGTTATTGACTACTGAACTATAGGACAAGTTGGTTTGTGTTCAGATTTGTATAGACTGGTTTTACAAGTGAACACATTTGTCTATATGAAAAGGAGTTTTGACTCATGGCGTCATGCTGTGAAAACTGGTGCGCAGGTTGCTGAGGAAAAGAGAACAGCGCTGGCAGAAGAAAAGCGCCAGAGAAGAAAAGTAAGGCCAATGACACTAGGTCCAGCTGGAATAACTTGCCCAGTGTGCAGCCGAACATTCCGGGCTCACGTAGGTCTCACCAGCTATATAAACCCAGTGCAAAGCCCTCAGTCCCCTGGATAACAAAAGTGGTCATCATCGAAAAACGATGGACAAACTATATTTCTTAATACTGGAATAAATGAAAGTTCAGAATGGTTACACTATAGACAATTTTTTAATATTTTTTTTAATAATGAACCTAATGTAGAAAATGCTACAGGATCTTAAAATTATGACTGCATGGTTATCTTGTCAGAAAGTAATTGATTGTGTGAGGTGTGATTCAAACTTTACTGGCTTCATTTAAGGAATAATGTTAATTCTACATACCCATAAAATTGAAGTTAGTTTAATAAAAATTCTGTATAATTTAAAGACAAAACTTTTACATGTTGGAAACCTGGCAAGCCTAATAAAAATAAATAATACTGAAATCAGATAACATGGAAGCGTAGACCGTATGATATACTCACCCAGATTACACTTGTAGTTTTCTCCACACTGGCGATCACACGACTTGCACAGATAGTATGGAGGTGGACAGTTACAATCACACACTTCTAGTAGTCAGAAAAACAGGATTTGAAAGGAAAAACAATTTTAAAAAAATAAATGTTCAGATGAGATGCAAGTGAAGATATGTAGATTTCTCGCCATGAAACCCTGAGCAAACCTAAATTTTGTTACCTCATATTTTTCTTATGTGATGGTGACAGTGTTACTTTGCAAAAAATGGTTAGGGCTGGACATTATGATGGAAATAAAAAATATATTACATTCTTTCAAAAGAAGAAGATATGTTCATCAAGTATCCATGTGCTTATCTGGTGGTGTATGTTAATTGGAGACATTAAAATCATCACTAATTGTTGAGTATTTTGTTGTTTTAAAACCATCACTAATTGTTGAGTATTATGTTGTTTTAAAACCATCACTAATTGTTGAGTATTATGTTGTTTCAAAACCATCACTAATCATTGAGTATTATGTTGTTTTAAAACCATCATTAATCGTTGAGTATTATGTTGTTTTAAAACCATCATTAATCGTTGAGTATTATGTTGTTTTTTATTTCTCATATTACCCACTTTTATTTTGTATTCCATGATAATAATGAAAATAAAAATAAACTTCATTATCCTTAAGGACCAGTGTCTTACTATTGTGCATTACATGATAGCAAATAAAATGTAGCACAAGAAACAAAGTGTACATTCATTTGCATTGGAAATGAAGATGTATTATACGAGTGATGTATTTGTATAAATTCTAACCAGAAATGAATTTACCTGGGAAAATATTGTTTCCCAGCTGACATACAGTGGTACAGTTGACTGCCGTGGCACAATTGGTGCTGCTCTCAAGGCCTTTAAGACATTCACACTTTGACTTGCCAGTGTCTTTGTCTTTGTAGCACACTCCTTTGTTGTTGCAGGACAAGTCGAGGCAATGCTCACAGCGTTTACCTTACAGAAACATTAGGACAACACAAATCTAGATTTCTGAGCTTTAATACTTCAGAGAAAGTTATCAAATTAGGATGCATATGACATAAAATGTATAAGTACATTTAGAAGTCTCAAGATTTATGTACACAATTTTTCACTTTAGCTAACAGATCAAAAATGGGGCTCAGTGGCTGAGGGGTTAAACACTTGGCTTCCAAACCTGGGATCCTTGGTTCAAATCTTGGTGATGACTGGAATTTTGAACTTCAGGATTTTTAAGGCGTCCCTGCGTCCACCCATTCTAATGAGTACCTGGCTTTAGTTGGGGAAAGTAAAGGTGGTTGGTCATTGTGCTGGCCACATAACACCCTGCTGTTAATCATTGGCCAAAGAAACATATAACTTTACCATCATCTGACCTATAGATCCCAAGGTCTGAAAGGGGAACTTTACTATTTTTACTCTTTGTAGATTGAATAATAAACTAGTTGAAGTATTTTTCTAAAAGCTAAATGATATTTCTATTAGTGCCAAAACTAGAACTGATTGGTTTGGTAACAAGTTAAAAGAACAATCTAACACTACGCCAAGCAGCTGTTTCTGAGAATTATTTGAATAAAGTTGTTTTTTTTTTAAATATATGCAATCACAAAAAAAAAAAAAACTTCTAAAGTTGTTTTCTTTAAACCTATTCTTATTTGAACAATTATTGTATGGCCATCAAATGAGATCCTTGCTATCAAGCTTTAAATCAAACATTGCTCAGATGAAGTTGAAAGAAATGTGTGATATGAATTGAAAGTAACCCCACCATCACACACACCTCTTTCATTTCAACTATACATAGTTTCCTGTTTTATTGAAAATTCTTTCAAATTTAAAGTTTCAATGGTCATATGAAACAGAAAACAATAAAATAAAATGCAAAAAGGAGATATCTAATTTTTTGAAGTGCAGTAGGAACATTAGTCAGAGTTAGGCCTAACTTTTCAAAGAGCAGCAAGTTATACAGATATGAATGATTATTGTCTGAATTCATGATTAAAGCCAACATTTAAAATGTGAGATTGTTGTTCTAAAATGATTCACCTGTAAATCCAGGAGCACAGTTACAGATATGGTAGCCTGACTTTTCTTTGCTACACGTGGCTCCATTCTTGCAGGACAATGAGCACCAATCCTCTGATGTTTTCTCACACCTCTCTCCTGTGTAGGAAGCAGGACAGCTGGGGAAAGAAACAATGAAGAGATTCATGTCTTGTCATTGACATTGAATAGTTTATAATAATAGTTTCAACCTTACCAGAGAAATGGGAATTGGGAGAAACAATGGGTAAAGAGTAAGACCAGACTGAAGGACAGTGTGACTTGATATAAGCAAGATAAATTTTAAACATATATATCAAAGGTAATAAAGTGTACAGTTCTGCAATCATTGTAAGGTCATAGTTACTTATTCATCATGTCTCGCTGTCAATCAAGCTGCCTACTTATCTTGAAATTTTTATCATGTGTAAATGTGATTTTATTTGGTGTAACCATATTCATCATTATTTAGCATTCCCTTTTCGCTATAGTTTTTGAAGTATTTAACTTAATCAACTTCATTTCAACCCTGTATATTACTAAGAAACTGCAAATTGTGTGCTGAATTAAGAGACATAACAGTTATAACTTATATAATATTGCAATTCTAAAAAAAACAAAACAATCATGTCTCTTAAATTGAACATTTAATGGGTATATAACAGAACATCTATTATTTTAATAAATCCTGAAACGTTTTGGCCTTCTGAAAAAATGTTACTTAAATTTTTGTTTTCTGACTTCAATAAGATTACTGGACAACACCTATTCAAATGAAAAGTAAGATGGTTTTTGCAAAACTTATTGGCTGACATGTTTGAGAAACATTATTTTAGCAGAAATATTTACAAATGTTCACTTACAAGCAGACAGGCTTTCCCTCTATTGGTCTACAGAGTCCACCATTTTGACAATAGTTTGTGCAGACAAACTTATCACATCTGGTGCCAGAAAAATTGTTGAAACAGCTGTAAACAAATATAAATAAATTAGCTGGACATAATGGCTAAATGGATGAACATTACACCAAAAGAGCTACATACTAGAACTAGATTTTAAAAAAAAAAAGAAATTCCTTTTTCAGATATTGCAATCCATTAGAGCAGATGACATAAGCTCTTAGGGTTGGTGGTAGATGACATAAGCTATTAGGGTTGGTGGTAGATGACATAAGCTCTTAGGGTTGGTGGTAGATGGTTAATAAGTGGGAAGCATGGTCGAGAGTCTAAGTACACTTTAGCTTGTCTTGGCTACCTATGAAGGGGACTTGAGGTTCGACACCCAACTCAAGCACAGGTGTGTTTACTAAGCGCCTACAGGCAGCACGGAAAACCTTCTCCCAGATACCCCCTTCCACTGGTCCACAAATGAGATTGGACCATAGCGCTCTGAGCATGCTATAAGTATGAAAGTGGCACTATTAAAAAGCTATAATTATAATTAATTTTCACAACCAATGTCTGGTACTCATTATTTGGTGGTGTGAAAATCTGCAATGGGATTCTAACTCAGATCCCCTCAGTTCCAAAGGTGGAAGAACATTAGTGAGTAAATTTAAAGGGCTTGTAATTTCATGACAGTATAAAAGTAGTTAGACTTCAATCACTTCAAATCTTCTAGTTTTCTAAATACCTTATAACTAGCAATCACCTAATTTTGGAAACCTAAGAAATATTTTCAAACTCTTTAGACTTATTTTTAGTTTCAGAAATTACTACAAATTTTCAATTATGATTATATTTCCAACTTTATTATATTTAAGCCTATTGTGTAGCCACTGCTAACCAAAACTATAATGTTAGTGACAGGGCTTAATAGGGGGAAATAATGGCAATAAGATTGAACTGCAGGGTAAAATAAGGGAAATATTAAAGCTGTGTAGAGCAGACATAAAGAGGGCATAGTGTAGGACATTAGGGCATTGACATTAATGGATGCATCAGGTGGCCCTAATATACAACCTAATTTTTAGAACAATAAATCTTTTTCGTTTTGTAGATGAAACAACACAACACAGCTCACCTGCATGTGGGCTGTGACCCAGACAAACTGCAATTCCCTTGCAGGCAGTAGCCATAGCAGGCATCATGCTCACACTGGTCACCATGGAAACCATTTTCACAACTTTTTTTGCCAAAGATATTATCAAATACAAGAGCATTAAATAAAAGCCAGAAAATAAAGAAATCAAAAATTAAAGTGCAATTTACAAGTATTTTTATTCTGAGAGTTGTCCAATCTCATAATTCCTATTTAAAAAAAAAACAAACATCTATATTTAAAAAATGAAAACGTCTATACAGAGTCTTGCTACTACATGGGTAAAGACCATTATGTATCTGTGTCATAACCATCTCCCAAATTTACTTCATCTGATGCCAAGTACTTAGACCCAACGTTAATGTCTAACCAAAACATAGATCAATATGTCAGGTTTGCAGAAAAATACATATAACAACACCACATAGTCCATCGAGTCAGGTCTACACACCTTTTAGCAATACATATATAACCAAAATATTACAGAGGTGAGAGGTCTATGAGCAGACATGACAAACTGGATTACTTCCCCTTACCTGCATTTTGGTTTGTTGCCTATTTTGGTCAGCTCACAAGTGCCATTGTTTTTGCAATAATTCACCACACAGCCAGGATTTTTCTGGAAGTCACATTTGTCCCCTATTTTCTTAGCTCCATCTGGACAAAGGCAGACAAAACCTTTGGGGTCCTGGGGCTTGTTGAAACAGATTTCTGAGGGCTCACACTTATTGGCTCCAGTACAGTTGGAGCTAACTGCATCGAAAACAAGCAATATAGAAACAAATACTTTAAAAAAACAACAAAGCTTATATTAAGAGTAATTGTCTCAATAAAATTGGATGAGTAATGTAAATTAGATTCTTAATTAAATGTCTGGACCAGTTGGGAATAATTAGATTCTTAATTAAATGTCTGGATCAGTTGGGAATAATTAGATTCTTAATTAAATGTCTGGACCAGTTGGGAATAATTAGATTCTTAATTAAATGTCTGGACCAGTTGGGAATAAGGACGGAGGTATCTGGGTAAATGTTAAGGTGATTGCTTTTTAAATGCATTTTTTAAATAGGTTGTATGACTTGAATTTGAACTCAAGGCTTAAGTCTTCTCAAGGGAACTAATTTCGCTTATACCACAAGTACAATTTCTTTCCCTTGCTTGATACCAATCAAAACAATTAAACACATTACTTATAGTTAATTATGTAAAAGGTTAATTTAAAAAATATTTTTTTTAGTGATTCTTGTTCTGTCAGGTTCAAGGAAATAATCATGTGAAATTTCAACTTGATCCAAGATAGGGTGAAGGAGAAATAATGTGTACAAACTTTTTACTAGACAGAGTTGATACAAGTCCAGAAGGAAACTACTGAGATCTATTTAACAACACTGTGGACTTGTTTGTTGGTTTGCAAAGGGAAAGGGGGGGGGGGGGGGGAGACAACAATTTTTTTTTCTAGTACAGTTTGAGCTAATTAGAAGAAAACAATCACATGAAAACAAAGATAAAACTACAAAGCTATTTTGGGAAACAAATGATTGGGGGGTTTGAAAAAATGTTGAAAATAAAAATGTAAGGATAGTATAATGACATCAAATAGACTGTAGGGAAATGGAGTTCAACTAATGTAGAAATATAAGAAGAATATACTGCTATAGCAAATTATTTCTCTGAAAAAGACTTCACTATGGTGTCCGACTAGGTCTCTCCTCAAAGAAAGTGTAAGAACGGTACAAAGCAAAGAGACTCACACTTTGGCTGTTTATACTGGTGCAATACCAGGATGTCCCAGGCGGTGCTGGTGGTAAAGAAGATGTTTGCAGGATTCCTGTCAAACTTGTTCACCTTGATCACAGTGTTGTTCTTGTAGGTCAGTATGTAGATGTAGTCTTCAAACACATCCAGAGCCATAGGAGGATCTTCACCTTCAATCACAACAATATCTCATTAACATTCCAACATAGTGAACTACATGTTTAGTTTTTAGTAGAGATGGGAATCGAACCCAACTTTTAAAGTTCAGGTTCGGTTCGGTTAGATTTAAGTTCGAGTTCGGTTCGGTTTGATGACGAGTATAGTTCGGGTTCGGTTCGGTCAGGTCTAAAGTTCGGGTTCGGCTCGGTTCGATGTTATGAAATTATGTAATAGCAAAATTAAGTTATAAGGTTTAATACAATTTATTAGTTAAAACTTTTTTATTTGAATTTTTACATAAAACAAATACTTTGCAATATATAATAGGCCTATGGGCAATACTTTTGCCAAAATAATGTTGCCTACATACATTTAAAGCGTTGTACAAATTTCTTAATGGAGATAGAAATGAAGATGCGGCAGGTTTTCGCTCAAGTCGGCAAGTGGTTTAATTCAGGGCGTGACTCGGCGCTAAGCGAAATTTTTTAAAAGGCTAATATCGATGTGCTTTCTTTCAGAACGCACTATTCATCATAATAAAAAAAAAGTCGAGGGCCATATTAAATCTAATAATAAAGAGGCAGACCTGGCCAATAGAATTATTCAAGGGACATTCTAGGTAGGCCTACATATTGCGCACGTACTTCTATAATGGGCGTGATCTTTTTAAACAAATATTCTTCGTGTAAAGACGTCTCTATTGAGATTTTTTTTTCACACATAAGTCGTCACTATTATAAATTGCAATATACGGAAGAAATTCGACTATTCTGAGACAAAAAAAATGCAGAAGAATCACACTAGCGGAGATGTTTTAAAATGTTTTCTTCAAAACGTTTTGACCCATATTGTGCATACGCGCCTCGCAAAAAGCAGTCTACAGTTGACAAGGTCTTATTAGAAGATAAAAAGACATCTCCACTTAATATATTTTAATTTTTAAACATGTAATTATACTAATATTCAGATAAGTTACAATAAAAATAAAACTTTCTTTTTCGATGCCCCCTCTCTTTGTTAGTTGGTCGTTGGTTTGTCGCTTACACACAGCTAGTACAATTGAACCAATATAGGCGTTTTATATTTTTACCGGTAAGGATAGTATAGATGGACTTCTTATGGTCCGACAGTTATGCTGGGCAGACGAACGTATGCCAAAGGCAGTCTTTTTTTTTTGGTGAGCTAAAAGGTGGTCGACGTTACAGAGGCGCCCCACGAAAACGCTTTAGATGAGCTTAGGCGTCAACTTTCCTTGGCTGACATAGAAGAGAGCACCTTGTTGCATGCGGTCTTAGAACGAGTCAGTTGGAGTTCACTCCCGAAGTCCACGGGATACACATTTGAGACCAAAAGAAAATCCGCTGCCAGGACAAACGCAGACGCGAAAAGAAAAACTAAATCGACCACCTGCGAACAGTGGTTATGCTTGCCCTGGATGTGGCAAAATATGTAGGTCACAGCTGGGCCTGCGCAGCCATGGGAAAAACTGCATTCCTCACTAATCTTCGGCTTCGGGCTCGAAGACAAGCCTTATAATAATATATAAACTTAATAAACTTTAAAATAAAGTTCTTATGTGAACAACTCAATATAGCCTAACTGTTATTACAATATTCACATATTTAACTTGAGATAGAGTTGTAATATTAATGAAATATACTGATATTTAAACAAAATCTAGGTCACCACAAAACAACGTCTTTACTATTTCATGTCTTAAGATTGTCTGCCGTTTCCCATTTGCATTACGCTAATTTCATCATTCTCAATGCATAAACACCAATCAATCGCTTAACCTCTTCTTACCGCCACCAGAAAAAACACACACACACTTTATGACACCCCTTTTTGTCAAGAAGTTGCGTCTCCCCATCCCCCAATTCAAGGTACTAACCATCCCCACCCACGGGAGAGGACCCAAAGTTTGAGAAACGCTGCATTAAAAATACTGATGATCAATAATGCAAAACAGAATAATAGTAAAAAATATTCAGGGGCGTAGATAGGAATTTTTCATCATTTGGGGGCTCGGGAGGGGCTGGACCTCTTTGGGATAACCTGCATTTTGCGTAATATTGAATATTTATTGTAAAAAACACTAATTTGGGGGCCCGGGGGGATTTTACATTTCTCACCCTCCTCCCCCTCCCTTGCTACGCCACTGATAATATTCCAATTTTGTAAAAATATATCACTTAATAGAAGATAATTAAAATTTATTTTAAACTAGAACACAAATGAACTTATTTATATCTACACTCTCTAATCGGCAAAAAATATTCTACTCTCAACTAACAGCCATCTCAAATAAAAGTGACAATATTTTAATGTCAACTTTCTACTTACTAGGAACTTGAATCTAGATCTAGATCTTATTAGAGGGCGCCTATTCGACTCAAAACCAATATTGCAAACAGCCCGCGAAAATTCAAGGTTAGGGGAGAGTCGGCACGTACGGAAAAACCCATGGGAATCAAAGCGAGCCGCTTTTTTTTTTCAAAATACCATCACCACCCCCTCCCAAGTTTTCAAAGTATAATGGAATCATTAGAATTTAAATAAAATATTGAAGTAATTTTTTGAAAACCCAAAATATAAAAAGGGATGTAAAAATTGCAAAATTAGTTCGGTTAAGAAAAGGAGGGTTCGTTCGGTTCGGTTCGTACCAAGCAGTTTCAAAGTTCGGGTTCGGTTCGGTCATAAGTGAGGTTCGAGTTCGGTTCGGGTTCGTTTCGTTTCCCATCTCTAGTTTTTAGCTTCAAGTCTCAGGGGACTGCCAAGGGGAACAACAAACATCATAAAGCTGCCTGGTCATGCGGTTTGCATGCTAGACTGTCATTCAGACTTATCGATAGTCCTGTGTTCAAACCCTGCCCACTCCATCCCCCATCTTCCTGTGGGAGGTTTGGACTAGGAAGTAAATTATCTTCAACTGTGAAGGAACATCCGAAAAATGTAGAACATTTTACAAGCATGAACATTAACATTTGAGTATTCTGAAATTTTATATTCTTGATTTAAAATTAATGTAATATGTTAAGTGAGCAATAATATATTGGTTCAAAGGTTACATAATAATAAAAAGACAAATGATTTCAGAAGAAAAATTATATAAAGAAAGATTATATTAAGTGTCTAAGCATTCTCAGCTTGTACATCAAAGGGCTACCTCATGGTTAAATTAAATGCAAAACATTGTTGAAATTTGACTTTACTGCAGACTACTTATTGGCTACAGCTCTGAATAATAAAACTGTAAAATTACAAATTTGCTAGACTGCACTACTTATAATAGACTTGATCCTTGTACTAACCAGCACTGAAGACTATCTGCCTGCCTGTGCCATCATATTTGGATACTTCCACAGTGTGCTTCTTAATATCTGCCCAGTACAGCCACTGACCAATGGGGTCCACAGTGATGCTGGATGGCCAGACAACCTCTGAGGACACAATGGTCACTCTTCCAGAACCGTCTAGGTTAGACCGCTCTATTTTGGAGATTGATCCAGCATCAGCCCAGAAAACATATCTAAAGTAAGGTGGACAGAAAGTCATTGAATGTTTCTAGGCTTTTATAATGTAATAAATATATTAAAAGTTTTTAGTGGTGCAGCTCTGTGTTCTTAAAATTTGTATTTATTTTGTTTGATTTATATAATTATTGATAGATTTATCTTAAATAATGTCACTTTTAAAACATAAAAGTCAAAATCACTTAAAGAACATTTACACCCAGCTTGTGCACTGCCCAAAAAATATGTTTAATTATTTTTTTTCCATCCTATTTTTCATATGTTTCTCCATTAAGACTTAAGACATGACTCGAGTAAATTAATGCCACTTATGCAAATACACCTACATAAGGTAATAAAAACATAACTGCAAATTGTCTAAATCTTGAAACAAATCATCCCTGTGAGAGCTTTCAATCCTATTTTCTTGGCTATGTAACAAAAATTAGCCTTACTTTTGTCAGCAGCTTTACAGATTTTTCATGTCATTAATAATTTAGGTTAGTGACTGTCATTTTTTTTGGTATGAGATAGATTGGTTGTAAGCATCACCCATACATATATCAATACTAAGCATAATTACCCTGCTTTGGGATCCACTGCTATAGCCAGGGGATGCCTCATGTTTCCTTTGGCCAGGATTTTACTCCTTGTGCCATTGTAGTTGAAAACATAAATCTGCCTGTTACTTATGTCTGTCAGGTAAATATATTTGGCTACCCAGTCCAATGCCAGGCCTCCCATTTCAAACATCTGACGGTCTTGAAAGTACAGGATTTTCTTAGAAAGCATAAACAGAAACAAAATATTAATAATAATAATAATAATAATAGTAATAATCTTTATTGTCCGTAAGGAAATTTATCTTACAAATTGTGCATTACACCTAACAAAACATTATAACTATAAAAAAAAACAAAGTGTACATTCACACAAGCTTCACTCATAATTTACTTGTGAAAAGTTTATATCAGATTGTTTCTATTTAATGATTTGATTGCCAGGGGAACAAAAGAGTGTCTTTGATAGCGTGTCTTGTATCTCTTTTGTGATGGTAAAATCACAAAACCCTGACCCAAAGGGTGATTTTTTATTTCTAGAACCTTTTTTTAACATCAAATAGGAAAAAATATCAGCTAAATATAACAGACGTAAAAATGTTTTTCTATAGGGTGCTTCTTAGAAATAGAAGTGAAGCTTTAAATAGTAGGCCTACTAACTACAGATCTGTTTTAAACAATACTTGATCTGTTTTAAATGTTACTAATGCCTGGACAGTTTTAAATAGTATTAACTCCTGATCTCCCACAGTGAAATTTAAAATGAAATAAGAAGAATCTATAAATAAGAATTCATGGATTTGCAATTCAGTTTGATATAGTCAATGTGTCTGCCTTATGATATTTGTAGATTTGATCAGGGAACAAGACAGTGCGTATCATTTCTTTCCCTGACAAAAAAAAAAAAGAGTACTTACAGTATCTTCTGCTGCTTGTCTTTTCCGCCTCAGGTCAATAGCAGCAATGTTCATTCTCTTTCTGACCAGAAAGTATTCATTTAAGGTTTTGTTGATGTAAAACATGTAATTGTTCTCAATGTCTACATCTACTGATGTTATGATGTTGTTGCTGGTTTCATCAATCTGTTGAGATTGGGATTTACTACATTAGCTACACTGAAATTTTTAGTGTAATAAGGACAAACAAGAGCTAGTTACTTTTCAAATGTATACATTCAGTAGACACAATTGGTCATGGGCTATCTAAGAGAAATAAAGATATGAGGTGAGGTTATTTACCAACTCGTGCTTGTGGGAGGATATCTAGACAAAAAATCTTGAAATTCAAAATCCCAGTCTTCACTGAGATTCGATCCCAGAACTCCAGGTTTGGAAGCCAAGTGCTTAACCACTAGGACACCAAGCCCCTCTTTTGTAGTTAAAGCAAAACTAAAATGTTTGTTTCATTTCAGTTTGCTATACAAGCTTGGAACATTCCTTTGGAATATTAGACAAAACCTCCTGCTGGATGGCAGGGCTGGACAGGGTTCATCTTCAGGACCATTATGACGATAGTCCTAAGCACCACAAAGTCTGCCATAATGTGATATAGAGTATGGATTTAAACTTGAATTCTCTCAGGATTCATTTGGTCAGCATAGTCAAAATAGCAACAATTATAATTTCAAAGTGTGTATAGAATGAGATGGAGTGATAAGAATAAACAATTTGTCAGTCCTCTATGGAGCATTTAAAGATAATAACAAAACTAGATCTTTCAGGCCCATGATAATGAAAGAATGCAACTATGAAGATGACTTGTGTTTACCTACACAAGAATAAATCATGACATTTTACCAAAATAGAAAACACCAAACTGTGGGAGAAGAGTGGGCAGAAAAATATAGAGGTGCAGATCTTAGAGTGGAAGCGGAGATGGATAGGTCACACCCTTAGTAAAGATACCATCAACAGAGCTATACAGGCCTTAGAGTGGAACCCATGGGGAACAAGACGTAGGAAAAGACCTAAAAGAACATGATGACTCAGTGTACTTAGATGAAGCCGAGAGGACAGGAAAGAGCTGGGAAGCCATTAAAAAACTAGCAAGAGACCGTGGAGAGTGGTGTGTTTTTACTAAAGCCCTATGTTTCATGAGGAACAAAAAGGACAGATGATGATGTTGAGGATGAAGATTGAAGATGCCTGAGAGCACCAAAATTTTTGTCCAAATAATGCAGATAAGTTGTTTGCTGAAAGTAAATTTAATTTCACTTTTCACCATTTGATGATTCCTTTGATTGTATATTTCTGTTCTTATAGATAAGAGGCACAGTTTTTGTATTAATTTTATAAAAAGTGAACATAAAAAAAATAAAAAATAAAAAAAAAGAGAGAGAAACAGCTTAGAGTTATTAATGGTTATTAATGACCTTAGGAGTTTGCTTCATGGTGTCATCATTACTGTGGAGTTTAGTTCTCAGTTCTATATTTCCCTTTTCAGCAATCAAGAGTTGAGCTTCTGAACCTGTGAGACGTAAAAAAAACAAAAGGGAGAGATAAAGTTTATCAACTGAGTCAAAGTGCAAAAAATGTTGGAACGACATCATAACGCTATCACAATCAAAATACTGTTGTAACTGAACTGTGATGCTGGTCAGTGTAACCCTATAAGCGATCAACTGGCACATGTGACACAAGCATGTGTACTTAAAAAGGACTGATGTTAATAATCCCCGTGTAGATCAACGGTGTGATGGTTATCTGACTATGAACTGTGTGTTTTTTTTGACAAGGTTGGATCAAGTCAGTCTGACACAGTAGAGGACCAGAAGAGTTAAGGCGAGAACAAGATTCAAGTACAAGTTGTGTATAGCTGTCATATTCAGACATTGACTTCTGCCCATTTGTAAAGTATTTGATTGTTTACTCTTCATTATTTATTACACTCATTAAAGTGTCTCGTTATATCAGAGCCCAAGTTGTCAGGTGCCAAATTGTTCTGACAAGGGTTTCTAGAGAATCATAACAATACAGAGGAGTGTCAAAGGTGGCCATGGTTGCATCAATAACAATATTGAAATATAACTAACATCTCTTTAAGAAAAAATAAATAAATTCTTTACTGAATAAGAAACAACAACAACTTTGTATTTTAAAGACCAAAAATGTTTTATAAATAATAAAATGATTCTGTAAGTATGAGGAAATAAAGGTTAAGTACCACCTACCATCTTTAGCCACACATGATCTACGTAGGAAATGTACAGCTTCAAAGTTAACATCACAGGAGCACTGATATTGACCAGCATTGAAGTCACAAAGCTGGGAGCAAGTGTTGTAGTAATTACAGGGATTGTTGACTGGAAAAAACAAAGTGGCAACATTAAATCTATTGAAATCTGCTAGATAGGTCAGTGCTTCAAAAAAGTCTTCTGAAGCTCTATGTAATACTAATAATAAGGCTTATTCCAGATGGAGCTAGTATCATTGGCCTTGCTTTTTTTCTCTGACGCTTTTCTTCTGCCAGCGCTGTTCTCTTGTCCTCAGCAATTTGTTTTCACAGCATGATGCCAGGGTGGCTGGGTGAATGCTGAATGCTTTCAGAGAAGTTTTAAGGGTGTCCCTAAAGCGTTTTATTAGTTAACCTTGTGAGCGCTTTCCTTCCCTTAATTGAAGATACAGGAGTTTTTAGGGATGCTATCACAGCTAGGTATGCTATCACAGCTGGGACTGCATCAGGATTGTGTAGATGCTTTGCAGGCCCGCTCATCGAAGGACTTCAGTGTCTGGTACTTTTTGTTGCCATTTAACATTCAGTATTTTTCCTAGGTCATGTGGAAGTGGTTCAATTTTTTTTTTTTTTTTTTTCATGTTTTCTATATAAAGAAAAGAGTAAAGATCCCCTTTCAGACCTTGTGGTCTATAGAGCAGACGATGTAAAGGTCATCTGTTTCTGTGGCCTACAATTAACGAGGGTGTCATGTGGCCAGCACAACGACCAACCGCCTTTACTTTTCCCCAACTAATGTCAGGTACCCATTAGAGCTGGGTGGATTCAGAGGTACCCAATGATCCCGAAATAAAAATCCCAGTCTTCACCAGGATTTTAACCCGGGACCCCCGGTTCGGCAGTTAAGCGCTTTACCGCTCAGCCACTGCGCCTCATGTTTTTTTATATATACTCTATTACAATTATTCTCAGTTGTTTTCAGGAAGCTGCACATGAGCTGTCCCAGGACTACATTACAAACATTGATCTTAGTAGGACTATATCCAATGATTTTCTCTTTCTGTGGTGACAATTTGTACACTTTTCTCAATTGAACAACAAGAAACTATTTAACAAGATCTCATATCTGAAAATGGATTGTAGCTCTACAATGCAAAGATCTTACCTAAACATGAGGCCCCATCATGACCAAGGATGTAGCCCTTTCTGCACTCACACTTTGGCCCATGAAGCATTTCATTACACATATGTTCACAGCCACCATTGTTAATGGAACAGCTTCCAGTTTTGTTGACTGACATTTGAGCTGCAAGGAATACAACATAACAAATTTAAATCTGAAGTCATTAATTCCATTGTGCTGAAGGTTTCAAAATAAATTACATTAAAAAAAAAAAACAGCTGAAACAAAACAAACTACAGCTAAAACATAAACAGATTGTTAAAAAAAACATTTTTGTTAGTTATAATGCTAAAAAAAAAACCTCCATATAAATATCTTGAACTAGGATACCTAAACTTAATAAATTGTGAAAGATATATAGATGACAATGTACACAATATATTTATTAGACAACATGCTAAGAGGAAGTCACTCACCACAGATTTTCTCATCCTCATCCGAGCCATCCATACAATCTTTAACCCCATCACACTGTTTGTAGGGCAGCAGGCACTGGGTCTTGGATTTGCAGATGAAGTTTGGTTGCATACACTCGTTGACAACAGAGCCTTAGGACAAAGTGAAAACACAAGGTGACTTATGATTGAGTTCCTACTTTATGTTATACCCAGATTATAATACTCTGGGTCCCTTATAAAAGAACAAGGATCTTTAGTCTCAAACCTAATTTATTCCACAAATAAATATTACAAAACCTTGTTAGATGCAGGAGGGTGTTTTATTAATAGCAAGAATGTATGAAACAAAATATCATTTCTGAGCATTGTAGGCTAATATTCATTCTTTAAATTTGGGAATTAACAAGTTAGTTTTGTTTTGGCCAGCTTTAAAGACCTAATTCAATACTCTTTGAATCAATTGTGTAGACTGCATGAATAAGCTTTGAATGGGTTCAATAAAAGTTAAGGTGAAAATTGATATCCAATGAAATATAATAATAGTACTAGCCAATGAGCTTACAGAGACTGATATCTTCATCCTCTCCCCCTGGACAGTCCTTGTGCTGGTTGCACAGCATGCTTGGCCAGATGCATTTAGGTTGGCCCTCAAGTTTACCACATCGGAACTTGTCAGGCGGGCAGTCAAATGTTGCTAGATAGAAGAATATATCTCATTAAGTTTCACAGCCACTTTCAAAAATGAAGATAAATTAGGCAATGTACTCTGACTTAAGACATTTGGCAGTGCACATGTCAGGAGAGTGTAGATTTGGTCAGGGAACATGTCATTGTGCTTTAATGTTTGAAAGATTTTCTTCTGCAACTGGAAACGAGGACAATATGTGAAGAACATTAGAGCCAATCTTTTAGACAGTCTTTAACAAATGTCAGGTCCCTTACTAATGTAAGGTTTCCAATCAGAGTTTGTTAGTGTTAATGAACTCCCAAATTGACATGTCAACTGTGTATGTAGAAATAAATTGAATAGCTTGAAACCAAACATTATAAAGTTATTGAAAACTAGAATGTTTTGTTACTATAGACAGTAAACTCTACAACAGCTTATAAATGGTACATCAAGAAGACGACTCACAGCACAATTTGACATCCTCATCAGAGTTATCTCCACAATCATCATCGCCATCACACTGCCAGTCTTTAGGTTTGCACTGGGAGTTATTACACTTGAACTCTTTGTCTGTACAGTTGCGTTCTGGAAAGACAATAAAAAAAACTTGTTAAAACTCTTTTGATACCTGAAAATTGCTGGGTTTAACTGTCATACAAGACCAACCCTGTCACAACTAATGTGAAGCAGACACTTGTACTATCACAGAAAACCAAATTCAGAAGCCTCCTTAGTAAACAAAAAAGAAAATTTAGAACTTATTTAGAACTTTATATAGTGATATAAAGTGAAAATATTCGATTTGTCATTATACAAAAACCAATGTGACACTTGGTACTTAGATAAAAGGTTATAAAGTATAACATTATGTTACAGGATGTCAATAGGTTTTATTTTTTGTTTTTTGTTGTTTCTTTTTTTTTTAATGCTAAAAGATATGCAAATCCTTATTGAATATCAAAATAAAATAACTTAAAACAATTTCTAATTCAAATAATTAAAAACATGCCGCAAATACCAATATACCTTATGTTACTTGTACAAAAATTATGATTCAATAAAATAAAATAACACATCATTTAAGTTATAAGATGCTATTTTCTAATGACAAAAAATGTCTTTAATCATATTACAATCTTGTGATTCATTCCTTTAAGAAGTAAACATTTCAAACGAAAACAAAAACTAATCATTCAATCCCTCTTTTTAAGGGATGAAATAAATAGATTCTTACTATGAATGAGTAATGGTTACAATCAGCTTTAATAGTGTTTCTTTCTATTCACTATTTTATCACCAAATATCTGAGAAAGTGAGAGGTTTTATCTCTTTCTCTCCTAATTAACGATATCGTCATTGATTTGACCCCATTAAATTCAATTAATTTTTGATTTTATAAACTTTAATTTTGTGTATTTATAAAAAGGGCATGCATTCTCCTATAATTCTACACCAAAAGTAACGTATTCTGATTACAAACAAAGATGTCATTGAAGTTTTATCATAACAGGGTACATTGTACAACTGTGAAAAAAAGAACTATCCAGTCAGAATGTGGAAAAATAATTACGGAGATAAAGCGTTAATGTGCTACTCACCACAATGGATCTCGTCAGTGCCATCAGCGCAGTCTGTTTCACCATCACACTTCCACTTGAGAGGGATGCAGTGTTGGATGGTCTTACACATGAAATGGGTGCTATTATTACATTTGTCACCTACAACAAATAAGCCAAGCCTAAAGAGTTAGATAATGTGAGGGGGGGGACTAAAAGCTAGATAATCTAGGGGATCTAACTAAGTGATATAAAGCAGAGGCTGAATGAGTGGATAAGTGGGGTTAAACTGTCCCTATATATATCAAGGGGGGCTCCAGTTCAAATCCTGACCTGAACAGAGTTGTGTTTGCTGAGACCCAAAGACAGAGCAGAAACCTTTTCCCAGGTCCCCCTTCCACCCACATGTTTAGCTTAATTCATGTGAAGATGTGCTAAAATAATTTTAAAACTAGTATCAAGGATAAACTAACACCACTCTAGCTCTTTGTTTAATCTTAACACAGAGTTAAAAATGTAGAGGTTTCTTTGCAAGTTTTGACACATATAAAAAACAAACAAAAAATTATATAGTATGCTCAGAGCGCTAAGGTCCAATCTCATTTGTGGACTAGTGTGTGTGTGTGTATCTGGGAGAAGGTTTTCCCTGCTGCCTTTAGGCGCTCAGTTAACACAACTCTGCTCGAGTCGGGTGTCGAACCTTGAGCCCCTTCCATAGGTAGCCAAGCCAAGTTCAAGCGTACTTAGCCTCTCAACCACGCTTCCCACATAAAATAAAAATGTAAATAGATCTAATAGAGTATTATTTCATAGAATATTATCTCAAGAATATTTTCTCATTTTATCTCCTAGAGTATTCTCAAACAGTGTATGAACTTACCGCAGCCAACTTCATCACTTTTATCTAGACAGTCAAAGACATTATTGCATTTTAGGCTCAAGGGGATACACTTGCCATATGTGCACTGGAACTGATTGTCAGAGCATTTCTGAACCACTAGGAGCATAAAAGATAACAACATTAGTGTCAGATAAGAGTTGATGTTCACAACAGTTCATTGAATAGTTTGTACATAATGTTTAGGGGAGTTTAATATTGACATAGATAAAATTTAGGAGAGTTTAATATTGCCTAACATAAAGTTTAGAAGAGTTTAATATTGCCTAACATAAAGTTTAGAAGAGTTTAATATTGCCTTACATAAAGTTTAGGAGAGTTTAATATTGCTATACACAAAGTTTAGGAGAGTTTAATATTGCCTTACATAAAGTTTGAGAGTTTAATATTGCTATACACAAAGTTTAGGAAAGTTTAATATTGCCATACATAAAGTTTAGGAAAGTTTAATATTGCCATACATAAAGTTTAGGAGAGTTTAATATTGCCATCTCAATTTGCCATCATTAGACTTGACTTTTGAATAAACAGATTTTTAAAAACCCTAAATAACATCAGAATACATTGAAACTGAAACCAAAACTCTCATCGAGACATAATCTTTATGAGTAAATAGTATTAAAAAATATTTCATAACTCAGAGCACTTAATTTTCTAGTTGTATTTAGTAGATTGGAGGTTGTAACCTAGTTACAAAAAAAAAAAAAATTAATGAAAGATTTTTTTTTTTTTAAAGTACTCATCTACAACAGTTCTGAAATATATTTTTTTAAAATTTAAAGAGAACTATAAAACTATTATTAAGCAATATTTAATTGTACTTACCACAGTCCATTTCATCGCTACCATCCCGACAGTCATCATGGAAGTCGCACTTCCAACGACCTGGAATGCAGTGGCCATTTTTACAGCGGTAAAATGTTGGCTCACAAGTCTGTGCACCTAGAGAAATAAATTCACTTGGTAAAGCTAATATTGGCCCAAATATTTACAAACATAGTGCAATATAATAATGGCTGTGCCCTAAGTAAAGCACAGCTGCCCTCTGCAATTATATAACAATTATACAATTAATTGACTTTGAAGTCATTTTTTTTTAAAGAATGTTGCTGCTCAAGTGACCATAATAACTAATAGCTTACTTTGAAGTCAGAATGACATTAGTGTTAGACTGTTTCACTTATAAAGAAAACAACTATGAAAAACATTGGCACAATTATTTATTGACAATGTATGTTGTACATAACAATTCCTTTTCTCAAGAGTACTAACATGTAAAGAAGTCTAATGATTCATCAAGGTTGCACTTTTCAAATAAAACAAACTTCCTCATCAAAATGTTGCCACACAAAGCATAAAATGTTTGCCTTGACCGACTTAGTAGTAGAAAAAGCTTGAAGTTTGAATTATTAGCTAAGACTTTACAAAAGAAATGAATGGATTAAAGTAACAGTGACATAAAAACTTACTGCATTCAACAGCGTCCTCGTCTGATGTGTCATGCTCACTGCAGTCATTATCACCATCACACTTCCAGGACTGAAATATGGAGAGAGATTACAAAGTGTTTCAGAAGAGCATCAGCATCAGTTTGTACTCACTTCTCAACATGACTGCTGTCCTAACTTCTTAAGTAAATATTCTGATCTCCACCAAAACCAGGGATTATTCAGCAGTACATTCACTACAATCAATAATCTAATATTATCTTATCTTATAGATCAGGGGTTCTCAACCTGTGGGTCACGACCCCATTGGGGGTCGATTGACGATTTGCCAGGGGTCGCCTAAGACCATTGATAAATGGATTGTTTTTATCAATTCATCTATTGCTGTGTAAGTGTGGGTGGGTAGGGTTCGCGGAAGAGTGGGGGTTGTAAAAAAGGGTTGCCGAGCTTAAAAGGTTGAGAACCGCTGTTATAGATGGACAGATGTTACTACAAAAAGAAAATAATTGCATACTACACATTTCATGTGTCATTTTAATCATGCATGTTAATCAATGACTTAAACTCTGCTAAGTCATTGGTTTTCCTGGCTGATTAAGGCAACCCATTTCTTTCACTGATTGCACTAAGCCACAAGAGCCAGGCCATGAAGTTAGATAAACGTGTATCTATACAACTGCCTTATGATAATATGACGTTCCATAAAATGTATTTTATGATGAGCTATGCCCACCACTAAATGGAGACAAGTGTGTTGATCAGTAAATAATTGAATTAATTGTTCTGAATTATGAAGACCAAAGTTACTAAAATAATTTTAAAGGAGACAAAAACCCTTTCCAGACATAGCAATCTATAGGACTGATCTAGTTCTATGACCTAAGGTTAACTAGGTTCTCATTTGGCCAGCACAACGACCAACTTTCCACAGTTGGGTGGAACAAGGAACATCCTAAAAATTCAAACTCCCACCTAGATTCGAATCAGAGGCCCCTATGGTTAGGAAGTCAAGTGCTTTACCACTCAGCCAGCACACATTGAAAATAGTGTACTAAATTAGGCATACATGTATATTGGAAAAAAGAGTGTTGAACAGCACTCACTTCTGGTATGCAGCGACCAGTGCTGTTGCACTTGAAGAAATCTTTGGGACAGTGTGATGTCTTGCAGTCCATTGGCTCATCACTGCCATCACCACAGTCATCATCATTGTCACACTTCCAGACATAAGGGACACAGCGGCCATTGGAACACTTGAACTGGTTGGCGGTACATTCTGTTATAGCTGTAACCAATGAGATCAGCTAATACATAGTCCATGACCAAAAGTATTTACAAATTAACAAGACAATTATAAATATCAACAAAATTGATTATTTCTGATAAAATAAAAATCACTAGTATTAAAAGTTTTGACTTTTTTGGGGGCGGGGGGAGGGGGGATATTGGCTCTATTCAGGCCATGCCATCTAATAACAAATTGCTTAAACTGATAAAAATATTAAGGCAAAAAAAAAATTTTTTGTTTTATTTCAAGAGCACTCCAATTTTATTATTAGAAACAGATTCTTGAAACCTCTCCTGAAATCTTTAAAACCTTACGGGATTGAAAGAAATGCTTCTTCTTTTATTAAAGTAACTGTACTCCAAGCATGAATTAATCCTCAGCTCCCTCCCAAGAATATAGATTCACCAAGATAAACTTACTAGCTCTGAGTTGTAGTGAGGACCGGGAAGAGCTGGGAAGCTATTAAAAAACTAGCAAGAGACCGTGGAGAGTAGTGTGCTTTTACTGAGGCCCTGTGTTCCATGAAGAACTCAAGGGAAAGATGATGATGACTGAGTTGTATTTACCTCCAATGTAAGCAGCTTAAAACTTAAACCCTATTAATACAACCCACATCTAAGCACAAATGGTAAGAAGATAATATAAGAATTGGGCACTAAATAATTTATATTTTTACCACAAGACTTTTCATCCTCATTATCAGAGCAGTCAGGGTGTCCATCACAAAACTTAAAGTTGGGAATACAGATGTTGTCTTTATGGCACTTGCTGTACTGCTCCATACATGTGTAGTTGGCTGGTAAGGAAAATGTTATCATTAACATTCTAAAATTAAATGCAAACAAGGCAATGTATGTATAGTTTGCAAATTTACATATTTTACCAATTATCATTAATACCAGGTAACACAACATTGAAACTGGTCAATTCATTCATTTGTAAAAGTCTCATATCTGACATTGGTTCCATAAAGTTGCTATTGACAGATGTGTTCAAGTGTTCCACTACCTATAAAATGCTTCCAATGGTATGCATCTCAAATAGCCTCTGACAACCAGTCCAGCTCCTGGCCTTCACATGTGGCTCAGATATTGGGTCTGGTGGAACTGTTATTACTAATAGGAGATGGGACATTGACGAGTTACTGGCGCCTAAACCACCAAGCTTTGGGCAGGAGGGGCTTGTTGCTATCTAAGTAGGAGAATTAAAACATTGAATTTAAACCTCGACTGCCTTACAGCTATATCCAATCATGGGAAAGGTTTTGGGAGTCAACCCTGAGGAAAAATTAGAAACTGGCGACCCTTATGCAGTTTGCAGCACAGAGCGTTATACCCTGGCAGAGCCTGCAATACCTCTGATCCCAAACTGTACCGGTAACTGACATTCCTTTGGAAACATAAGCTGCCAATAGAGAACTACTGTTTGGGCAACATCGTTCTGACCGTAGCTAATGGCCAGGCATTCATCTTATTTCTATGAAATAATCCATAGTCATAATGCAACTGAAGGAGGCCATATATATATATATATTGAAAATCCAAGTTTCAACAAGAACAATAACACAGTACCCTGAGACAGCCAAAAGTTCTCAGATGCTACATTTTGTAGAGCTTGAAATTTAAAAAAATTAATTCCCTTTTTTGGGGAGCAATCCACCATACCAAGCTTAAAATAAAACTATATCTTACCACAGTTGAATTCATCAGATTGGTCTGGACACTGGGCCCTCCCATCACAGATTTGATTAGGCAAAACACAATCTTTGGCTGAAGTAGCGTTTTGACATTGAAACAATCCAGACTCACTACAGTAGTATTCCCCTAAGAGGGAGAGAAGATAAAATAAATTTAAAAAATTGATAGTTATCTAAGACAACAGAAAACAAGTTTAAATTAGTCAGACTTATCATCTTGAACATGAATCCATCTCAAGTTTCTTTCAAATATTTGTTCTATGCTCACTACAACCAAACACCTTTTGATTTACTACCAACTCAATGTCAAGATAATGGAAAGTTTGTTATAATTGTATTCAATATAATGAGGATGGAGGCAGTTACATCACAAGGGGGGCTGAAGGGCGACACTCAAGTAGAAAGAAATTGCCAAAGTGGGAAAAATTAAAAAAAAAATGACTGTAGCTAGATATCCATCCAAACATGCCTATGCACCTTTAATTAATGTAACTTGACCCATATGTAGTTCATTATTGTGTTGTTGTTGTTTTTTTGTGGTACATATGTTCAAATGATAAAGAGTTGCTTAAACAAACAAGCCAACAAAACAAATTGAGAATCTATTTAAGAAAAGAATTACTAGAAGAATACCAAGAGGAATGAAATTTTCTTCAAAGACTAACTATAAAGTTAGTATAAAAGAATACACACTAGATTACCTAACCAAAGAAACTAGAAAGAATGATAGTTGAACAATAAAAAAAAAACAACAGCAAAAACTACAGGCCAAAAAAAAAAAAGGAAATAGTTTCTGATCTTTAAAAAATATAATTTTTCTTATCTTAGCTTATATATTGCAGACCTTACTTCAAAAAAGAAGATACGCATTTCATGTGTCAGTCTAGTCATGCATGTTAATCATTGACTTCTCTACTGGCATTAGGGAAGAAGGAGCACTTGTATGAATTTGTTCTAGTGTATGGATTAAGAAATGTGTCTGTATTTTTGAGTATTTTATTAGGTTTTGTTTTTCTATTTGTAAGTCATGATTTAGTATTTATTTTATGTATTATAGCTACTTTACTACTGTCCTGAAATTTTGTGATTTTACTAATGGTGTTACTCTAATCAAATTAGAATATTCGTTTGTTATAAATCTCACTGTTCTATTTTGTTTTTGTTCTAATTTCTTTATGTTTTCTTGAGTTGAGGGATCCCAAACAGAGGATGCATATTCTAATATTGGCCTAACTCAAGTTTTGATTTTATATTTTTGTTTGATTTGTAAAAAATTCTTTAAATAAACCCTAATGTTTTGCTTGATTTTTTAAATAATTTCATCACTATTCTTACCACAATCATCACTTTCATCACTACCATCTGGACAGTCATGGCTCTTGTCACACCTCCACCAGAAAGGTATACACTTGGAATTAGCTGTACACAATATCTGAGAACTAAACAAAATACTCTTTTTATGTTATGGGTTTTTAAGGTTTAGTTTTTTTTTAAGAGTATTCCTATGGATTATTGGCACTATTTAAGCCAATGTTTAGAGCATTTCTTTCAATCTACTTGCACTAAGCCTATCACCTCTAGTGAGCTGCTTATAAAGTATACAGTTTAATCATTAGAAATCAATGGCAAGGATATTGAATTGAGGACACATAGTTGGAAAACTTATCAAGAAACTAATCCTCATCAAGACCTAAAGACTATTGAGAATGCTGACAAATGAATGAGAAGACATAGCTGCTGACATAAGAATGTAATAGGTAACTGACTTCCCTGTATCCATTGTAACATTTTAGTCAGTTGCCTATCCTTCTATAACATATTAATCTAGAAGCTGTTAGAATTGACCATTTTTTTTTTTATCTCTGATAGTTTATCTCTGAGATAGTAGATACAAAACTGATCATCAATGGTAAATTATGTATATTTTACGACCCATTAGGAAAGCTAAAAATGGTTGCTTGTAAGGCTGAAAAAAAAATGCATTAAAGTATTTGTTCCACTGAAATGGAACATAGATGACTCACCTTGTACAGTTGGCAATACAGCTTTTGCCATTTTCTGCCAAGTAATGGTTTTCAGGACAAGCACACACAGCATCTACACCAGTGCCTGACTGAGCAGGTCTCAGCAGACACAAGTGCGTACATTGTTTGTAATCACATGGTGACATGTTGTATTTGTCTACAACTGAAAAAATCAAATCAAACAAGTATTAAAATCTCCAAGCCAACTAAACAAATTATGTAAGTACCCCATTATAATCTCCAAGCCAACTAGCCAAATTATGTAACTACTCTAGTATAATCTCCAAGCAAACTAACCAAGTTATGTAAGTACCCCATTATAATCTCCAAGCAAACTAACCAAATTATGTAAGTACCCCATTATAATCTCCAAGCCAACTAACCAAATTATGTAACTACAACAGAATCTAATGTAGATATGTTAATCAGACATAAAAGTCAAATATGTAAAATATGTAAACCAGATGTGTAAGCTAGATATGTAAACCAGATATATAAACTAAAAAGGTCTCACTAAACCTCATTTTCATTCCCTAAAACAGGAGTAGAATTTCTCTGACAGCTTACCAGGCAACTGTCTGAGTGGGTGGACTACTTGAATATCCATTGGCCTCTGAACAAAATCAATTTTCCTGGTGATGTTGCTGCCAGAAAATTTGGCTGCAGACATGACACTGCTCTTCTCCCAGTCAGTCCAGTACAAGATACCTGCGGGGGGATAGGAGTCAAGATACCTGGTCAAGAATTGCTACTTCATGCAGGATTATAAGTGAAAAGTGCTACATGCCAACACAATAGATGAAAAGTAAGGTCACTGAATGGAACAAAGGTCTATAAAACAATTTGATAGATTCAAGTGAAATAATATAAATATAGTTTTTGTCATCATGTATAATTTGCTGAACTATAATTCAAATTTAAACATTAGTTAATTAGAAATAATCTTCAAATAATCTTCAAATATGTTTTTATGGAAATAGAACGAACATGTATTTTTTTTTACTAAATTTGAATAATTAATTCAAATGGACAAATTGATTTATTAAAATCATAGTTTGGATCCTAAGAAAAGGTGAACGTAAGGTCTTCTATAGTTAATAAATATTTAAAAAGCTTTTTTATTCCCATAAAAAGAAGAGCTAACAATCTCAGATCAAAAAGGCCACGTATCATAAACTGACATGAAAAGATATTAAGAGGATTCAAAGCGCTTACCTTCAAAAATGCCCAGAGCAAACACATGAGGGATCTTTTTATTGTCTCTGATGATGTACGAGAAGTTGGATCCATCAAGGTCTGCCATGGCTATGTAGTCTAAGCTGCCATCACCCCAGTAGATCTGAAAAGTAAAGGGTAGGACAAAGATAAGAGTGTATCCATGTTAAACCTGCATTCAATACAGTACAGGCTCAACTGCTAGGGATAGTAGACAATTGTGAGGGGAAAGGGTTAGTGAAAGGAAAGGGGGGAGTCCTCCAACAAACACACTGAGATGAGAGGAATTACTTTGAAATATTCTTATAGTCATTTCATACACACTGAAAAAGAATTACTTCTTATATTCTCTCATATTCTTATTGAAAAGAATTACTGTGAGATATTTTTAAAGCCATTTAATACACATTGAAAAGAATCACTTTGAAATATTCTTATAGTCATTTTAAACACACTGAAAGGAATTCCTTTGAATATTTTTAGTCATTTTATGTATATTGAAAGGAATACCACTGAACTATTCTCATTATTATTTTAGAGTAAAACAACTGACTGACAGCTGATTGTTTTGTTGAGCCTTTTTATTATCCCCACTACCATATGTAAGTAAGTGGGATATTACCAATGACAGATTTGACTTCAGTTGAGGTAAACACAAGTCGGACAAGAAATATATTACCAAATCAAATTATTGATTATCAACAAGTCCAGCTTTCTTTGACACAAACTTTTGCTGCTATTAATGAAATACCAGTTGATAGAATAGTAAAGTAAAAGTTCCCCTTTCAGACCTTGCAATCTAAAGGGCAGATGATGTTAACGTCATCTGTTTACCTTTGGCCCAGGGTCATCGAGCAGGGTGTCATGTGACCAGCACAATGACTAACCGCCTTTACTTTCCTCAACTAAAGTCAGGTACCCATTATAATTGGGTGGACTCAGGGGCACCCTGAAAATCCTAACTTCTAAAATCCCAGTCTTCACCAGATTTTAACCCAGGACCCAAGGTTTTGGAGCCACCATGCTTGATATAATACCTAAGTTAATAAATCTAGGTCTAGAAAAGCTTACCTAGTCATACTTATTCGACAAATGTAACACTTCCTAGTTAGTTTGGACTATACTTAATACAAGTTATATATTGGAAATTATGACATGGTGTTACCTTCTCAGTGACATAGTCAATGGTGAGAGCATTAGGCCAGGCTATGCTTTCATTCACAATCTGTATCAGCCCAGTACCATCCATGTTCATGCGGCTGATGTGTGGACTATTGCCCCAGTCAGTGAAGAATAAGTAGCCTTTCTGGGGGAAGACCTGTGAGTAGAAAATACACATGACTGTTTGAGTGAAAAAAAAAAAGTATAGAATCTTTGACAACCCAACTTTTAGTGATAGTGTTTGAAAGTCAAATGACAGTTTTTATTTGATTCTAGTGCTTAGAAAATTTAATAAAATTTATTTTAGCTTTTCAGATAATTTTTTTAATAGTGCTCTTGGTAATTTTGTTTTTTTTTAATTATGAATGAACCATTAGCCTCAAGCAGGATGGCAGGACATGATGGATATAGACTTTAAAATTAGCTACTATTGTGACTACAGTCTAGATCTTAAAATAAAGTACTTATTATATTTGTCTGACACTTTTTTATTAGGGTTCATTATAATAACAAAACGCAAATAAAAACCTTTATTGTACTGAGGGCTCGCAAAGACCTTCCTTCAGGGAACAGTGATAGGTAATAGAAGAAGAGGCAGAAAGCAAAGGAAGACAACATAAATAATGGAAAGGCCTGTCATTGAAAGAGATTCTATCCAAGGCCAAAGACAGAGAGGAATGGAGAAAGATGGTCAGCAAATCATGTGTGGTGCCCCAACAGTTCAAACTATGGGATAGAAGGTGAAGAATAACATATTTATGTTTGGCTGTTTAGGTTAAGCAGGCTACATAATGGGTTTCTTTGTGTTCCCACTATTTGAACTACTTTTATTAATCAATAAAATTACATTGTGACATACAAAAACAGTATCTCTTGTGTTAAATAATTATCTGTCACTTTGGAAACCAAATGGACACAAAATCTATTCACCTCAATTGCCCTTGGTTCTTGCAGCTTTTGTCTTAGTAAGACTTTCCTGTAATCTCCATTGAGCTTAGAGACCTCGATGGTGTCTGTAGTTTTGTCACACCAGTACAGGTTGCGTCCAACCCAATCTACAGCCAGGCCGTCTGGATTCCTGACCGTGTTGTTGTGTAGGGGTTGCTCCTCCCCCTGAGAACAACAAATGCAAGGAATAGGGCTTCAGATATTAACAATTAAAACAAAAAAAGAACTTAAATGTCAATACATCAACACATAGAGTGGTAGAACTTAAATAGACTTCAGGCAGACAATGTCTTTGTCTGCATCAGGGGTGGCTAAAATGCAGATCCAAATTTGAGTCTTCGTCGTCATGTGAAATACTGCACTCATCCTTTATCTTCAGAATCTAAAACAATGCCTGCCTTAATGTGCTTGTGTATTTAGATGATAACTTTAGAGCTTTTCTCACAAGCATAGGTTACTGTTCTAGTCTTGTTAATAATACATAACTTACTGTGTCCTAGGCTTGTTAATAATACATAACTTATATTATAGTCATGTTAATAATGTATAACTTACTTTGTCCTAGGCTTGTTGATAATGTATAACTTACTGTGTCCTAGGCTTGTTAATAATACATAACTTATTGTCCTAGTCTTGTTAATAATGCAAAACTTACTGTCCTAGTCTTGTTAATAATGCACAACTTACTGTCCTAGTCTTGTTAATAATACATAACTTACTGTGTCCTAGGCTTGTTAATAATATATAACTTATAGTCATGTTAATAACGTATAACTTACTTTGTCCTAGGCTTGTTAATAATGTATAACTTACTGTTCTAGACTTGTTAATAATGCACAACTTACTGTCCTAGTCTTGTTAATAATGCACAACTTACTGTCCTAGCCTTGTTAATAATGCACAACTTACTGTCCTAGTCTTGTTAATAATGTACAACTTACTGTCCTAGCCTTGTTAATAATGCACAACTTACTGTCCTAGTCTTGTTAATAATGTAAAACTTACTGTCCTAGTCTTGTTAATAATGCACAACTTACTGTCCTAGCCTTGTTAATAATGCACAACTTACTGTCCTAGTCTTGTTAATAATGTACAACTTACTGTCCTAGCCTTGTTAATAATGCACAACTTACTGTCCTAGTCTTGTTAATAATGTAAAACTTACTGTCCTAGTCTTGTTAATAATGCACAACTTACTGTCCTAGCCTTGTTAATAATGCACAACTTACTGTCCTAGTCTTGTTAATAATGTAAAACTTACTGTCCTAGTCTTGTTAATAAAGTTATATCCCATCCTGGAGATGCTACTCTTATCATTAGTAATGTCTGACCAGTACACCATCTGCTCCTTCCAGTCATAGTCCACAGCTACAGAGTTCCTCAGCTCACTGGTGAAGGTGGTCACATTGTTTTTGCTGGTCCCAATGAGTCTCAAATAGAACCGGTTGGACACCAGCAGTTGAACTTCAATTCCTAGAGAAATAGAGTGACTGGATATGATAAATATCTGTTCAAATTACTTTGAATAAATGAACAACAGGTCACATAAATATGACTTTTTAGGTCTAATACTACAAAAAAAAACTCATTCACATTCACTTCCTTATATTGCACTCTATCCAGAAGAGATGATGAAACTATCCAAAAAAATCAAACAAAGCATTAGGGTTTATTAAAAGAAATTTCTATAAATCAAATAAGAACATAAAACTAAAATGTTATTTAACCTTGGTTAGGCCAATAATAGAATATGCATCCTCTGTTTGGGACCCCTCAACTCAAGAAAAAATTAAGAAACTGGAACAGACACAAAATAGAGCAGTGAGATTCATAGCAAACGAATATTCACATTTGACTAGAGTAACACCTTTAGTTAAATCACTAAATTTAGAAAGCCTTCAGGGCAGAAGACTCAAAAGAAAAGTAGCAATTATACATAAAACATTGAACCATAATCTTCAAATACAAAAACAAAATTTAATAAAACACTCAGAAAGACACAAAGATAGAGGCACATTCCCCATCCCATATGCTAGGACAAATTTGTACAAATACTCCTTCTTCCCTAGTGCTATTAGAGCATGGAATGGGTTGCCTAAGCTAGCCAGGAAAACCAATGACTTGGCAGAATTTAAGTCATTGGTTAATATGCATGACTTAATGCAAGACGCATAGGACGTAATCATCTTTTTTTTTTGAAGTAACGTCTGTATTATATAAGATAAGATAAGAAGAAATGAAGAAACTAATAGTGAATAAAATAAATGCAAAATGGACAAGCTTTCATCCGAATCATGAGAAGGGGGAGATGATGCCTATTATAAGCTATCCTGACAAGATCAACGTCTCCGGACCGGACACAACAGAATGAGACAACATATATATATGGAAGCTCAAAATTGGAACCAGTGAAATCTGCCCATGTGGAATGTCACCAGAGAATGCTGATCATGTCCTTCAAAACTATTCAAGACACTGGCCCCTAAACACCCCAATAGAAAGAAAACTAAATGGAGAGTTCCCTGATTCAGAAACCACTGCACAGTTCAACACTTATATTGGTCTAGTCATCTGAACGGTCCAACATGAAAATGAGAACGAGGAAGAAGAAGACTTCTTTATATGAAAATACTATCTTTTCAAATAAATAAGGAAAATTAAAAATGTGATCTCCAAAGTTTTCCAAGGGCAGCACTACAATGTGCAAAAATAGCAGAGGACAAGAAAACAGAAGTGGCAGAAGAAAAGTGCCAGAGAATAGAATCAAAACCAATGTTACAAGATCCAGCTGAAAAAGCTTGCCCATTATGCAGCCAAACATTCTAGGCTCAGGTAGGTCTATCAAAACAAAAATACCAAATATATAAGCAAATGTTTGTTATGCATGGTTTCAAACATAGCAATGCTCACTTTATTTTGAATACAAATGACTTAAGAGTGTGTAGAGTATAAGATTAGATAAATACTAAATAGTGGAACAGTCAAAGCAAGTACTTTCCTAATCACTTAAGCCAATCAAACTAAAACTAACCGTCAGCCACTGCACAGATCCCATCACTCATCAGTTTGTAATTTTCTGCACAGCTGCACTTGTAGGAGCCCACAGAGTTGGTACAAAAATGACTGCAGGGGTGTAGTGTAGAGCACTCATCAATATCTGGTGGTTGAGATACAGAAAGACGTTTATATCTATATATATAAACGTAAAAGCTACAAGTGAAAAAATCTGTAATAAATCCGTTGCAACATTAACACAGGGTCAGGAAGAACATCTTTGTAAAGACAGGGTTATAGTTTCAGATAATTTAATACCCATATGATTTCAAATATTAAATCTGTCTGTGTATGTGTTGTGTTAGTGTGCATATGGGCTTTAGCGTGTGTGAATGCAACTCACAAAACAATACAGAAATAATCAGTACCGAAGGTTGCAACTTATGTGCTTACCAAAATAACCACATCTATTTATAACTTGGTGGAAAAAAACACAAAATTTATCAAATTACTACATTTGCAGGCCAAATTAATGACAATTTTGCTAAATACCAATTTAAAAAAATAACAACTATCTAGTTGATTCCTTATTAAGTCACTTGAGAAACTTGTAATTATTAATAAATAGAAATAGTTAGATAATGAAAGAAAAAATAAGTTTTTGTTTTGTAAATTTTTGTTTAAAGTGGGGGTAGCAAAAGAATCAGCATAGTCACAGCTGCATCTTTTTTTATTTAACTTTTTACAAATATTTTTTTATTGCCTCTTCTATGAGCCTAGCCCAATCAAAACAGAAAAGAAAGAAAGACAAATATGTAAAAAAGATAAAAGAGAGTGATTGAAAGAAAAAAAGAGGGAGAACACTAGAAACATGTAAGTAACAAAGTTGACCACTAACCAACACACTTCCTGTTTTGCATTCTCTGGCTGTTATTGGCCTGGGTAGTCAAATTCTCTGGCAGATCTTGAAACTGGAAGCCAGGATAACATCTGCATTCGTAACCAATTTTTTTATCTATGCAGTTCTGGCTGCACACTGGTCTCTTGGACTTGCATTCATCAATGCCTACATTAAAAATACAAGCAAAAATAAAAATAATAATAAGCTTTGTAAAAACCAACATTAAACTTCTCAATATCTGAACATTATAGTAAACATACAGTACATTAATCTATACAGCTTACTAGCTTTGTACCATAAACAAAAGGCTCATCAGAAGAATGATGATTGTATTACCTTCAGTGAAGTCCAGTAGGGCGTCGGTGCCATAGGCGCCATTATCCCCTTGGTGGTTAGAAAGGCTTTTATACAACTACCAGGCCTGGACATGGGGCTATTCACCCCTGTCATGTCTGAGGGCTCTCAACGGTAGACGGTCATATCGGTTGACTGGGCCAGACCGGGCCGTGCCATGTACACACCGCTCCGTCCCCGTTCCTGGGCCCCACTCGCTACAAGTGGCAGAGAACAGAGCTGACTGCGGGGAGCTAGTCTCATATTCCTTTTCTGTAACCGCCACTGTTCCGTGCAGGGACGGCCACTCCAGCCATGGGTCTCTGATGACGGCCCCCTTTGTGGAACGGCATGGCTGACTTTTTGGACTGGTGTGCGGGCTACTTGTTCCATCCCTACCTCCAGTGAGATAAAAAAGACAAAAGCTCACCCAGGAGTTCCGCAAGGGCCTGATTCGCTGCTCGTTCTTAGCCTATCTAGGTCCACCCCTGGACGTTTCCACTGGAGGCGCCACGCTGAGGCGACGGTTAGCTGGAATCCTCCAGGATTGTATTACCAGAAATCTTAGGCTTGTAAGAAGAATGGTCAGCCAACTGGTCATAGAAGGCTAGAATGGTCAGTCTACTTACCCCAAACAGAAGCTGAGAAGGCTATCCTAAAGAATGGTCAGTCTACTTACCACAAACAGAAGGCTCATCAGAGTGATCTCCACAGTCATCATTCCCATTACACAGTAGCGATTCATTGACGCACAGCCTGTTGTTACACTGGAAGTGATGCAGAGGGCAGGGTCCAGAATCCTCATTTGACATGGGGCAGTCTTCTTCATCAGAGCGGTCAGTACAATCTGCGTGGCCATTGCAGCGCTTGTTGGCCTCAATACAGACGAGATCACGCACACAGAGGAACTCTTCCTCAGTGCAATGGCCATGGTATTTAGCTTTGAAAAGTAAACAGAAGGACTATGAGTCAATTGTACGTTATTATATAAATATTTTAAATATATTATAAATATTAATATTGTGACTACCTTTGTATTGTTAGGATGGATATTTGATAGCAATTTGTGTAGTAAATAGATTAGACAGGAAATACGACATGTTTAGAGACGCTAGAAAGAGTGACAATAGAGACATTTAGAGTAGAAGACTCAACAACCATTTCCCTTGTAAATTAACATTTTAAAGGTTTAATAAAGCGTTTTACAGTTCTTTAACAAGTGACTGAAAAGCTGAGCAGTTGTGCAGACTCGCATGTGTGTTTTAAATCTTGATTGCAACACAACAGCTGTCTAATTCCTAATTTTATCTTTTGGTCCCAAGATTACAACACATATTGCTACCAAATATGTTTCCTAACAGTAAAACATTGTAAAAAAAAAACATGGATGAAACAGATATATAGTGAAAAGATGTGTAGATAAAGCCTAAAGGAAAATAACCTCTGAACAGGTTCAAAACTATATTAACAGTAGAATAACTGTTCTCCAGATTGACTTAAGAATTCAGCCTATAGTAGAAGTGTAGAGTAAGTCACAAAGAAGCAGAGTGTCATGTGGCCAGCACAATAATTTACTTTCCCCAACTAAAGCCAGGTACCATTGGAAGATTGACTCAGGGGCACCCTAAAAATCTCAAAATTAAAAATCACAGTCTTCACCAAGATTTGTACCCAGGACCATAGGTGATTCGGAAGCCATCATGCCCCCAAGAGAAGGAGCTAATGTTTTCTAGAAGGTTTAACCGTTTCAATGACATTACTAAAATTGGCATGTCTCATAAGTGGCAAAAAGGGAAGCATAAAACTTGTTTATTTCATGCTGTTCAATCTGTGTTTAATAGAGTTTAATTTACATATTGACATATGTTACTGATGTAAATGGCAAACATTTGACATTAAAACTAATGAAAAATTATTTGATGTTTTTTCTTTTCAGTTTGCAAAATAACAAAAAGAACAACAACATAAAAACACTCACAGCAGAATGGAGACTCGTCAGAGTTATCCCCACAGTCATTGTCCCCATCACAATAATACTTCTGGTCAATACATCTGTGATTCAAACACTGGAACTGTACTTTAGTGCACTCTTCATGGTCTGGAGCCATACAACAAGGTGTTACATATATAAGTACTAGGGTTTTTCCATTTTTAATAGAACATACATTGGTTTAATAATATTTTTTAAAAAGAAAATAAAGCAAAAATATAATCTACCATAACACCTTTTTTGGTGTCAGCAAAAAAAAATTTTTTCCCTTTACACCAAGCAAGATTTTTACTGGCTTTAAGAATTTTATAAAAAGAATAGTGGACTTACGACAGTCTGTTCTTCCAGCCACCTTTTCATCCTCTCCTTCAGAGCAGTCATCATCACCATCACAGACCCACTCCTTGGCAATACACCGGCCATCATTACACCTGAACTGGTACTCTTTACAGCCTGATATTAATTAGCAAAGGTAACAAACAATAAAAAATGTAAAAATCAAATAAAAAATACTGAATGCATATCTTTTAATTATCTCTCTATCTCTACATATATAGATATATATATATATAAAATATATATGATATAAAAAAAAAATGATCCTACATTTTTGCTCATCATTTCCTTCTGGGCAGCCTTCTTCCCCATCACAAATACAAGCTGAAAGAAAAAAAAAAGGTAGAGAAGTTTACAAAATGAAATGATTCTATTGCAGGGCTACAGAATGTACAGGCAAAGCAGATTTAAAATAAATAAAGTAGATCTGTTGTGCAGATGGAGAACATTCTTAGATTTAAGAGCATAGAAAGGACAGTGTAAGCAGTTCCTCTAAGAGGGAAAGAAAGAAATTAACCACCATGGTGGGACGTTGGTAGCTTACGAAGCATGGGGAAAATCCACTGCCATGGTAAAACAATTTATAGTAGTACAAATTGACAAAGATAAGCAAGTCAATAAATTTTTTGATAAAAAAAAAAAAAAAAAAAGCAAATGTATTACTTTAGAAACATACTTTAATATTTTATCATATACATTTTGACACCATAAAATATGCATCCGAAAATACAAATGAGAAAAATAAAAAAATAAAAATAAAATTACTAATTGATAAACTATGCAATATTTATATTGTAAATTAGGTCAAAGAGTTTTTATATTTCATATTTTGATGGGTAAACTATTCATCTTATGGAAAAAAAACTATATGCTTTTACCAAAATGCAGTTTATGAAAAGTCATGAAATTTTACAATTAAATTTTTTCTTCTCTTCATAAATTAAAAATATTCCAGAATTCTAGAAAAAATTTTTTATAGTCATTAGGTTAAAAGAACTAGATATCTTACAGCAATTCTTCTCATCAGATCCATCCCCACAGTCAATTTCTCCATCACATTTCCACTGGGGCAGGATACAGTGTCCATCACTGCAGACAAAGTTAGAGGAGCAGCCAGCTTGAGCTGACAGAGAAACAAAGAAACAAGTAATTATAGTAAAAATGTTATTTTTTATGTCTACAGAAAAGAAGTCACATTAGATAAATTTCATACTGCAATTACTAACAATAATTTTGCCTTAAAAGATCCATAAGAAATGTAAAATAATCCTTCACTAATAAAAAAACTTACAAGCCTATTTTTCATAAATTACAAAGATAATTAAATTTATATAGTGCTATTAACAAACATAATATAAGATCAAGGTGCTATGAAACAGATATAAAGTACTGGGATTAAAATAGCAAACTAATCTAGAGTTTTCAGTAGGTCTTAATTTTCTTCTTAAATGTAGTGAAGTATATGGTTTGTCTAAGCTCAAAGATATAACAAATATTTTCCAATTAACCTCAAATTATTGTTTGTATTATAAATTTGATATCATTCTATGTTGTTAGCCCTGCTTTGTGGTTCTTTTGTGTATAGGGATATTGGAACTTAATACTGTGTGCTAGTCTGGAGTGCTAATACATTAAAGGTTTATTATGAAAACAAATTTCAACTTATTCTATATCTTAATATGGACATTAAAATTTTATATAAAAAGTAAAGTTTCCCTTGCAGACCTTGTGATCTATGGGGCAGATGATGTAAAGGTCACATGTTTCTGTGGCCCCCAGTTAATGGGAGTGTCATGTGGCCAGCACAATGACCAACCACCAACTAATTTCAGGTACCCATTAAAGCTGGGTGGACTCAGAGCGCCCTAGAAATCCTGAATCAGTCTTCACAGAGATTCAAATCTGGAAGCCAAGCATTTTACCATTCAGCCACCCCACCTCCAAATTTTATAGAAGTACTCTTTTTGCTCCATTCTGTAGACACTCAGAAACTTACATATTTTGGGTTTACAGTTGGCCTCATCACTGTTGTCCCAGCAGTCATTAGAGCCATCACAGATCCAGCCAGGCAGAATACACATAGAGGTGCCATTGCAAGGCACCAGGTCAGAGTTGCCCAGCATTTCTGAACAGGTTTTGTCTGGGAATAGACGAAGATATACTAGATACAATCTCTGTGAACAGTTATCTACCTTATTTGAACTATTTGCCTTTTTTTTATAACACGTTTAACCATTACAGTAGATATAAATTCACATCTAAAGCTTAGAACTACTCACAATTTTTGACAAGGCAGGGAAGACAATTTGAAATTTAAAAAAACAAACAACTATTGTCTTGAAAGATGAATTTTATGTTATTTTAAAAACATAGTCAAATTAGACAGATATGGATAGAAACTGACCAATCAAAACTATAGTTGATTGTCACATCCTAAAGAAGACAAACCTAATTTAGGTCTAGTGCTAATATGTATAGAGGTATGCTTTGGTTAAGAGAGCTTATTAGGGACAGAGATTGACAAAAGGTGAAGGTGTGTTAGAGAAAGAGGTAGAAGTGGATTAGAAATGACAAATGGAGATTATAAAAAATTACAAAATTTAAAACAGCATTGCATTTCTACCAAGCCAATAATAGGCCAATAGTTTAACGCAAAAGATTCAATGTGAGATTTGTTTTTCGAGACTACAAGGAGACTTTCTATTTGAATCGCCATGTATGGCATCTACGATGTCATTTAGAACTAAAAGAACACAAAAGCAACACTTCAGATTGCCAGATCGCTCATTTTCGTCATTAAAAAATAAGTTTGGGTAAATATTTTTCGTTAATATATTATTCCTCCAAGCAAGGTTGTCACCTGGTACTGCTCTTAATTAGAGTAAATTTACATCTAGGACATTTCGTTAGGAATGAACAATGAATTATTAATTATTAACTCACTGCATCCCAGCTCATCAGACAAGTCTGGACAGTCTCCATCAAAATCACATCTGTATTTAGCTTGGATACACATGCCGTCACTGCAGCGGAACTCATTCTCATTGCAGGCACAGTTGAGCTCGTCTGAGCCATCCTCACAGTCACTGTGGCCATCACAGAGTTTGGTGGTCTTAACACACCTAGTGCTATTCTGACACTGGTAGAAGTGTGCTGGACACTTCCTCTTACCTAGTTATAACATACAAAACACATAAATTGCACATTTAAATTTTTTCTTTTGTGATACTTTATTCTCAAAAGTGCGGACCAGCTTTTTATCCCTCATTCTTGAGTATATTCCTAAATAACTATACCACACAAGAGAAAGATGAAACTTACTGCAAAACTCCTGCGACTCATCACTTGCATCATAGCAGTCGGATATGGCATTACAAGTCCTTTCATACTGGATACAGGAGCTGCCATCTTCACAGACAAAGTCATCATTGGCGCAGTTCTGCACAGACTCCGCTAAAAACAAATTTTATATTCTCAAGATATGCGCAAGTTTCGCACTGCTAATGTAAAAGATTAAGACTACAAAGTCCATAAGGCATAGCAGAGTTAAAGTGCTTAGGGTTAGAAATGGTGGAGTAAGAACAACATCAAAAAGACTCTATTAATAAACAGGTATTAAGTACTCTGGAGAAAAATAGTGTCCACTTATTAAGAATTTTCTTGAATTCTGACTCCAAAACATTGTCTCCCCAAGGATCTAAACCCAGGATTTCAGCTCGACAGCAGTGAACTCTAGCACTAAGTCATCACATTCCTTTTTTTTTAAAAACAAATTTGTAGCATACAGCATGTCACTAAGTCAAACCTTTTATTTTGTAGCTTAAAGTAGCTTCTGTTTTTTTCATTAACAAATCTTTTTTTTTTTTTTTGTCATTTTACTCAAGAACAATACTAATCTATCTATACTAAATAATGTAAAGACTTATAGATAATTATATTTGTCAATTTTAAATAATCTGAACTCAGGAAATATCAATGTATAATAAGAGAATAGCTTACAGACACATCTTTTCCCATCTGGAAGAAGTTTTTTGCGTTCTCCACATTGACAAGTGGCATCACCTCTCTCATTCACTATACAAATGTCAGAGCAACCAAACGAATTCTCATAGCATGGGTTCAATTTACCTACACAAGGATGAATCAGGACATTTTACAAGAATGTTGTGGGTTTTTTTTTCTCTATTTATCAAAATATGCTAACAATCAATTAATTAAACTTGAATAAAGGTATCATTTTACCATTAACAATGAACTATATTACCAATGCTACCAAATTCATGTAAGCATGCTGATGAACTTTTTAGCCAAAACACATGCAAGTCATCATGTTAGTTCATTAGTTATTCTTTTAAAGAAATACAATTACATGATCTAGATCTGATGAGGCCTTACCAATTGAAAAGTGTTTTCTTTTAAAAGAACAATTAAAATGTATCCATTTCATTGTGCAGTTTTCCTAGTTCTAAAAACTACAGTGCTCTAATCTATTTTTCTTTTATTACAACTGAGATAATACTGTTTTGTCAACAATCAATGGAAGGGCAGCCAATCTGTATCATTTCTAATGCTTATGAAAGATGAGATTGTAATTCTCTGGCTGTATAAATTCTCAAATGCATAACACTGAAAATCCTTCTATGATTGTTGACAAATACAATTTATACAATAGGGCATTGTTTCCCAAATTGTACCCCCAGGGTTACAGCAAAAAATTGGAATGAGTGTGTATTGCACCTCATTAGCTATGCTGATTTTGACCCATCATTAAGTACAGCTAATAAATTAAAATAAATTATTGATAAGTTTTAATTCACCTTCTTTAATATTATTTTATTTTATATTTATACAAAGTACCGGCATTATTTTACATCTTCAGACTAAATTTTACAAAGATCAAGTAATGAATAAGGATGTTTTTCAAAAACATTCTTTTTTTTTTCCGAAGCACACAAAATAAGCCCACTTCAGGATGAGTCTTAAAAATAAACCTAAGGTGTGTACTTTAACACTATTCTGGTTACAAATGCAACATGTGAATCGGTTTGAACAGAAAAAAATTGGAAATACATCTTGGCTTTTCCAACTCCATATTTATGTGAAATTGTTTTTTCAGCATTTGTAGACATTAAGTCGAAAAAAGGAACAAACTATTTGACGTGGAACAGCATCTCAGATTAAAATTAACAACCAGTGAGCCAAATTCTATGAATTATCTCAAGACAAACAATTTTATCCATCTCATGTTTGGGAAACACTACAATAAGGGACCGAGTCTGCTGAAAATATGATGATAAATTAAAGAAATAATAAAGCCAACACAACAACGGCATTAACAAAGAGGAACTACTCCATAAACATTGAGTTTGATGACAGCTAACATAAACAATATGGCAACTTACAGTCATCAGTGTCATTAGCCACTGCGATAATTCCCATCGGCTGACGAGGGATGTTCTGCTTGAGCCAGGTCACTCGGGAGCCATCATACTTATTGGCTCTGATGACAGCTCTTAGCAGCCAGTCAGTCCAGTACAGGAAGTCTCCATACACAGCAAGGCCAAATGAGTGTTGGGGTATAGATGTGACTATCACCTGTACAAGTGTTAGCAAGAAGAATCCTAAAACTGATACTACTTATCTTACAGCCTTACAACTAGATCTAGATTCAATTTTTATCCATGGTAAAAAATTGTGTTGCAAAAACAAAACTTGATAAAAAAAATAAATTAAAAAAAACACTACTTTATGGATCTCTCCATAGAAAAAGAACAAAACTAAACAAAAATCCTTAAAAATCTTTCTACCTAAAAACCCAGTTTAATGTTTACTGGGAATTGGAACAGCAGAGAAAAAATACAGCTTTATGGATAATGTGACAATCTCAAATGCTTAAAACATTAAGTATTGAACAGCAGCCCAAATCTAACTAATGTCTAGCCAATTCACAAATAGTGTATTTTTCTTACATAAAACTTAAATCAATTCTGCTTTAATAAAAACCAATTAAAAAAAAAAAAAGGCTCATCACAAAACACTTACTATCCTATTGCTCCCATCAAAGTCACATCTTTCTATCTTGTCCAGTCTTGCATCTGACCAATACAACTTCAAAGCTTTGTGGTCAATGGTCAGCCCATTGGGAGTCCGAATTCTGTCAGTGATAATGGACTGCGTGCTGTTGGTCTTACCCTCGCTGTCATAGGCTGCAGCCTGAATGGATGGCCGGCGGTCACTCCAGTTGGTCCAAAAGACCCTCCTTATGCACGAGTTAATTACAATATCTCTGGGATGATCAAGGGCCTCAAGCTGAAAGAAGACCTCATTCTTAGGCTTGTTTCCATGGAAGGAAATTCTGTTAATGTTAGACCCAGAGTAACTGGTCCAATACAGATGCTGCTGTAGTGGATCAAATGCCAAACCTTCAGCAGAACCAATACCTGGAAAAGTCAGCAAACTAATTATTAAGATATGCAGAAACTCAACAGAAAAGTCATTAATACTAGGCACAAATAGGCCAAAAAAAATAAAACAATCCTTATTTTATTTTAACTCAAACTTGGAATAAGTTGCTTAGTAACCCGAAGAATTTAAAAAAAAAATTAAATCTCTACATAATATTTTCATATTATAATATTAACTTACTGGTAGCACTAATATGTAATGCTCTTCTTTACACATAGAATATGCATACATTTACAATTTTTAATTATAATAAAATTTTTAAAAATCCATTTCAACATAGCCCTCTCTCCAAGTAAGAAGGTAAGAAGTAAGAAGGTTTATATGGTTTCAAAGGGAGATTACTTCATGAAGGTACCCTCACCTTCAAGAATGAGTGTGAATCCTGTGCCATTGAAGAACACAGACTGGATGTTGCCCTGCTGGATGTCACTGAAGAAAATTCTTTGTGTTGCATAATCAAAAGCCAGTCCTATCACATTCTTCATGTGTGTGTCATTCTGAATGGTCTGCCGAGGGGCATTCTGGTCAGTGCTGTTGGCCAAGACCAAGCTCTTCAAAGCGTTTATCTCAGAGTACAATAAGAATGAGTCATATTCTGAAAAAAAGATAATAGACCCACAGCCTTAAAATTTACAGAGGTCATCTAGAGTATCTAGAAGTCAAGCTAAAATATGAAAATAGGATAATAGACCCACAGCCTTAAAAATTTACAGAGGTCATCTAGAGTATCTAGAAAACAAGCTAAAATATGAAAAAAAGTTCATTTATAACAAAATGTATTTGACAATACAAATTATGACAAAGACAATAAACCAAGTAAGGCATAAAGAAAGGGAATGGAAAGGGGTTAAAAATTTGGAAGATGGCTGGATTTCAAATATAAAATTTTAGGATACCTGAAATAAGAAAAGAACATTTGAATAATGTCATTGGTTTGGGTTCTAACTCAACAATTAAAAGCCCCACAATTCAAAAGGCCAACCCTGCTGAGGAGTATATACTACATTAACCATGTCAAGAATTTGATACCCAGAGACACATGGGCAGGCTCCTATAGATCAGAAGTAATAGGGCCATTTGCATACAGTACCAGTCATAAGTATTAATAATATACAGACTATTCATACACAACAGTGATGCCCAACCTCACTTGTTTTTGGAAAAAGGGGAAGTGGATTTTCTACACTTTGTGCCATGTATCAGTGGGCCAGATGCAACCACTTTGCTGGCCAGATGGGCCGTATTTTGGGCATCACTGATACACACAAATACACTGTTAACTTTTCATCATAAATCTGCAGAGCCACAGATAAACAGATACACATCTCAAACAAAAACAAAAAACCTGTTGTAAAACTACCTGTACAGTTTTTGCCATTGTTCATCAGTTTACCATGTGAGCAAGCGCAGGTGAAGTTTTTACCACCCCTGAACAAGCACAGTTCCTCACAGCCACCATTTCTGAACCCACAAGGATTTGAACCTGGAGGTTGAAAGTAAGCAGCTTTAGATAAGAGGACAAAAAAATGAAAAAAAAAATTTAAATGCATAATGGCTAAAATTTCAGCTCAACACTATTTAAGAAAAAAATCTTATTATCAGGCTTCATCTCAGACTGGTGCTGATATTTGTGGGATACATTCACAATATAGACAATAAATGTTGCAAATTTCAAAAGAAAACTGAAAGGAGGTCTTGGTGTTTTTTGTTTGTTTTTTTTTCTAATTAAACACATAAAAATTGATTTTTAATTATTTTTTTTTAAATATCAAATTTTATATTTGTGCAAAACATTGAACAAGGAAACTTGATAAAAACTTTCTGCATTATGACATTGCTCTAAAAACAACAAACAGAAACATTCTTATATGTAATTTTGCCATTCAAATTCTATTAAAATCTACTGTATCTATTATGTGTAAAGATGTTCTCCAAAGCAGGATTAGAAAGTGTTCAATAATATGGGTACTTGATAATTAATATGAAAAAGTAATAAATTAACACTTTAAAAAAAAATACTAAATATAAAGTCTACATACTTAGACTCAAGTTTGAAGGACCTACCAGATACTAAGACTTCAAGCTTGCAGGTCCTACCAGTTACTTAGACTCAAGCTAGTAGGACCTACCAGATACTTAGACACAAGCTTGTAGGACCTATGAAATACTTAGACTCAAGCTTGTAGGACATACCAGATTGTACCCTGATGTCAAACACCTTGATGTCCTTCAACTTGGTGATGTTAGACTTTAAGACATTGTAGTCTTTACCAGTGTTGGAAGTTTTGTTGATGAACTTGATGGAGCCTTGAAGGTCAGTGCTAGAAAAATGCAATAACAGACATTACTATCATAATCAGATAATTTTAGTTACCTTACAATTAGTGTCACGTAAATCATGACTTATGGAACAAAATTCCTCTTAGCCATTGTACAACTCTAAGCCAAAGCACAACTCTAAGCTATAGTACAACTCTCAGCCATAGTATACATTGGGCTATGTCCACCAATTTACTGTTTATGCCTTGCTAAGAAATTATGTGGTCAGTATTAACACTCAATAATTTACATTAAAAGTAAACACACTGGCTGGCAAAAAGGAGGAACTCCTCTATACTGTGAAGAGAGAAAAGCCGAGCTCGGTCATATTGTAAGACAAGAAACGCTGTCAAGAGTCATCCTTCAAATTACAGTGGAGGGAGTATGAAGAAAGTTTTGTCAAAAGAAAAGCTGGATGGATAACATAAAAGAATGGACCAGCCTCTTTTGTGACATCCTGCCTAGACCACCTGCTGATAGAAAAAAGTGGAGGGATTTGGTTACGAGATCTCTCGCATCACCCCTACAACAAATGTCAATGGGCAGGTGAGATGAGAAAAGATATCAGTTGCTAATGATCGCACAAAGACTAAATTCCAGTATTATTTTAATATTTTGTAGCATCTTCTTCAAGGTACCAGATATAAGAAAGATGTTTAACTATAATAATGTAAACAGATTTTACAAGAAAGTCAAAGGATACTTACATATCTGCCCAATAAAGTTTCTCTCTGTGGACTGCAAGACTACTGCAGTCAGTCAGGTTGGTGGTGACAACTAAAGATCTGACCCCACTCTCAGTAACCTTTTCAATGACATCACGATCTTTGTCACACCAGTAAAGGTCCCCTGTTTCATAGTCAAGTGCTAGGCCAGTAGGCCCTTTAATCTGTCTGTCTGTAGAATTCATAGAATTCACAAAGTCTATCCTGCCTGAGCCATCCAGTCGAGCTCTTACGATTCTCGGGTCTTTCACCCCATTGACAAAATACAGAAATCTAAAATTATAGAATTTATTGATGAAATTTTCCTATAGAGACTTTATGGATTGACAAGGTAAAGCTAATCTATTTCTGTAACTTAAAGAATGAAGCTCTATGTTTAAAAGATTAGGCTCCAAAATTATGTGTTACCCTTTAATAGGATGCACAACAATTGATCGAGGCTTCTCAATGTCATCATGAAGCACCACATATCTTTTACTGCCATCCAGCCTGGTCACTTCAATCGTGTTGTGTCCTTGGTCAGTCCAATAAATATTACCTGCAAAAAGATTGGATGTTAGTCTTATACATATCTTATAAAATACAGGCGTTCCTTCAAAAAAAGATGATTACGTCTTATGCGTCATGCATCTAGTCATGCCTGACTTAAATTCTGCCAAGTCATTGGTTTTCCTGGCTGGCCCAGGCAACCCATTTAATGCTCTAATAGCACTAGGGAAGAAGGAGCATTTGTACAAATTTGTCCTAGCATATGGAACAAGGAATGTGCCTTTAATACATAATATATAATACATAGATACATTCACATTATAGCTTAATGAAACCAATGATGAGCTCAGCATCTCACACTTTTTTTTCTCTAGAAATCTCCTTGGCTTCCTTCTATCATACATTTCTCTATTCACAGTTAGCTGATTTGTCTCCATTTGTCTTTCGTTTGTATACAATTTAGATGCTCAAAGATTTCTAAGCAATTATCAATATGAATTTTTTAAAATGCACTAATTCTGTTTCCTACTTTAGATATTTATTACCTAACATGCTTTCAAAAAATGGTAATAATAATTCCAGTTAAAACATTGTAGTCTTTGTAAGATATTATTTTAAAACTGATATTTTTACATAAACTAATGATAACATTAATAGTAATATGGTCTTCTAGTCACAAAGATCCAGGGTTCATAGCACAAAACAACCAGATATTATTAAAATGGTAATTTTGGTTGATGTTCCTTGTTATATACTAGCATTTATATAATTATGATAAACTTTTAAAAAATTATATATTACCAGCTATCCAGTCCACTGCAAGGGACTCTGCACCAGCAATGCCCTGTGACACAATCACTTCTCGTCCACTAAGGTCCCTCTTGATACGAGATATGACCCGGAGCTCACTGTCCACCCAATAGATCTGTCCATTACCTGAGCATACATACGTAATATCCAGTATACAGGATAACAGAAGCTTTGAGCTTATTAACATACACAATTGATAAAATATCACTATTTAAAAAAGAATATTTAGCCACATAATGAATTGAACTCTGTCTACTTTGCTGTTCAAACATTTTATTCCAATAATATCCATATAAATTGTTTTAATCCCAATAGCTCCTGCCGCAGTACAGTGTGTCTTTTACGTAAAAGTCCTACAGCAGGATAAGGCGGTGAGGCTCTAAAAAGTCTTTTAAAACTTTCCAATATGAAGAGCTCATCATGTCTCATTTCAAACAATAACTAGAGCATGGTGACTGTTGTTTTTTTTTAGTGAAAACCTGATGTGTATTGTTTTTTATTATTTGTTAAACAATTTTTCAAATGAACAGGCCCCCACCCAGGAAAATGAGTATTTTTTAAGCTTTTTTATATTCTAAAGGTATTAAAAGTATATATTTGAAACTAGGCATATCGTTCTATTTTAAATATTCTTTATTTATTTCTTAGTACCGTATTAGATCTAAAATTTTATTATTTTTTCAAATTGTTTAATTTTAAAAAGTTTTTTTTTATTTTGGAGTTACCTCTCTTTGCTGAGGGCATGAGAAAGATTTTTCAAACTGGAAATTGAAGCTATTGGGTTAAAGTTCAATGTATTTTTTCACTAACCTGCATGAAAGTCCACTGATGTAGCTCTAGAGATTTTGGAGATGGAAGCCAAGGCTGGCACACTGCCATTTAAGTCCAAGGTCATTCCATGTATTTCAGATGCTTGAGTGTACAGGATGAATGTCTCTATGCCTGAAAGTTAAAGAGTTGACAGCCTGGATAGCTTTAAGCCTAAAATAATTTCTTCACCTAACAATTATTACTTCCCTTTTCAAGAGTAAAACTATTTGTACGGCCAGATGGTTTTTTAAAGAAACCCAAACTGTTTTACGAGCACTTTGAAATAACAGCATAAACAAAAGCTAAAAAAAAATTTCATTAATCAAACATATTATATTTTTAAACAAATATTTGATCATTTGAAGGTTACTGGCTATTAAAATGACAAAAAGGTTGACTTTCAAAACTAAAAGTCTGTACTAACCTACAAGTAAAAGTAAAAAGAGTTACATTTAAGAGTAAGTAATCAAAAGTATTTTGAAGTGAAATTGATTTTTTTTTAAATGAAAAATGCCAAAGAATGATTGTAAAATGTTTTAAGGTAAATACTTGGTATGAGCAGGGTTTAATCCACAAAAGTGGAGTGAGGCACAGTGCCCCTCCTGCAGGGAAGAGGAAGACATATGCACTATGCAAAACAGCAGGGATTCTGTCCAGTGAGGATTTGAACCTCTCAAGCCCTCACTCAAATGGAGTTTGATGAAGGGAAATACTTAACTATCAACATATTTATATTTATAACCCTCTATAACAAATTGAACTTAAAAAGCCAGTCCACAGCTGCAGATGTTTAAATTCAAAATTAAAAAGAATGAAAAGATGTTGATTTTTCTTTATTAATTAAAAATTTAGAATGTCGTTAGAATTTCTAAAAAAAAATAAATCTATACAATGGAAACCAATTGTTATAAAAGGCCTTAACACTGATATATGACATTGCAACATGTGGGCAGTTTACACCAATGGCTCATTGCCATGTCACAAGTAGTAACATAATGGACACACTAGGGCAGTGTTTCCATGGAACACTAGTGTTTCACAAGGCGTGAATAGGTGTTCCATGAACTAGTGGAATAATGAACTAGTAGGCCACCATGTGAAGTAATTTCTCTAAAAAAATAAGCAAACTGTTCCACTAAATACTCAGAATGTATTAAGTGTTCCGTTATGGAAAAAGTTTGGGAAACACTGCATTAGGGAATATAGCCAGGTCAAATATAAATTATGAGAAAGACTGTGGAAGTCTAATTAGTAGGTAATTCAATGTCTTACCTTGACATTTGCTGCCATTGACTGTCTTGTAACCAACTGTGCATTCACATACTATCCCTTCACTGGGTTTTGGTAAACATAGCTGCTCACAGCCTCCATTGGCGATGGCACAATTATTTTTAACTGTAAGGTAGAGAATCATCGAGAATTACTTATCCAAGGACTAAAAATAAACCATTTATATTTTTATAATAAAATGAAAGAGAAAGAATTCCTGCTGTATATGATTTAAAATCTATATATTTTTTGGAATAGCTTTTAAGTTCAATCAGACATTTCCCATAAAAGAATATTGCTATGTAAATGTTTGAGCACCCATAACATGTTAAAATGATTTGCCTGGATTAAAATAGCAAGATGTGCAGCAATTCATGTTCAACAGAAACTGACAACCAATTCAGTAAATGTTTCTTGTTGAAATAAAATAAAACTGAACCTACTTTCTTTCCTGCTCTTGGGGTCATAAACTCTCAGGTCATAAACGTTCTGGGCATCTTCTCTTAAAGTTTTTTGGTTCCCATTCTCATTCTGTGACAACATAAGAAAAAGGTGAAAGGTCTAACCACATCACTTAGACATCCACAGATTAACTAGTTTGAAATGTGAACGCTTTTTTTTTCAATGTAATCTTAATGTTTCAACTTGTTTTAAATAATCATGAAGTACTTACAAGTTTCAACCGTATCATCATGTTTCAACTTGTTTTAAATAATCATTAAGTACTTTAAAGTACTGGTGTAACCCTGTTCCTCCCCTTACTAACCATTTTTTCCACTTGCGAAGTAGGGTGATTTTTGTTTTATGCTGTTGGGCATGAATGATTTTAACTAATGTGTAAATGTGCTAAGAAACTTTAGTTATAAATTTGGATTTCTTGACTGAGGACTGAGGGATTGTTTTCTATTGTGTTAGTGAATTGGGATATGTAAATTTGATTTGGAGATTGTGACATTATTTCCTTTTATCAGGGATATTGATTGATCATAGTTGGATTGTGCTTCTGCAATCAGAGAGACACCAGCGATCAGAGAATCAGTGAGTTATTTTCTTTAGTTCAATCCCACTTCTTAACAGTACTGTGACCAATAATTAAAGAGGACATCAGGTGACTAAGTACTACGAACAATGGATTCTGATCCTTGGGTAGCATAAAAACTGGACAAGCTAAAAATATATCCTAAAATCCTGAATTGAAAGCACCATTGTCCACTGATGGAAACTAGATCTCACTAGAGTCAGGGTACAAGTACTAGGATTTAATAGGTCTTTATCTAGTACCAAAGTGGAATATATGTTTAGACAACAGTTTTACAGTTAAAGAATAATTAGTTACAATGGAGACTGGACAGTAAATAGACAAGATGACATTTTCCCATTTCAAGAATAAACATTATTATTATTATTATAACAGAACATCTGTGGATTTTTATTTTATAGCAGTGATTCAGTAGTTATTGAATTCACTAGAGCTGGAGGTATTGAATTGTATCACATTACAACACTAGACCATAATAAGCTATAAAAATAAATTCAGCAAATAAATGGTTACAACAGGGATTTTTATGACTTAATTGAAAGAATTAAACCCTAAAGTTTTTCCATTTAAGATTTTTTGTTAAAGCAGCTATCCATTGAAAATAAAAAGCAAAGATAACATTCTAAACCCTCACCTTGATAATGTAGGTATTGTTGGCATAGAAGAAGATCTTGTCCCTGCCCTGTCCCCCTGGCTTCTCTGGTGTGTAGAGGGCCATGGAGATGGGGTCCTCAATAGGGATGTTCTGGTCCAAGGTGGGCTTGCAGATGGACAATGAGATGTTACACCAGAAAATGGCCTTCTCACCTCGACTAATCCAATACAATCTGTTGGTATCTATGTCCACAGTTAGACCTGACATGCAATATATTGGAATTACATCATTCGTTTAATAGATTAGACACAATTTTTAGCATTTCTATTATAAAACTTTTTTGTTTGTTCTTAATTGGATTTGAAGTTTTAACTTTACATTTGAAAGACTTTTCATTATAAATTGAATCCCCTTTATGAAATCATTGACTTATGACTTAATATTATGAATTCCCAGGGGGAGCATAGAGCTGCAACACCTCTCCACCTAACTCGGTTCTGAGCAGCTTTCTTCATCTGCTCCCATGTAATTCCTATCCTCAGCTTCACTGATGACAGGCTTCTTCCAGATTTGCTTGGATCTGACCACTTTCAGTTTTCCTTGTGGATTCCAATCAAGTGCCTGCCTTGAAATCATTAGGGTAAGGCTAACCTGCATCATCTATCTTATGCATTACTGTATGGCACACATGTCCTGTCTAAGCTATGTCATGTACTTGGAATCTACTTAATTGGAAGGAAATAGGTAATGAGTTTTGAGTAAAAGAGTTTGGGTTACACAACATCGGAAATAGCAAAATAATATGGATATCCGTCAAAATTATTTCTTTTAAACATGAAATTATTTTCAGATTTTATGTTTAGCTCATAAAGCTTTAATATTTTTGACAAAGAGTTTGCACAAAACCATATTTCTCTGTAATAGTATTTTTGATGAGTTTTTTTGTAACTTATTTTCTTTTGTTGTCCACCTCCTGAAGCAATGACATTCTCATTTCAATTGTAAGAGATTTGTATTGACATAGCAAGGGGATCCAAAGTACTTCAGCAATATGAATAAAACTGATGCTGATGGCGCATCATCAGATGGTATCTATTCTGGATAGTTGTGTCAATGGTCACAGGTTGGAACTCATGTCATCCTGGGCTAGGATGTAATACTCTTTAAACCTGAAGTTACATGCGGAAAGGTAAAAACCAAAAAAAAAACATTGACTGTACAGTGACCAGAGAGTTAAAACTACTATGAGGTCAGCACATTGTATTACAAAAGAAAGCTAAAACTCACTGGCTGGTTTTTGTGCTCCCTTGTTAGAAACAGTCACAAACTCATGGAACTTCTTGCCATCCATATCTGCCTTCCAGATGGTGTTACCTCCCATGTCTGACCAGAACATGATACTGTCAGATTAAAATTTATTGTTTAAAAAATATTGTAAAAAAAAACAAAAAACTTTTTCTTTTTGAAATAAGATAATACAAGCAGTAAAATATGAGCAATTTAGTGAAATGTTACAAAATCAAATTCTGATTAAAATAAAATGTCTTTTGTCATATAAAAACTTTTCTAAAACTAAAATGCAGGAGAAGTATGTTTAGGATATAGGAAAGGACTAGTTAAGGATTTTTGTGACAGAAATAAACATAACATTTACATCTCTTTGAACTATTAAAAGTACACAATTAAATGAACACATCTAACAAAGGATAACTGGATAATTTATGTAATAAAAGTAGCTGGTAGCCTGGTTGCATTAGTAAATAATTCAGGTTGTCATCGCAACACTACCAAGTTTAAATACTGCGCTCTTCCTTCCCCAGCCCATCATGCAGGTAACTTTGAGTTAAAATGTAATGATAGTCTTCAATTCTGAAGGAACATCAGAAACTTTAAAACTACACTAAAACATGAGATTAAAGATGGATGATGTGGATAAGTGACTACCCTGGTGTAAGGGGAAAAAAGAGAATCAGGATTAAAGATGATAGCTTAAAAACAAAACAACTAACCCCTCAGATGGGTGTATGGCGATAGAGTTCGGTTTGGATACACTTTTGGCATCTGATCTGTAGATCTCTTTACGGAAGGCACCGTCCAGCTTGGCTACTGAGATGTAGCCAGCCACATCAGTATAAGAGGAGAAGTACATGTTCCTGGACACCCAGTCAATGGCAAAACCAGAAGGATTGGACAGACCTGAGAAAGGAACAAAAAAAAAACATGAGACAATGGAAAAAAAAAATGTCATTAAGGCTGTGGAAACAATGACCATCAAACACAAGATAAATGAAAAGCCTAGTAAAAAGAATATTCAGATAAGTAAGTTCCCCTTTCCGATCTATAGGGCAGATGATGCAGAGGTCAACTGTTTCTGTGGCATACGGTTAACAAGGATGTCATGTGGCCAGCACAACGACCAACCCCTTTTACTATTCCCCAACTAATGTCAGGTACCCATTAGAGCTGGGTGGACTCACAGGCACCCAAAGATCCTGAAATAAAAAAACCCAGTATTCACCAGGATTCAAACCCAGAACCCCCGATTCGGAAGCTAAGTGCTTTACAGTTCAGCCACAGCACCTCCTAAACAATATTATTACATCCTAAATAATCAATGGTGTATTATTTTTATTATCAATTCTAAATACAAAAAGCAAAAGTTGATCACTCTTACCTGAGTCTATGACTGTAGTAATTCCTGTTCCATTCAGGTAAGCACTAGTGATCACATTCTTTTTCATGTCTGTCCAGTAAAGGCGCTCATCCTGTTGGGTAGAAACATTTCATGATATGTTTTTAAGAACTAGGTCATTAGGCCATTATGTTACTTGAAACTCAATTCAAAGCATTTAATTGTTTAGCTCATACATAAAGACAAACAAACAAAATATTGGCTCATCAGCTCAACTCACATGATGAAAAAAAAACAACATGTTTACAGGTAGTTGTGCTCTTAACCATTTATAACAAGAAGGCTTCTCTCAATATTTTACTAGTTAAATTTAAAAGTTTATTAATTTAATTTACTTATCTATTAGGCATTACTAAGTATATCAAGATGACATTTCTACATCATCCAAAAATATCAGTAAAAGCTAATACTCTAATTGTCAAAGATGACATGCATTTTTTGTAAGTAATACATTGGTTAGTTTGAACTTAGGCTAATAGGAGGTTATTATTGAAGACTAAATTATTTCATTTTATGAGGTTGCACATTTATAAGTATGACAAACAAAATTATGTTATCTAAGATGACAGCCAATAAAACAAACAAAACAGTTACTTTATCTTTTAAAGTAAATCAAATATTCTTAAGTCACAAATGCATGTCAAACATGAACCAAGATTGTTTATTATTGAGGGTTGGGAGCTGAGTTACAAATTTATAGAGTCAACAACACCAGAAGGATTGGACAGCACCAGAATCCAATGCAAACATTATCTTATCTTATAATTGTACATAGTTCCATATTCAGAACATTTGATTCTTAATTTAATGTGAAACATCACATCTTGTCATACCATCATTGTGATTACTGTAAGTTCTGTACTTATTTACTTTATAGTCAACACTATACTTGGTTCTCATTCACTTCTCCTATAACAATGAGAATGCAGTTGCAATAAATAAACTACAATGACCTTCGGATTCAAAGAGAATATATAGTTGTGTAGCTTGTTCACTTACTGCCACGTCATAGTCAATAGTGGTAGCATTCTCCACAAACGGCACAGTGATGGATGGAATGACATTGTAGTGGGCATTATCTAGGTCAACTCCTCGGATCTCATTCTCCTTTGTGAACAGTAGAAAAGTGTTGTCTTCTGGTGGAGGGGAAACAAAAACATGCACACAAAGGTCATAGCCACAATAAAATAATGGCACACACCACTAGCCCCAAATTAACATACTATCAGCTGATCAACCTGTGCAAAATCTATAAATATTTTTTTGACTTGTAAATTCTGTCTACTATGTTTAATAAATGTCAAAGACAAAGAAAGCTTACATGGCAAGCATTTAAAAACTATTGCCTAAGCCAGTGGCTCCCAGCCTTTTTTTTCTCTTAGACCCCTTGGAAGTCATCGTAGACCACTGGGGGTCCATATAAACCCTTTGGGAATCACTGGCCTAAAGCGCTGTAAAAATAGTGGATAATATGAAGGACTAGAGTTTGACAAAATTAAATAAACAAATCAGAAGAGAACAGAGACAGGGGGGTAATCTTTAATAAAGTTGTCAACTAAGCCACCAAAGACACTGTAAGGGACAGCATGTAGCATAAAATATTAATTTTAAGATATCTAGCTCATACATCAAAGTAATCAACTTCTTTCATGTACCTTTTCTGATAAAATAAATTAATGGGAAACAAAATACTAAGATATCTAAGCATAAAATAATTTATTGCTTTTGAAAATAATATTTTGTATAGTCACATCTCATCTCTGCCTGTGGTTTTGTCTGAGGCATAGGCCACTAACCAGCTTTCTCCATGCATCTTATTTCTGGGCAAGTCTCTCAAACTGTCCCCACATCTGCTTCCAAATCACAGCATATTGTCTAAAGATACTTAAAATAAATGTGCCTACCTTCACATCTTAAATTATCACTGGTCATCTTAAACCTGTGAGGACAGCGACAGACTGGTTTGATTTTGTCTCCAATCAGACACAGGTGACTGCATTTGTTATTGAGACATGGGTTCTGACCTAAAAAAAAAAATTTTTTAAAGCATTTATTATTAGAAAGAGTCAAATAGAACCTTATAGTAAACAAAAAATAAATGTATAATGTCTAATATAAAATGTAAGTTTAAACTCTATGGTTATATCACAAGGTCCTCAGAACTCGCAAAGACCTTCCTTCAGAGAACAGTACCAGGAAAAAGAAGAAAAGTCAGACATAGAATGCAATCGGCAGACAACTTAAAAGAATGGATAGGCCTGTCCTTGAGAGAAATAGTATCAAAGATAAAAAGACAGAGACAAATGGAAAAAGACAGTCAACAGATCTTGTGTGGGGCCCCAACATTTTAGCACACTTATGGAAGGTGAAGGATGGTGGTTTTCAACAAAAAAAAATTTTAACAGGATTTCAGTTTGATTTGAGTTTGAGATACTGATTGTAAGTGCTCATCCCCCTACCTTATCACAGTGTTTCATTAGGACTGATGACAGAATGAACCAGGGTTGAAATCCCATCAGTAACTATCAAATACCACCTTGCAAGAGGTTAGCTGTTTATATAGCCATTCTATTGCAACTTTTCAAGCAAAACAAATGTTTTCACACACACACACATAAATGGCAATGTTTGACTAACTTTGAGGTTGTCGTTTAGGGTGATACACTTGTAGATCAAATGGTTGCTGGTAGGTTCTGTGAAGGACTGTCACATCAGAACCATTAAATTTGTTGGCCTGTTGAAAGAAATCAGATATAACTGATCACATGACTGGATAGCACAGAAATATCTATTGACAAAAGTTTTGTCCTTTTACTTAAGTTCCCTTACAAAAGCTTTGACCTCTAGCTTAAGTTCCCTTACAAAAGTTTTGTCCTATAACTTAAGTTCCCTTAAAAAAGTTTTGACCTCTAACTTAAGTTCCCTTACAAAAGCTTTATCCTCTAACTTAAGTTCCCTTACAAAAGCTTTGTTCTGTAACTTAAGTTCCCATCTTAAAAACTAAGGATTTAGAAACATTTCAAAAAAGAATTTAGGAACACTTTTTGGAAAGAAAAAAAAATCTGGTAACTGTTTAAAGTCCTTGATAAATAGCACAAGGAAATTGAAACTTTAATGCCTTTTAAGCCTTAAGTTGTATGCTGGCTCAGAATACAAAACTATAAGAATCAAAACTTTAGTGAAAACTGAGTGAGCCAAATATGACAGACAGTACAAATTAAATGAGACTTATAATTTGATCCATGTGACTAATTGTTAGAGAAACCCACAGCTTTCTGTCAATTGCAAGTTTCATAAGACCTGCTCTTCAATTCAGTCATTAACATAGAAGAAGACAAAGTTACTAACTTATTTATATCTTTAAAACATCTAAAGGTGAAAAGAGAATATAGTTTCAAAAGTAAAATTTCTAAGATGCTGAAAACAAAGTATAAATACAGAGACATGCCACTCACCATAACCAGTGTATTGAACCTCCAGTCTGTCCAGTAGACATAATGCTCAAACACTGTCAGAGAGAAAGGATGGTTCAATGCTCTGTGGGATTTAAGGACCAGGCGATGATCACTGCCATTGTACAAGACACTATGGATGGAGTCGGACCTGAAAACAAATCAGTGTCACTTGTATTCATCCAACTATTCTGATTGCAAGAGGTTAGGGTATACAAATTTCTGACCTGCAACAAATATGCTTATCAGATGGCCAACTCATTTGCAGACTTTGCCTTCACATAAAACCAAAATTTTGCTATTGCCATGTGTCAGAAATTATGTTTTCTAAAAGTTAAAACCTGCCTGTGGCTGCCTTGTCTTAAGTTCATACAGGGTAACTATTTAATAGTCTTGATAAGGAGAGAAGTAGAGTAATAACATTTAGGTAAGAAACATTGAATTGGATTTTGGTACATCGGAACAATTAAGGCTATATCTACTTCCCCAATATAGGTCAAGTTTACAGTATAAAAATGTATTAAACAAACAACAACAAAAAACTTTCAAGGAGCTGCAATAATGATGCAATAATAATGAAAAATAAAACAAAGTTAAAACAAACCTTGCATCAACCCAATACAGACGTTTCGTCTCGTAATCCAAAGCTAACCCATTAGGCCAACCAGCTCCCTTGTAGTTGCGAATGTCAAACACTACCATGCGAGTCTCAGGTTCACCAGCCATAGAGCATGACTCAATTCTAGGATGTGAACCATCCCAATCAGTCCAAAACAGCTTTCTACAGTCAAAGAAATTATTCTAAATTAAGTGATAGCTAATGTTAAGTATAGGAACTAAAAGCTACATAATGTTATTCAAATCACTTGATTCCTAATTTATGTTTTTTTTTTATCATTGATTCAACTAAAAAGAAGACCATATTCTTATTTTAAAAGAATAAAAAAAAAACTAATTCAAAAGAGGGCTTAAAATGGCCACATGGAAATGATTTGTTCATTTTTTTCTACTATTGTTTTATATAAATATATGTTACCAACCCCACTCTTGGATCAAGTACAATGGCTCTAGGGCTGGTCATGTTCCCTGCTATCAGAGTGGCCCTTTGTGATCCATCCAGTTTGGCCACTTCAATCTGGTCAAGGTTACTCTCCACCCAGTAGATGTTGTTGGCAATCCAGTCCACTGCCAAACCTTCAGTGGTGGCCAGGCCAAACTCAATGATGGGCTCTATCTTTGTGACAGCTGCTGAGAAAGGCAAAACAAGGCAATCACAATAGTGTTTTAGTGTAATTGGTTAAGCAAAAAATAAATTAAAGTTCATGAACTGGAGCGTCCCAGGTTTGAATCCTGGTGAGACTGGGATTTTTAATTTCGGGATCTTTAGGGCACGTTTGAGTGCACCCAGCTCTAATGGATACTTGATGATAGTTGAGGAAAAATAAAGGTGGTTATCATTTTGCTGGCCGTATGACACCTTTGTTAACCTTGGGCCAGATAAACAGATGCCCTTCAAATCATCTGCCTTGTACATCACATGATCTGAAAGGGGAACTTACCATGTTCAAGGATGGCACCATGTGAGCCAGATAGCTGTTTCATTTTTGTAAAATGACAAAGCCTCCAATGAACCAATAATTATTATTATTCATCAACAACACTAACTTCAGCGTAAAACAAGTTTTTACATTCATTGTAGTGTGTTCAGGCAAGATAAAAACAAAAAAAAAACAACAAAGAATTGATTCTTTAACAAATAACAGTCGCGAAGCTAGGGTGGAAGGGGAGGAGGAGGGGGGAGAATTCAGAAATCCTTCCAAGGCCCCCACTTTACAGGGGCCCCCAAAGAGGTCAACCCCCCCTCCCCCCATGATGGGAAATTCCTAGCTACGCCCCTGACAACTAACTACCTGTGAGTGGTTCATTTCATTGACTGACTCTGAAATTATATGTAAATTTGAGGTTTGTAAATATCCCTGCAAAAATTCTAGATAGGGTCACATATTACCTGTCTAGCAAAGATTTGTTTGCGCCATATAAATATTTCTCAATTTTTATCACCATTCCTTTTTTCATTCTGAAGGACTTCTTTGAACTAATTTTTCAACATGTTCTAAGACACAGTTTTAACGATATGATTCATTCAATATTTGAAATAAGGTATTGATTTGTTTAAAAATCATCCCAACCACTTATCACATGACTCATCCATCACTAATGCATTTGCAACCCTTATGTCCCAACCCATTATTCATGTACCTCACCCCCACATAATTTCCACATCCTCATAATATTTAGTTTTAACTTTTTTTTTTACTTAAGACAAAGATGCTCACAATTGGCATTGATCTCTCCTTTGTAAATTTTATCATTGCTGACATCAGTCCAAAAGACTAGAGACTGGTTGTAATGAAAGTCCAAGGCAATGGCATTCTGAAGGTTAGATACCAGGTGAACCATGGAGTTGTTCCGGACATTCAAACGTCTGATCTCATGGCGATTGGCAAAGATTATGTACACTGGCACAGGGTCTGAGTAAAACAAAATAAAAGTTAATCACATTGTGGTCATCATTTTACAAGCAACACAATTCTGATTTTGTTTGTTTGTTTGTTGATTTGAGGCACCTCGGCACAATTTAGGCCATGTCGTGCCTGCAGTCCCTCAAGGACCACTCTCTCTCTAAACAACAAGGGCCAGATTCTATACAGTCATATAATTAAAATCAAGGTCTATTCACAGTTAAAATAGTAAAGGTAGTAAAAATTTAAATATTTGGTAAAAATCTAATGTAAATAGTGCATGTTCACAAATTCAGAAATCAGATCTTCGTAGATAGCCCCACTTCCCGAATAAAGCCCAGTACCTTCCCAGGGTCGACATTATTAAATAGTGATTTTAGATTAGTGGCTCTAAAATATTTCGCCCTGACATCCTGGTATCTGGGGCAATCAACGAGGATATGTTCCACGGTGAGGCGAGAGTCACAGTACTCGCAAAGTGGGGGCTCCTCTCTCTTCAGTACAAAAGAGTGCGTGATGTAGGTGTGGCCAATCCTAAGTCTGGACTTGGTTGTGCTACCACGCCTTGTCAGACCCTTAGATGTGGGCCGCCACCTGACATCCGCCACAATCTGCCTGAGTTTACTGTGAGTCTCAGCCTCCCATCGGTTCTGCCACTCTCGATAGGTGGCAGAGGCAATACTTTGTCTCAGGTCCGAGTAGGGAATTTGGGTTCCTGACACCGCATGATTTAGGGCTCTCTTTGCTTCTCTGTCTGCGGCTTCGTTTCCCTCAATGCCAACATGGGAGGGGACCCAGATGAAGGTGACATCCCTACGGTCGGCTGTTATTAGGTCCAACAGCTTCAGGCTCTTATGTACCAATGGGATGTCAGTCTTCATCCGCCCCAAAGCTTGCAATGCAGATTTGGAGTCGGAGCAGATTATAAATTTACTCCTTTCTGATGCTTTTATGGCCATAAGTGCAAGCAATATTGCATGCAATTCGGCCGTAAAGATGGAGCAGCCATCGGGGAGTCTACGGGAGATTGTTTTGTTCCGAAAGGAGCAGGCACACGCGACCTTTCCCTCCATTTTGGATCCGTCTGTGTAGATGGTGCCACAATCTCCGTAGCTCTCCTGCAGTTCCCTAAAGTGGACTTGTAGTATGCTTGGGTCTGTATTTTCTTTTTTGAAATTAAGGAGGGATAAATTTAATTTGGGTTTATTCATTAGCCAAGGAGGATTCTGAGGGGTTTCTATTTTAGAGATTTGGTCAATGGGTGGGGTTAAATTTTGGATGGGTTCTCTCATTCGAAGGCCCAACGGCTGTATGACGTTAGGCCTTCGATTGTATAATTCTACCTCTGTGGGGTTAAATATGGAGTCAAAAGCAGGGTTCGTGGGGTTGGATTTTAGCTTGACTATATACTGCATTGCAAGCTTTTTCATTCTTATATCCATGGGGAGTTCTCCAGCCTCCACATGGAGACTTGGGATAGGTGATGTACGAAACGCGCCGAGACAGAGACGCAGGGCAGCATTTTGTATTGGTTCCAGTATTTTTAGGTACGACTTCCTTGCTGCTCCATATATTATGGATCCGTAGTCTAGCTTGGATCGAATTAGACTCCGATAGAGCAGCAGCAAGGTATCTCTGTCAGCTCCCCAGTCCGTATGGCTGAGTACTCTTAGTATGTTTAATGACTTTTGGCATTTCTTCTTAAGTTCCTTAATGTGGGGGAGAAAATTAAATTTGGAATCTAAGGTGAGGCCTAAAAATTTTGTAGTTTTCACGACAGGGATCTTCTTTTTGTGTATAAATAGTTCAGGGTCTGGGTGGAGTCCCCTTAGATTACAAAAATGCATACTAACTGTTTTGGAGTCTGAGAATTTGAAACCATTATAGTTTGCCCAACCCTGAATTTTGTTTAAACATAACTGTAATTTCCTTTCTAAGGTGTTCATGTTTTTCCCATAAGTAAGAATGACAAAGTCATCAACATACAAAGAGCACTCTATGCCAGGGGACAGCGCATTTATGATGCTATTTATTTTAATGTTGAACAGGGTGACTGACAGAATGCTGCCCTGGGGTACACCCATTTCCTGGTCATGAGTGTCAGAAGCGGAGTTGCCCACTCGAACCTGAAATTTTCGATCTTTCAGGAATTCCTCCACAAAACGGGGGAGGTGTCCCTTAAGCCCCATAAGCGCCAGGTCACGTAGAATGCCATGTTTCCAGGTTGTGTCATAGGCCTTTTCTATATCGAAGAATACAGCTACTAGATGTTCTCTTCTGAGTAATGCATTTCTAATATAAGCTTCCAGCCTTACCAGGTGGTCAGTTGTTGTCCGCCCCTGCCGGAATCCGCACTGGTAGTTTGAGATCACTTTATTCCTTTCCAGGTACCAGACCAGCCTACTGTTAATCATTCTTTCCATGGTTTTGCAGATGCAGCTTGTTAGTGCTATTGGTCGATAGTTAGCTGGGTCAGAGCCGTCTCTTCCCGGTTTAGGTATCGGTATAACTGTGGCTTTCCTCCAGCTGTTTGGGAAAGCGCCTGTTTGCCACACACAGTTATAGACCCCTAGCAGGACTGCCAATGAGGGTTCGGGAAGGTGCTTGAGGAACTGGTAATGGATTTCGTCTTCTCCAGGCGCTGTGTCATGTGACTTGTCCAGCGATTCCCTCAGTTCCTCAAGCGAGAACGGTTTGTTGTAGTCTTCATTGTTCTCTGACCTGAAATCAATGGGGTGTCTTTCCTCCCTGGTTTTGACTTTTTGGAACTCTGGCGTGTAGTGTGCAGTGGATGATTTTTCTGCTATTGAGGATGCAAGGCAGTCAGCTATTTCTCTGGGGGACGTGACAGTTCGTCCTTGGTTTTTCAAATGCCCTATTGCATTTGATTCTTTCCCTTTGATTCGCCTTACTGCCTTCCAAACCGCTCTAGCAGAAGTTTTGGCATCCAGACTGCCGACAAAACTTCTCCAGGAATTCCTTTTGGCTGACCGTATGGTTTGTCTAGCCTTTGCTCTAGCTATCCTGAATAGCTTTAGGTTTTCCTGGGAAGGATTCTTTATAAATGCAGCCAGTCGTTTTTTCCTATCACCAATAGCACTTTTGCAAGCTGTATCAAACCATGGTTTGCTAGGCCGTTTTGGATTTGCAGAGGTTAGGGGTACAACTTTCCTGGCTATACTTAGTAGCTTGCTAGCAAAGGTATCAGCTGGGTTCTGTTCATGGAGGATATTTTCTGTGATATCCTCAGAGCATCTTTTTTGGAATTGTTCCCAATCGGCCTTATTCAGTTTCCATCGCTGAGGTCGTCCCAATGAAGGGAGATTGTTAGTAATGATGATTGGGAAGTGATCACTTCCCCGTAGATCATTGCTAACTGACCATTTAAAATCGTCCAGAAGTCCGGGGACGCATACGGTGAGGTCAATGCATGTGAATGATCCAGTTCCTGGGTGCAAGTAGGTCGGTGATGCATCATTAAGTATGCATAAATCATGTTGGAGGAAGATATCCTCCAGCATACGACCTCTTGTGTCGGTATTGTTGGATCCCCACATGGTGTTATGGGCATTGAAATCCCCAAGGATTAAATAAGGCCGGGGGAGTTGTTTCAATAGGTCCTCCATGTCTGTTCGGTTTAATGGAGCGCCTGGTGGTAGATACAGGCTGCAGCAAGTGATAACCTTGTGAAGGGTTATCCTAGATGCTACGGCCTGTAGTGTGGTCTGTAGTTCTACCCTCTCATGGGGGATGCTATCCTTCACAAGGATACAGACTCCACCTGATGCTCTCTCTGCATCCTCAACATTCTTGGTGTAAGCACGGTAGCTTCGGAAGCTGATGCAATCTTTCAGAAATGTTTCCTGTAAGCAGACAGCTACAGGAGTCTCAGAGTCCATCAGTAGCTGCATTTCCTCGTAATTGGCCTTGAGGCCTCTACAATTCCACTGTACAATTCTGGAATCCATGGCTTATTCTAGATGACCTACTTGGAGCTATTTGGCCTTTGGAGGCCCCCGGAGGGGTTTCCCTTTATTCCAGTGACCTTGGTATTTTTATTCTTGGGTTTGGATGGAGAGGAGGACAACCCCCTTTTGGGGGAAGTCTTTCTCTCTGGAGAGGGGAGATCCCTCTGGTTAGAGCGGAAGTTATTTCCTCCTCTCTCACCTCGGGCATCCTCTCCGCTTTGATTTCTCCCCTTAGGGAGTTGGTCAACCTCTAGCTCGGTAGAGGTTGGGGTGTCTGGCTGGGTTCTCTGAGGAGAACCTGTGTCAGACATGATGTCTCCGGGTTCTCCCGGAGTATTGGTTTTGACATGCTGCTCAGTCTCCATGCTCTCATCAGCGAGCACAGAGAACCTGTTCTTTAGCATGACAACAGGGCTTTCTTGTTTCTTCAGAGGTGTGTTCTTTGGCGGTGTTTTCTTCTGAGTTGGGGGAGGAGGAGGGGGTGGTGGGGTCAATGTGTCCGTCTGTGTGGCTATGGATCTTCCTTTCTTAGCAACAGCCTGGGCGTAGGTCTTTGTCAAGCCGAATTGGCCCTTGGGTAGGGCCAGTACAGCCGATTTCGCCTGGCTAAAGGTACATCCGTTTCTTGCCTTGTACTCCTGCACGGCAACCTCCTGTTTCCACACAGGGCAGTCCTTGGAGTAGGCTGAGTGGCCAGCTTGACAGTTTGGGCATTTGAACTGGGCTGTGCAGCCCTTGTCCTCATGACCCTCTCCAGCACATCTGGCACACACAGTGTTCCTCTTGCAGACTGCCGCGCCGTGTCCATAACCCTGGCACTTGAAGCACCTCATGGGGTTAGGTATGTAGGGCCTCACTGGAACTCGTAGGTATCCTGCCTTCACATACTCTGGCGGTGTCCTAGTTCCGAATGTGAGGATAATAGTGGCGGTTTTGACCTCCTCACCCTCCCTGCGCCTGGTAATGCGCCGGGCATGGGTGACTCCTTCAATGCCCTCCACTATTTCCTTCTCGGAACATTCCAGTAGGTCCCTAGAGCTGATTACACCTCTGCTGGTGTTCAGACTCTTGTGTGGCATGACTTCCACTTGGAGATCACAGAGTCTTCTGCATCTTAAAAGCCCATCAGAGTGTGTCTTGCTGTCTACTTCTACAAGTAGTTCCATTGTTTTGTGTAGCTTAGACACACTCTTGGGCTCTCCCACTACTGACTTGAGTCCCTTATAGATAATAAAAGGGCTCAACTTGGTCAGGCTTTTTCCCTCATCTGTGCATCTAACCACCAGAAATGATGGCCAGGTGGCACAGCTTTTTGGGACCTCCTCTTTTTTATCGTCGATTCGGCGTTTCTTGCCCAGACATAGGTCTGGGGCAAGTAGTTTTGTGTGTGTTTTTTTGTCCATATATATTTTGGTTAATTCGGCACCTGTGCTCCCCACCCGCCATCGAGTCCAACAAGGGGACGGGCCATTCGGATGTCCAGAATGAGCCCGTCAGGGCTACACAGGTGCTATACTCAGTCAGCTGCTACATCGGACATGTGTCCGATACAGCAGCTCCCTGATTGACCCTCCAGCCACCGCCCTCCAGCATAGGTCGACGACCTATGCTGGTAGCTCGGCATGACCAGCCGGTTGACCCAGAGCGGGCCATCTGGGTCTCAGGTCTAGGGGAACTTGGAGCCAAAGTATTGTGTTGTTGTGGTTTATCCTCAGATAGCCACCACTCAAACACCAGGATCTCTTTATCCCCCCTTACCCGTCGCAGTCCACGGCAAACGGACTGGTCTAGGACGTAGTGAGAATTTAAAGTTAAGGAGACAGTGTGATGATCAATGAAGGCAGACTTAGGAAAAGAGGAGGCAGACACAATGATAGAAAAGAAGTAGGGCACTTTTGAGCTCCAAAAGTGCTAAGGAAAGAGGAGCGCAGTTTAACGTCATGTCTCGGGACGCACACAATTCTGAAAGAAGCTTTATCTAAATGAAAAAGTTAATTGATATGACAAACAATAAGAGATGACAATGTGCCTTGCAGGATGGAAATGAGACTTTATTTTGCTTATCTAAATGAAAGAGTTAATTGATATCACAATAACAATAAGAGATGACAATAATGCGATGACAATATTGCCTTGCGGGAGGGAAATGAGTCTTTATTAGAAGCTTCCATGCTATTTTAGAATAGGAATGCTAGCACTTTAAGAGCATGTAGTACTTACCATTGGGCTTACAGCTGTATTGATCTAACTGCAGGGTGTAGCCTGGACTACATTGACATTTATGTCCCTTGACAGTCTGCTGACAAAGTTGACTGCAAACGCCCCACTTCTCACAAGAGTCTATGGCTGTGAAGGTAAACATACAAGACGATAAATGCATATGTGCATTTGTTATACAGAAGTTGTGTGCTCTTTAGGTCACTAAATACAGCTATCTAATATAAAGAGCAGATTTGATCGTACTTGACCTACTTATGACATGAAACTAGTTACTGACCAGCACAAGTCTTGTTGTCAGGCCTCAGTCTCTGGTTCTCTGGACAGGAGCACACAAAGCCCTCAGGGGATTTGTGACAGGTTCCTTGACAGTCATGGTTTATGCACATGTCATATTCTAGACAACAAAAGCTCAGGTTAGAATGCATGACAAATGTCACAAATTTAACTCCAACTTAAAAACCCAAATACAGAGTGCTTGTAAATTATTTCAACAAGACCAACAACACTGAAAGTTTTTAACCCTTTCTGCACAACAACTGTAGGCTTTTTCATTGCCAAATACATAGTAAATTTGTAACAACCTATTCTAGGCTTAATTAGGGGCTATGCTTATTTGGTATTTTTAGCATTGTGGAATGGACCATGATTTTTTGTAACTAGTTCTGATGCTTGAGCTCTGTGATGCTTGAGCTTCGTGGTGCTTGAGCTCTGTGAGTCTTCATGAACTGACACCTAATGCTATTTTTAAAAACTTGATGTAAGAGTATTAAAGCACTTATTGTAAGCTATTGATATAGCTATTCAATCACCAATGATTAGTGTTATACTAACTAAAGCATTAAGGTTTTTTTTCAACAAGTTGTTTAATTGTGTTGTTTTTTTTTTAAAGGGGGTAGAGGAAAGTTAATTACTATACCAAGCATACTAGTAACCAATTGGTCTTCAATAAATTGATATTAACTACGTTAGAAAACTGTGTAGGCTAAGGTGTGTATGAAAGAAAACAAAAAGGTGAAACCATTACCACAAAGTCTTCCTTCATCCGAGCTATCAGGACAATCATTTCTGTTGTCACACAGTTTCTCAGGTGGGATACACATGGAGGTATGAGTCTTGCACGCAAAGTTAGGGGACTGGCACTTGGCTAGAAAACAAACAAGCAATGTAGTAACAAAAAAAATGCTGACTAAAACTTACTGCTCTGAAGGGAGAAAAAAAACCCACTGATTCTCAAAGTCATATTTCCTGCAATCTACATCAATCCAGTCCAGTCCACCCTTGATCAGTGCTGGGTTTTTGTATCCATTGTAAAATTAAGCAATCATTTAAAATCATTAAGCTTAAAACAATGATGAATTATAATTATTGATTATTAGTGTTTTATATCTTTACATTATAATTATGTATTACCTATTTAACTGTTTATGGTTACAATCTACAAGTTTAGAACAAAATGATTTAAACAATTATATTTATTATGGCACAGGAGTGAAGGGTCACAAAGATGTCCAATACTTACTGCAGTCTAGCTCATCAGACTTGTCATCACAGTCAAAGTCATCATCACACCTGAAGAACTTGTCTATGCACTGTTTACCATCATGGCAAGCAAACTCCTTGTCTGGGCGACTACAGCTCTTGACTGTCATGTTAGCCACTGAAGAACAAACAAAACAACAAAAAAAAGAGACTTATTAATCCTATACCCAAACACTCATGAATTGACAGTAGTTAGGAAACCCTAACAGCCAATAGAGAGGATGAGAACAAGTTTGTGATGGGTAGAAGAAAAACAGATTCAAAAGTGCCAAAGAAATGTTTAGCATTAACCTCACAAAGGTAACTAATACTATCAACTTTTGACCATTCTTGTTTTTATAATTTTGTTACCATCGCTAATAAGAGTTATTGAAAAAAATAAATAAATAAACAATCCAGCAATATATGTGCCTACTCCAATATAAATTCCTAACATTAGAAATAAATATTCCCTGAGTATCTTACAGCAGTTAACTTCATCAGAACCATCAAAGCAGTCCGTCTTGTTGTCGCAACGATACATCATCTTGATACAGGGCCCAGAACCACAGGCAAATTCATCTTTGTGACAAATCCTCTCCTGCTTTGCTAGAAGGCAAAAGTAAAATGATTTAAGGCTTTTTAAGGTTTGTAAAGGTGACGAAGCAAGATAAGTCTGAACTTGTATATAGAATGTTAGATTATGAAGAGGGGGCTAGGTAGCTGAGTGGTAAAGCACTTGGGAGGTCCCAGATTCAAATCTCTGTGAAGACTAGGATTATTAATGCCAGGATTATTAGGACACCCTAGAGTCCACTAGACTCTAATGTTAGTTTAGTTAGGGAAAGTAAAGGTGGTTGGTCATTGTGCTGTTCACATGACACCTTCATTAATCATCAAATACAGAAACAGATGACCTTTACATCATCTGCCCTATGAATCAAAGGGTATGAAAGGAGTGCTTTAGTTAACTTTTGACTATGAAGAAGTCTTTGAAACTTTGTAAGTGTTAAGCCATAGTGATACACACACAGAGAAAATTTAAATTTCAATAAATTATGTCTAAACATTAATATATCCATTAGTAAATATAAAATAATAAACCCAATTCAATGCATTTAGTAATACAACTCAATTGTTTGACCAAAATGTTTAGTTCCTTTTCTGTAGAATATTTCCTTACAAAATCAATGATACATCAAACATTTTTAATGTACAACCCAAATTTGTACCATAATATCAAACATAAAATCATAATGCAAATATTTTGATTAAAGGAATAAGGCAGCTTCTGTGAATCCTATTGTTGTTATACTCTACAATTTCAAACTATAGTTTAAAAAATGCTATTTGTAATAAGTAAAGTTGCTAAGTTAGTGTTCTCCCAGATGCTCAGGTAGTCTCAAACTCACTGCAGTTTTTTTCATCTGTTCCATCAGCACAGTTCCTCTCTCCATCACACAAGTAAATTTTGGGCCTGCATTTAGTTTCATTCGCACACTTGAACTCTTTGACAGGGTCGCACCATTCTCCACAATCTATCTGCTCAGATAGAAAGACATTGATTTGTAAGCAAAAACTGACAACACATTTATTGTCACATTGTCCAACAAAATCTATAAGTTGGCCATGAAACGAAATGGAGCTTGTTATGGAGTGTATGTGTATTTCTATTGTGATGGTGGGAAGAGGTCAGTGATTGGTTGTGAATGAAGCAAGATAGGTGGCATTTTTATCAGAAAGGACTGATGACTTCAGAATGTGATACTGAAAAGATAAGTTATTGTAATGAGTTATATTTGGTTTAAAATACCATTTTATATTATCACTGAAGTCTACTATATTTATTGCATTTCATCACAAGTTGATGTATTAAAATGTATTAATAAAAGTAATTTTTTATGTTGTTGACAAAAGAAGTTATTTCAAGTTTTAAAAGTTAAGATATAATACGCCTACAGCAGTTTAGTTGTCTACCAGCAATGTGGTGCTACAAGTCAATGACCTTCAATAACAGAGCTTCAGCCTTTACTTATAAGTCTATTTAATAAATCTTAGCTAAGTTATGAGCTTGCTATTGCATGTAGAGATTTTTCATAAATAAAACCCAATATCCTTCCTATTTTTATAATTGAACCTAGATTTTTTTTCCACTTTTCATTTTGTCTAACAGACTACTTCACCATGTTAGTTGTAGACAAAATGTCTCTTTCAGCATATAGCACATTACCCCCAAAAATGTAATCAATTATAAATGATTGTAGTTGGAAAAAAAATACAAGCACTAGAAATAACTGAACAAGATCAAAGATAGGAGAAACTTAGAAAATTGTTTTGAAACATGTAGCAAACAATATCACCTGCTTTGTTTTACTGTTGAAAACATGTGTGCAGTTTTAAGAATCAAGTGAATCATTCTGATATCTCAATCAATGTTAAAAGTTAAACAATTATGACCAATTATGAATTATGCTTCCCAGTCATGACAAACACAGAATGATACACTGTTTGCTTTTGCTTTGTTGTTTGGTGTTTCTGTAGCTAGTGGTTTTTCTAAGGGCTTGGGTAGCTAGCCATACGCCCAACCCTCGTGCTTTCTCAGCTGGCATAGGAACCGTCCTATGGTGGAAATGATACATTGGTAGACAATAAATGTCATGTAATGTTTGTTTGTTTGTTTTACATGTTTCGAATGTTCCTTCAGAGTTGAAGAAAATTAATTCCTCCCGCAGGACAACGGGGGATGGGAGCAGGCAGGGTTTGAACCCGGGACCATCGATAAATCTGAACGACAGTCCAGCGTGCAAACCGCACGACCAGGCATGTCATTGAATGAATAAATCTAATTTCTTGTCCAACTTACTTCATCCGAATTGTCTGGACAATCATACTCATTGTCACACCTGAACTCATACTTGATGCACTTGTTACCACTCAGGCATTTGTATTCATCTGCGGCACACTTCCTGTCTGAGATAGACAAACAAGTCAGCATTTTATTCATTATAATTATGTTAGGTGTGATCACAGCTTATCATCTTAACTCTTTCTCTCCATAATTATTTTCCTCACTTTGATAGTATTATTCCTTTTGCTCATTTCTATTTCACTATCCTGTTTTGTTTAGACTTAAACTTTTTTGTTTGTCATCAGAAAATGTTATATTTAGTATTGAACTAAAGGAAAATACATGCTCATATTACACAACACAAAGTTTAAAAATCCAAAAATCGATTCAGTTTAATGGCGGTCAAATCAACGTTGGTATCGTCAATTAGGAGAGAAAGAGTTAATACTCATTGAAAGGCCAAAGTCTTAGATTGGTACACATATAAGTTTCAGTATTGTGAACTAAAGTTTGAGTTTTTTTGGCACATCAGCACACTTTAGGCCATGTCCTGCCCGTAATCCCTAAAAGGTTACTCTCCCTTCATACCACAAGAGCTAAATTTTATTTAGTTAAGTTATTAAAAACAAAGTCTATTCACAGTTAAAATAGTAAAGGTAGTGAAAATTTAATAATTTAGTAAGAATCTTTTGTAAATATTATATGTTCACAATTTCACAAAAGCAAGAAGAGATTAGAAGTAAACAATAGAACCATAATTGTACAGCAATGACAAATATACACTTGAGACAAGATGGTTAATTAAAAGTCTCAAATCTAATGATTTTTTTTTTTTAAATACAGCTTGAACTTATCATTGTAAATATAATAATATATTTTCTGACATATTATTTTAATGGCATCTGACACCTTTAATTAATAACACCAAATTAATTAAAACACAACTGTTAAATAAAGACAAAAAAAAACAGAAAGAAATGCCAGGATTTTGTCTGCCATTTTTCTCCAAATTAATTGCTCTGCAGTATAAGAATGTTTGTTTGTTTGTAAAATGTTTTACATGTTTCGGATGTTCCTTCAGAGTTGAAGATAGTTTACTTCCTAGTCCAAACCTCCCGCAGGACGACGGGGGATGGGAGTGGGCAGGATTTGAACCCTTGACCGTCGATAAATCCGAACGACAGTCCAGCGAGCAAACCGCACGACCAGGCAGCGAATGTGTTTACCAATTAAAAATCTCTTTTTGTTTTCTTTTTTTTTTTTCATGAGATAGGTGTCATTTACAATCCTATGCTCTGTCCTTAAAAGTTTTTTAATGCTTGCAATGGAAATGGGGATAAGAAGCTAACAATAGCTGGTCTAATAGATTTCTCTGAAACAGTTCTTGCTGAAACAAAACTACTTACCACAACTTCCCTTGGAGCAGCAGTGATTGGCATCTTCATCAGAACCATCTGAACAATCTTCTTCTCCATCACAAAACCAAGAGTCTGGTATACATTGACGAGACTTACTACATTGGCTGTAGCCAACACCACACGTGTGAACTGAAATAAAGGTTTTAATATAAATATATTGATCATCATTACTTAGTACTTATCCAGTGTTAGATCCATGCTAACTTGAGGACTTAAAGTGTATTCAGTGAGGTGTAAGCTTTTAGGCTTTCAAGCTTAATGGAGTTAAATGTTTAAGTAGTATAGATGTAGATATGAGCACTTAAGATTAGAGGCAGTAGAAATAGTGCTTTACACACAATTTTATGATGAAATTTTAAGGAAGGAAATTCTGGTAAAGATGGGATTTTTTTATTTTGGGATCTTTAGTGTGCCTCTGAGTCCACCCACTAATGGGTACCTGACATTATTTGGGGAAAAGTAAAGGCAGTTGGTTGTTGCACAAGTCACATGACACCTTCATTAACAGTGTGCTACAGAAACAGATGACCTTTACATCATTTGCCCTATAGATTGCAATGTCTGAAAGGGAAACATGTAGATCAAGAGCTTTTAAAAATTTTTTAAAGGGAAAATAGTTTCCAAGTAAAATAATAAATGCTTGGTATTATTATGAAACAGAGGCAGAGTGGCAAAGTGCTTGACTTCTGAACGTGGACTCCCTGGTTCAAATCCTGGAGAAGACTAAGATTTTTACACCTCTGAGTCCACCCAGCTCTAAAGGGTACCTGACATTAGTTGGGGAAAAGTAAAAGCGGTTGGTTGTTGTGCAGGTCACATGACACCCTTGTTAACTGTGGGCCATAGAAACAGATGACCTTTATCATCTGCCCCATAGACCACAAGGTCTGAAAGGGGAACTTTACTATTATTATGAAAGAAATAGAGCCCAAAGATCCTTACAGCCAAGAGATGAAGCATTGGATTGTGTATTCAATGTTACTGCATTAGACACACACACACACAAAAACCCAGACAAAAAAAACTACTAAACTAAAGACACACTATGTCTAAGCCCCAACAAGTTACCTGAGCACTGGTCCATGTCCTCATCCTCTCCATGCTCACAGTCCACTTCCCCATCACATTTGTACTGCAGGTAGATACACCTTGAAGAGTTGCACCTGAACATGGTCTCAGAGTCACACTGCTTCACTGCTGTTACAGGGAGAACACACAAATCATACAGGCTACAGGTAAACATCCCCATGGCTACTGTCAAACTTAAAACTATTTAATGTCGGCCTATGTTAATTACTGTCATCATGCCACAGTAAATTTATTTTTAAAAAAAATAAAAAATACTTTTATTGAAACTGACATAAAAAAAACAAGAACTCTAACAGAAATGTTAATAAAATATAATCAAGACACAAAACCAAAGGATATAAGATGATAGTTATCTACTTTTCTATCAAATAGGAGACTTTGAATAATTGTCTAGAAAACAAACAAGTAGGACTAATGTAAAGTCTTTTAAAGTGTAATTTGTATTTTGGTGTTTGTTTTTTTAAATGCACTACTGCTAGAAGAATTCTCTTATTACTTTTGAAACACTACAAAGTTTAAGACATTTAATTTTACAATTGGTTTTTAAACTGCTGGATACAAAAAAAATCACATACAACTGCTTACCACATACTCCATTTAGATCCTCATCAGACTTGTCACCACAGTCATATTTGCCATCACACGTATTGGCACTGTGAATGCATTCCCCATCATTGCACTGGAACTGTATATTGTGACATCCCCTGAATGCCACATTACCTGTAAACATACAGCCCTTGTACACTAGATTTTTTTTTTACCTCCACTAGAGCATTGCTAAAGTCAGACCAAAAAAAAAAATCTGAATACAAAAAACACGGAATGGATGGAGCCGTCAATGAAAGAGACTTAAACCCTGTGAAAAAACAGAGAGGAATGGAGACAGATCATGTGTGGGCAAAACGTCAGACCTGTGACATGGCAGCAAGCTATTGGTCTCCACTGACCACAGGTTGCCACATCATAGGCCAGTGTTCAGACCTACTACAACTATTGGTCTTGGTCCAACAGACTGAAATACAGATTAGATTAGTGCAATATAAAGGTCACCAATCTAGAAGCCACACAACTCATTAGCTGTGAAATTAAGTTTAGGTGTCACTTCAGAAATAAAGATTACTATGCTCTAGCCAAAATCTCCTGCAAAGCGTCGGGAGATGGCACCAGGCAGAGATAGAACTTGGGGCCTACCTAATGACAGTCCTAAACCAAAGCTCATACTACATGACCTGGCTTGAAATCTAAATAAGCCTTGTAAGCATTCTTTTACTAATAGACACAGAAGACCTTAATTTGAAATTATTACATTTTATTACATTTTTAGTAAACTAAATTTTTCAATTTAGAGGATTCCTTAAGCTGCTAAGGTTTATACCAAGCTGTACTGTTTTTTAACACTGAGACTTACCTGCACACTGCCTGCCATCATACACTCTTCCTGCAGAACATTTACAGACAGCAGCACCTGAAGTGTTGACCAAACACAAGTCACTGCAGCTGCTCTCTTTAAAACAGCCATGATTGGGATCTGGGAATCAGTTTGTAAGTACAGTTTGTAAGTATGATGACATGCAATTTTATTAACTAAACAGTTTTGTCATGATTATTTATTAGGACAGTAACATATATTTTAACTCAGTGTCTAATTTGCTGATTTCATCAACAAACACAGCTAATTGAAAACATGTCATAGTGTATTTCATTTAAATTATATTTTTTAGAGTGATTAAAACTTAATATCCAAATGTATAACAGTATTTTTTTCTGGTGATTAGCCAAATCACAAAAAAGTTTCTTAAGGATCAATAAAGCAGTCTTAGTCTTAGATTAAAATAAACAAAGAAGCTTTCTTATTTCTTCTTTTCTTTTCTCTGCATCAGTAGTCATAATTCTTAGAAAAAATGTGCAGTGGTTTCCAGATTTTGCAGTTCTCCATATTGTTTTACTTCTTTTACTATAGGAGGGTTTTGGGGACTGAGTCTGGTTAAGGCCTCTTGATAAAGTCTGCAGCTTTGAATGATAACATTAGCATTCTGTGGTGATGCTCCACAAGAACAAGTTTCGCCAGTACCAACTTTTAGCCTCCGGAAAATATGTTGTCTCATTCTGTTTTGTCCAGCTATGATGCAAAAATTATGCGTTGGTCATGTCGTGATATCTTATAATAGGCATCCTTTTTTTTTGTAATAGGGATGTGAGCTTGTTCAATTCTCATTAAGAGAGTAGAGAGGAATTTTGTTTCTTATTTGATTTATAGCATAAAATATTTATTGTAATATTCCTTAGTTTTTATGTAAGCAATTTATTAGTTAATAAAATACAAAGACAAGAAAAAATAGTTATTATTTAAATACATTGTCACTATTTTAATACAATGTGCTGAACATAATCATTAATTTCACAATGAAAAAAATACATGGTTGAGAAATTAACTATTTTGGAAGACAATTAAAAACCAACCTTGTGGCTGAGCATCAAAATCATACATTTTGACATCAAAAAGAGGTGCGCTGCTGTTGCGGTAAAAGGAAATCTGCTTTGTGGCCAGATCCATTTCCATAATGCTGCCGTTAGTGGTCTCTGTCCAGTACAGTTTATTGTTATATAAAGCTATGCCATAGGGGTGCATATTGCTGGTAAAGTTCAGTATGTTCTGAAAGAAACATAAAAAAAAAAGGCTGCAACATTAATGGTGAAAAATATTAAAATCATAGTTCTGTAAGGTTATTATTATTATTAGAAGTGATAATAAATAAAAGCACTACACTCCATATTAAATGTTTCTAATGGCATGCATTTCAAAAAGCCTGTGATGACCAGTTCAACTCTTGGCTTTGATATACTGCGTCCAGCGGAAGTTATCACTGATGGGGCAAGGTAGAAAGTACCTGTTGTGATTGTTGTGAACTTGTAGCCTATGAACTTGTAGCCTATGACTTTGACATGTATACATTACATATGCAATACTTCAAGAACACCAGGGATGCGTTAGGAATAAGAAATATTTAATAGAGCAATAGGAATAAATTATAACTGTAGCCAACAAAAGCGGATCTCCTAAATATCCATTAACTATCAGAACTGCCTTATAATGGCTCCTACTATGCTATCACAAAATCCGGTCCTCTGTCAACAATAACAAAACTCAAGGGCTGTCACCCCGCTTTACCTAGTCAACCAATGGAATAATAATAAATACAATAAATAAACATAGAAATCCTCACATCTTACAACCAAGGTTCTATAAGGTGTTGTCAACGATGGTCTATACAAACACAATCACCACATTCCCCCCTTACCAAAATAAGCTATTAATATAACTTATTAATAGCGTAAAGAAAGAGTGAAATGGAAAAAAAATACACACAGATCCACGCTACCATCAATGGCATTGGACTTTAAACTAAATTGGAAAAATGACAGAATCACATAAAATTTACATGTTAACATCTCTATTTAGTTTACATTTCTACATTTCCCCAAATAAATCCCTTAGTTACAATATCACCAAATTAAATTCTCTACATCAAAGGACAACTAATGTAGGAGAAAAAAAAATGTAAGAATTCAAATTTAAATCAACAGGGTTGTTGATAGGACTGGTGGCAATTTGAGAGAAAAGAATTAGCACATTCATTTCCTTACATTTAACCTTAGAGTAGAATAATTATAAAACAGGACATCAAGTCTATAGTTAGGTCGTCTCTGAGTACATTAAACAATTCAACAACTTCAACATCATTCTCGATATGTTATTTACAGTTCTTTCTAAGGTCTCCAGCTATGAAGCTCAATAACGAAAGTCAATGTGTAATGGTCTCTCTATTTCTACAAGATGGGGTCAATTGTTCTGAGGGTGTTATGGTGGTAAGCTGCCCCACCAAAAGACTTGTACTGTCAGACGTCACCTTGTTTCTTCACTAGTTCTGTATTCTCTGAGGGTAACGTTGATATTAACAGTGACAAGTGTAGATAGCATCTTTCTGTTGGTGGTGTAGGCACTAACCAGAAATACATAGTCGCATACGCTCAGGTTTCAAAACACGTTCTTCCCACACAAAAGGATTAAATGTAGCAGGGTAAATGTTGACAATGCTCTACAATCTGATCAAATGTAGTTGGGGGGGGGGGGGGGAGAGAGGAACTGTTAACAATCTGCTCTGTTGCTGTTTTCAAACTTGATGCACATCGTCTTCATCAAGAGTGACTCAAAGTCAATACGAGAAAGTACTGCCAGTTGATAAGCAACAATGTCTCTATACACATCGAACTTGTTACTGGTACAGATAGATTCACATTGTCTCATACTAACGCACAGTTGTTTCTTTCTGGTCGCTAGATCAAAGGTCACTAAGTAAAATATTCTGCCTAACATTTCGATACAGGTATGTTCACTTTGTTTTGTTTTTTTCATTCACAGGAACTGAAAGTAGTCTCCACACACACACAGTCACCTACAGTATGATTGTAACTCTCTCTTTGACCTTGACCTTGAGGAAATTTAGTCCAACTATACTAGTAGCTCTACACATGTGTAGCTTCAAAATACATGCACATTCTAGGATCCGGTCAGCCTTCAATTTCGCCACCACTGTCAATCAAAAAATTCATTACACTACTAGAGCGTGCGCTGCCCTTGGAACATAGTTGTAAAACGTTTCTCTCTGTGGTCTCTGTTGACTGGTGGGCTGCCATAATATCTGTTGACTGGTGGGCTGCCATAATATCTGTTGACTGGTGGGCTGCCATAATATCTGTTGACTGGTGGGCTGCCATAATATCTGTTGCGTCTGTAACAAGGTCTACGTCCTTGATAGCCTTGGTATCTTTGAGGCTGGAATTCTCCTCGGTCCTCTGGGTACTGCCGCCTTCCTCCATTGTCATTTTCTCTGTACCATAGATACCATCCACTCGTCCTACAGCTACTTTGGCCAGCAGAATCTCTACTGCCCTGCACATTAGAACCCCATGGACCAGTTACGTTTGCTGTTTCTTTTCGTTTCTCTTCTTCGACGACGTCAAATTCCGTTTTCCCGCCTTCTCTAACACTTGTAGGGTATTTTCTTGGGTTGCTTTTAACTATGGCCGTCTGCTGCACAAATGAATCTTCCTTATTTTCGTTACTGTTAACATCATCATAACTTTCTTGTTCTGTTTTTAGTTTTTGTTGTCTGCCTTCAACTTGTATCGTTTCTAAAGGAATTGTTGGACTACTGTTTTCTACGTCTTTAGGATCGTAGCCTTGTCTCATTTGTTGTTGGCGTTGAACTTCAGTCGTCGCTGATTGATCGATGTCATCAGCTTCTTGTGTTGGCTCCCAATTAAAAAATTGTTTCCATCTGTCGATCTGAGCCTCACTGGGGGTCTCTATATTTGGTACATTCCCTATCACCACTTCGAATGGACCATTCTCAACAACTATAGCTTCAACCTTTTTATTGAAATACGGAGAGTTAATGTGTACTATAGCTGTTGGGTAGCTCTTTATTTGCCCTCCGAAACCTTGTACTTTGCATTGTCTCTTAGTGTACTGGTGAGGTTTCACAAGTTTAGCTAAGAGTACACATTTGGTGGCCCCAGTATCGCGTAGGGCGTGGGTATGATAGCCATTTGCTATAGCTGGACATACGTACGGTGAAAGGCTATCCGCCAAGCCTCCAACATGGGCTACAACATTGTCCTTGTAGTATTCTGTTCTCCGGGCATCTCGACAATACTTCGCTATGTGCCCCATTCTCCCACAGTTGTAGCATCTCACTTCACTTCTCTGGGCCGGTGACTGATTTAGTCTATAATCATTTCGTTCTCTTTGTATATCTCTGTTTTGTGTTGGACTAAGTTGTTGTGCTGTTTCTTCCTTTGTAAATCGTGCTGTTGTAGGGACTGCTGCGGCGGCAAATTCGATTTCTTCATTGTTTTCGACCTTTTGTAGTATTTCGCCCGGATGTGCCGCTACATAAGTTTGACACAGTTCCATAACGGTCTCCACACTTCTCGGTTTTCTTTCCTGTAGGAAAGCAAACAAATGCTTCCCAGCAGTTGATACGATTTTGTCCACGATGATAAACTGCTTTAGACTCTCGAAGGATTCTTCAATTCCAGACGCTTGAACCCATTTTTCGAACGTTATTTTCACATCAGAAACAAATTGCTTCATGTTGCCGTCTGATGGTGGTTTTAGCTCATGAAACTTCTGTCGGTAGTCGTCTTCGACTTGAGGATGGCATAGTTTGCTACCTCGTCATCGCTTAGGACTTGTAGTGCATCGAGGGCCTTTCCTCCGACCAAACTGAGAAGTTGTATGGCCCATTCGTGTTGTGGTTCTTTTTCAAGTTTCATCAACATTTCAAATCTGTTGATAAATGCATCCATCTTATCCGTGCCTTCCACGAATTTTTGTCTCTTTGTTTGGGGCGTATTTCTTTTCCTGGTGTCTCTATTTTCCTGCTCCTCTACATCCTTTGCTTTACTCTCTTTTTCGATTGCGGCAATTTTGGCCTTCGATTCCTCGTCGTCTCTTTTTATTTTGGCCGCTACTTGGTCCTCTTCTAGTTTCCATTTAAATCTCATCTCTTCTTCCTGCATTGCCATCTTCCGTTCTTCTACTTTCGCCCTTTGTTTCCGTTCTTCCTCTTCTACTTTCGCCTTTTCTTCTTCTACTTTCGCCCTTTGTTTCCGTTCTTCCTCTTCTACTTTCGCCCTTTGTTTCCGTTCTTCCTCTTCTACTTTCGCCTTTTCTTTCCTCTCTTCCATTCTAGTATCTCTCTCCTCATTCTGTCCTATGATTTTAGCAACCCACTCGTCCAATTCTTCTCTCTGGTAGCCAAGACTCTTCCCCGTTTCATATAGTTTTAGTAGGTCACCGTATACTTTCTCGGCCATTTTATGGACGTAGGTTTGTTCTTATACTTTAGGACAAGCCTTTTAATCCCTGAGTTAATTGATTTTCTAGCCTTATATTTGAAGTCAGTAGAGCTTACTGCTGACCAGAAGATAATAGATAACAACTATAAGGATGAAATAGTTCACCTGTCAACTTGTTGACACACTTGCTGCTCCACCATTGTTGTGATTGTTGTGAACTTGTAGCCTATGAACTTGTAGCCTATGACTTTGACATGTATACATTACATATGCAATACTTCAAGAACACCAGGGATGCGTTAGGAATAAGAAATATTTAATAGAGCAATAGGAATAAATTATAACTGTAGCCAACAAAAGCGGATCTCCTAAATATCCATTAACTATCAGAACTGCCTTATAATGGCTGCTACTATGCTATCACAAAATCCGGTCCTCTGTCAACAATAACAAAACTCAAGGGCCGTCACCCCGCTTTACCTAGTCAACCAATGGAATAATAATAAATACAATAAATAAACATAGAAATCCTCACATCTTACAACCAAGGTTCTATAAGGTGTTGTCAACGATGGTCTATACAAACACAATCACCACAGTACCTAAACCAGAAAGCTTCAGCAAGGAGGCGTTCTTTAGCCTAAGAAAATCTCTGAATTCAAACCGCTGCAGCCATGCAGCTAAACACAAAAAATGAAAAAGGCTTCAGGAGTCAATCAGGAGATGGTGGCCGTTAGGCAGCTTTTAGCATTCAGTACAGTCTTACACCCTGCCAGAACCTGCCATGCCACTGTATCAGCACCTGCCATTCCTTGGACACATCTGCTGTATTAAGATGGGGGAACTGCTATGTGGGGGACATTGTTCCGACCAAAGCTAATGCCTAGACTTTCATGAGATGATCCATAGTCACTTCCAAACTAAAAGAGGTCAAAAGCTAGCATCTTCTGCATGACAAAACTCAGAATTAAGGGAAATAAAACAATCAATGAATTGTATAAAAACCACAGTAAATATCAAGTGTTCAAGGCCTGAAAGGTGGGTCAAAATGAGAAAACAAATCTTAACTTTGATGACCAACAAAAGATTAGCTATTACAGCAATCAATTAGCTAGTGCTATGCTATTGCAATAGTTTCACAAAAGATTAGCTAGTGTTATGCTTTCAGAGCTAGAGATGTCAGAGATATCCTTGGTAGTAGGTCATTTTAATTGTGAAGATTACAGAATTTTATAACAGAATATTATTAGCAGATTTTTATCTTATTTACAATAAAAGTGGAATGAATTACTTTTCTCCTGGTTCCATCAGTTGAAGTGGATTCAATTCTATCATAGTATCCATCAGTCCAGTAGAGAGTCTCAGTCGCAGGGTCTAGCACAAGCCCATTGGGCCACTGGATGCCAGTGTCCTGGATGACACCCCAAGCAGAGCCGTCCATATTTAGCCAGTTAATGCTGGACTTGCCAGATTCAGAGGAGATCAGCCAGTTGGTCCAGTAGATTTTTCTGTGAAATATTAATCTTGATTTAAAGATCTTTTAAAAACCTAAACACACATAAACATATCAAAAGATCAAAAAAGAATTCTGCCTTCTTTTGAAAAAAATCTAGAACTTGTAGCTGAATGAAGAAATAGTTGAAAAAAATGTTCCTTTTTATTTTATTGAAACAAATTTCTAAGATAAAATGTAGCCACAATATTTTTTTATATTACCCTTTCCTGGGGTCCACAGCAAGAGCCTTTGGGTTGAGATGAGTGAACTGTGTGGAGTTTAAAACAACAAAGATGTGACTACTGTTGCGGAGGCTGATGGCCACAATCTCATTTCTACTGCTGTCTGCACAGTAGATGTTTCTTCCAATCCAGTCAACCGCAAGACCATCACATTTAACACCTAAGAGATACAATTCAATCAAAAGAAATCATTGTTCATAAGAAATGAAATTATTTGGTAATTTGATCAAAACCTTTAGGAGTCGGAGAAAGTGATGGAAAGACAACATTAGAGAATGGACAGGCATGTCATTAAAAGAGATTCTAGTCAATAGGAATGAAAAGAGATGGTCAACAGATTATGTGTGGTCCCCGATTATCTAACAAAGTAAGGGATAGGTGAATGGATTTAATGGGACTGCCTCATTTACTTTAAGACAATTTTTAAAAAAAAAAAAAAAACAAGAAAAGGCACATTTTGAACGTAATATAAAGCTCATCTGCGGAATAGATGAAACTTTTTAAACAATAAGTTTTTCTTTATTTTTTAGGAAATAATGATTGTCATTCAGGTGTGAATATGATTTCAACTCTTAATTAGAATGTAAGTCTTGTAAAAAATGTTACAGTTGGCTAAGAAACATTTTTGTAAACATTAACAATTGTAATGACTGAATTTTGGCTCTCTAGATTTAGTAAATATAGAAATTACTCATTTCATTTATAAAATTTGTAAAAAAAATAAAAAATTGTTACATTAAATAATTAGTTGTGACACACAGAGAAAAAAATATACTCTATAATTACAAGCAGTTAAAAAGAGTTTAAAATGCTTTGCTATGGTGCAATTTTCATGCTCCATTATGCCCAATGCACTCTGTGAAATCTTATTTTATGGACATGTTGGGGGAAAGGGAAGTAAGAGAAGGCTTCTGTGCTGTCTTTAAGCACTCAGTAAATAGCTTGAGTTGAATCTCAAGCTGTTCTACCTTGGAATTTAAAGTCCAACTCCATTAATAGGTAGACAAAACAGTTCATGCCACAAATGGTTCTCAAATGTACTCTAAAAACTTTAAATTTAATTAAATACTAAAAAAAAAAATGGTATGTTTTTATTCCATTTCAGGTTGTGCCTAGTGCATTTAAACACTATAAAAGATTTTTTAAGAAAAAAAAATATAAGTGAATAATATACATTTTAAAGATTTGACTTGACTAATGGCAACTCTAACCTGAGGTCAAGAATGGCTCTGGATCAGTTTCTGCATTAAACTTCCTCCGCATCAGGGAGGGCTTGGCAATGTCAAAGAAATACACAAAGCTTTGGAAAGAATCAAAGTCCACAGCATGAGGGCGTACCAGATTGGAAATTGGAGGGTACACGTCGACTCCTCCTTCAGAACTATTAGTGGATATAAGATGTATCATTCCCTGCTGGCCGTTAGCAAACATGAGAAACTTTTCAGTTGTTCTTTCTGGCAAATGTAGAGTTTACAAAGCTCAAGTCAGTGAGATACTTATGAGGGAAATATTCAATAATTTTATAATTAAGTTGCAATAAAGATGTTGCAAGTTGTATTACAGCAGCAGGGATACTGTTGTTTTTTTTAAGTAATATTTTAAACAAGAAAATATTTTTTTTAAATACTTTTTTAAAAAGCTAATATTAAGCATACTTGTATCAATTAGTTTGGATCAGTCATGTAATTAAATTTGTAATAGATCTAGACTGACAATAACAAAGCATTTATGAAAAGAAAGTAAAGGGGGGAACAATCTGAATTTGAACTCATGGCTTAAGCCTTCTCAGGCTTCTTAAGCCAACACGAAAACCACTCTGCTAGTGGAGAGCTTATGAACATGGAAGATTGGTTAGTTATCTATAGTTTCTATAGTCTCTGCCTATTTTTTAAGTTTGTGTTCACTAAGAATCAGATGACGACCTATAAATGGGACTAATTCAGCTTATACCACCACTTTAGTCAATTAAAATTTCTTTCCCTTGTTTGAGACACCTAAACAAAACAAGAATAATGAATTAAAATAATTTATTACCAATAAAACTAATTGGTTAATTTTTGTTATTGATTCTTGTGCTGTCAGGTAAAAGAAATAATTATTGTGCAAAATTTCAGCCTGATTCAAGATTGGGTGTGGGAGAAATCAAGTGTACAAACTGTTTACCAGACAGAGTGATTTGATGTAAGCTTTGTAAAAAAAGTTCATATAAAAATAATGTTTATGCAAATTAGAAACATAAGACTATTATGGGTGTTTAAGTATGGGCGTTTAAGTTAATTTTTAAAAATATAGACGTAATGTTGGCTCTATAAATATCATTACATAATAGGCTCTGATTTCTCAAAGAGTTAATACACACTTTAAACAAACGAGTCAAAGGTAAAATTTTATTTTTATATTTTATACTATCTGGAAAAACTGGCTCTTAAAGTAACTCTGCAACCTAGCTTAAATAGTTTATCTAAATATTATTCTCAGAAATGTGTGTTTCCTTAAATAAGAGACAAAGAAAAAAGAGCTTTAAAAAACGGTCAATGTTTCATAAGAAAATAACTTATGCCCATCTGACGAGAGCAAAAATAATACTTTATCTACTTATTAGATAATAGTATACTGATTCTCATTCATGCCAATACAAATGTACCAATTTAAGCTTTTATTTTTTTGGGTTACAAAAGCCTGAGTATGAAAGCATATTACTTGATTTTTTTCTTTTCATCTAAAACTGTGACAAGAAGTATAAGAACTTTTTTGTCTCAATAACGAACATTTTACACACAAAAAATTCCAATGGAAAAGGCAAGTAAAATAAAGGACAGCTTACTTATACATTTGCCAGAGTTATCTCTCTTGTAGCCTAGTTTACACTGACATTTAGCTTTGACTGAGTTCCCATCTGGTACAGGAATACAGAGATGCTCACATTTGGCAGCACCGCACACATCTAGGTTAACTGTCAGATAGAAACAATCAGATTGGCAAGCTTATTAATCAATACTTACTGCCTTTCGTTTATGTATTAAAAAAAAAACAATTCAAAGAATTTTTTTTCACAATGCCAAATGATAATACATTGAAAACTAACACAGCAGGGTCACACAGTGCGGTAGGTTCAATGTGAACAGAAATATTCATTAAGGCAGCTTCAAAATGGCTACAACGTTGAGAAAAAAATTGAATGTCGAAAATATGTTCAAAATTTTAACAGCATGTGGTACCAAGAGGAAGATCACTTAGTAAAAAAAAAAACGTCTTAGGACTGAACCCTGAAACTAGCAATAGAAAAAAAGAATACTTTTAAAAGCAAAGCTTATTTAAGGAAAGGAACCACTAATTACTGCCATTTCACTGAAAATTATGGGGTTTATTTCTCTTTCTGCTATATACAACAAAATTAATTAATTAGCATTAAATTATTAAATAATTGGTTACATTTTGGATTGATTCATATATGAATAGTTTTGCAACCTTTTAACTTGATCTTATAATGGGAAATGGAAGATAAAACATGTTCCAACTTTTAACCAGACAAACAGAGTGAGTTGATATAAGCTTTGTAAAAACAAGAATTGTACTTAAAATAGAAAATATTCTTGAACCCATCAGGTCTCATTGTACCAAACAGATGTTAAAAAACTGACATTGAGATCTTATAGGAGAATGGAGACATACTTGAATAAAAAATAACACTATTACACAATTTAACACTAAGGAATAAGTTTCTCTTGTTAGGGCCCCAAGATGACCTATCCAGATGTTTATCAATGATCTCTGGTTGCTATTCTAAATACAAGTTTGATAAATGTGCATTCACTATTTATAAATATGAATTAAAATGAAATGTTAAAAAAAAAAAATGAACATCCCAACTATTCAAGCTATTGGTCAGATTTACCTGAAGGTTGTGCTATGGGGTGAAACAGCTTGATGCTGCCTGGTTTACTGGGGGATTTAAACACAATCTTGTTGGGCACAGAAGTGTTGAAGCGGTGTATGCGCAAGATGCTGTTGTTGAACCTGTTGGTCACATAGAGGAAGTTCTCCAGCAATGCTATCCCAAACACATTCGCCACCTAGCAATATAAGAATAAAGGCGAGATGATATACTTGGTGAGTTGATCACATTAAACCAGTGTTTCCCAAACTTTCTACCAATTTGTACCCCTTCTAGTATTATTGCAACACTGAGTACCCCTCCCCCACCCTTGAGGGATTTATTTTAATAACAATCAAAATTTTTTTTTTGGTAGGCCTACATACAAAAAAAAAACGAAAAAAAAAAAAAATTGTAAATAAAGTAAATATAAGTTCTAGTATAAAAGACATTGTTTTGGAGCTATGGGAAGGATCAAATGGCTTGTGTTTGGATGACTAATCATCATCATTTGGTATCCTGGTTATTTTAATTCGAGAAGCGATTTTTTTCAACTTAATTTTTTTTAAATGCTTAAAAAGCATTTATCAACTGAACATTATAAATGGCTATTTCGATAAAATCGGAATAGTTAATGAGGTACCCCACTTACTCTCTTTAAACTCTTCCCAATCCCCTAGGGGTATACATCCCCTACTTTGGGAAACACTGCTTTAAACAATGTCATTAAATCGCACATTCATTCGGAACCTTCTAAAATTTGAGGATTTCCTAATAATGGCTGCTTAGAAACAAATGCATTATTTATGAAATTGTCTGATTTTATTGTGTTCTTTTTTCAACTTCCTTCTTAGAAACTGATAAATGGCATCAATCTAATTGGAACATTAACGTTTCTTTTCTGCTAATATAGAGGGTTAAGGAAGGGAGTTTGATCTGTTTTTTAACAGAAGAAAGGGTTGGAATAACATAAAATAAGAAGACTGTACACTAAGGGGAAAGTACCAAGCATATATATAAATTGTGGTGCTGAGGGCAGCAGTTGTCTTCTACTAAGAAGGGATGAAACAATGCATGTTATTTTTTTATTATGAATGTGAAAAGTGTGTCAGTCAAATGCTGTTTTCTTTTAGTGATTGGAGAAAAACAGAGAGTGATAAATAAATGCACATGTAGACAGAATATGTCAGGCAGAAAGGCCATGCTGCTAGAATGTTAAACGCAGTCAGAAGCCAAAATTGCACACAGGTCCCAGTCCCATATATATTTTGTTTTAAGAGAAGATATCATTTGGTCGAGAGGGATGCTGGGAATGTCAAACAGGAAAGAGAAATTATATATACACAGGAACACATAAGAAGGGGAATATCTTCATCTTGAGAGAATTAGACAGTAAATGATAGTCACAGAGATAAACAAAAGAACCTTTTAAGTTCCATGAGCCTAACTTATCTAGCTTAAAAAGTGAAGTTCCCCTTTCAGACTATGCGATCTATGGGGCAGATGATGTAAAGGTCATCTGTTTCTGTGGCCCACGGTCAACAAGGGTGTCATGTGGCCAGCACAACGACTAACTGCCTTTACTTTTCCCCAACTAATGTCAGGTACCCTTTAGAGCTAGGTGGACTCAGATCACACAAAATTCAAAATCTGTCTTTACCAGGATTCGAACCTGGGTCCTCGGTTTGAGCAGCCAAGCACCTTACCACTCAGCCCCCGGGCCTTACCTTATCTAGCTTACTGAAATAAAACTTACATCAACTCCCTTTGCAATGACCATCCTTTTGTTACCATTGTAGTCAATCCTTTCAATTACACTGAGGAATGAGTCTCCCCAGTACAGGTGTGAGTTGGCTACATCCAGTGTTAAGGCCCTGGGATGGACAATCTTGAAGCTAACCAATGACCTCTGGTTGTTACCATCCAAATCTAAGCGACCAATGTTGGCAGAGTCATCAGAAAACCAGTCTGAATAGAAAAGGAATCTGAAAAAGAATTTTTTTTTCACATTTCTAAGTATAAGAATGAAATGCAGTTTAAAAACATATACTGTATGTATGACATGGAGGCCAATACGAGGAAAGCACAAACAGGGACGTCCTCAAATTACTTGGCGCCACATCTTCATGGAGGACCTAAGAGCAGTGGACACCAGGTGGGAGGAGGCTTCAGACATTGCCAATGACAGATCTTTGTGGAGACAGCTTGTCGCCCAATGCACCGAACGGCGCGGGAGGACATAAGTCTAAAGTATGTATGTATATATATATAATTTTAAATATTTTTTTTAATGATAAAAATGTATTTTAAACAAGAGAAAATAATCAGAAAATTTTCTTAATTTCTTAAAATGTATATATTTTTTTAAAAATGTAAATTAAAATATAATATTTTTTTTTAAATAACAAATGACAAAAAAAAAAAAAAACAACGAACACAGATACAATTTACAGTAATTGAAGTGTAACAACATAGTTATGACGTATATATTTTTTGAAGTGTATATAGCTCAGATAGAAGTTCTAGTGCAACATACCCTCTAGTGGCATCAATGGCCAGGCTGTAAGGCCTCTTGATTCCTACGGTCAGCACATTTTGACAGTAGCTGCCATTGGCTATACACATAAAGATGAGCTCTTTCTGGTCATCAGTAAAATACCAGTTGCCAGACAACCAATCTTTGGCCATGTCTTTCACAGCTAAAGAATAAAACAAATGAAAGGTTACAAAAGACAGTTTGTGTGGAAACACAAACTCAAAATCGGCCCCCGAAGTAAAATGTTTTATATAATTCGGATAATCCTTCAGAGTTGAAGATAGTTTACTTCCTAGTCCAAACCTCCCGCAGGACGACGGGGGATGGGAGCAGGCAGGGTTTGAACTTTCGATCGTCGATAAATCCAAACGACAGTCCAGCGCGTAAACCGCACGACCAGTGGTCAACCCAGGTAGGCTTCAATATTTTCAGAAAGAACATCCGAATGAAATTATATCAAAGACAAATGAGAGATAAGAATGGAGAAAGAAGGTTAACAGATCTTGTGTAGTGCCCCAACCGTCCCGCAGATCAAAGGATACGTGAAAGTGAATGTAAAGTTAGATGTGAACCTGGCCTAACTAGTTTGTGGTCTATAGGGCAGATGATGTAAAGTTCATCTGTTTTTGTGGCCTACGGTTAACGAGGGTGCCAGCAGAACGACCAACCGCCTTTGCTTTTCCCCAACTAACTACCCATTAGAGCTGGGTAGACTCAGAAGTTGAAAATCCCAGTCTTCACCAGGATTCGAACCCGGGACCCTCGGTTCGAACTAAATAAGTTAATTGTTTTGAAAAGGCTCAATCTCATATTCGAATCCTCAAAAAAAAAAAAAAAAAAAAAAAAAAAAAAAAAAAAAATCTCCGCTATATAGAAAAAAATGTTCACGAAAATGATGTTTATAAGATTACTATTCGTCTTATATTAGGTCTAACATATAATGCATACTAATTAGCTTTTTCTTATAAAAAACTGCTTGCATAATTGATTTTAAAAATTAGAATTTCAGGAAAAAAAAAAGTAGCTGTTGCATCAGAACTTTGAATGGCCTAAAATATTGTGAAGTCGGATTTTCAATATCTCTTCTAGTTTACGAGATCTAAACGGGACAGACATTTCGCACAAAACTAATAGCGTCTTTTCCCCTTTCGGGGGCCGCTAAAAATTACATTAGCAAAGTAAAACATATAATTCTATACCTTCAAAATAACAGCAAGTCCTACAGCAAAGGCCTGTAAACCCATAAGTCAATTTTAGTTTAGTGGACACCTCTTCATGTTAGGAAAACAAAAGAGCTTCATGTATATTAAAGTTAGGGAGTGAAATGAAGATTTATAATGATAACCCCAAAGAATACAATTGGTAAACCCCCCCCCCCCCAACCCAATCAGTGGTGTACAAGCTAATTCTGATAGCATGGTCCAAGGTTCAGAACTTTCTATCTATAGGGCAGATGATATAAAGGTAATTTGGCTCTATGGCTCACAGTTAATGACAAAGCACAACGACCAACCACCTTTACTTTTCCCCAACTAATGCCAGGTACCCAATAGAGGTGGGTGGACTCAGAGGCGCCCTAAAGACCCTGAAATTCAAAATCCCAGACTTCAAGATTCGAACCCAGGACCTCCGGTTCTTTACCACTCAGGTCATTGAGCCTCATGGTTAACATATAAAATTGTTGGACACTGGTGCAGAGAAAGATATAAAAAAAAAAGAGCATTACTTGACAATGAGTACTGTATCTTGACTTCCCACGTCTGGCTATCACTGGAAGCACTGGCGCACATCAAATGAAAATCTCTAGATAGCTAGAAAACAGAACAAATTCATTATAAACAAGCTAGATGGCTCTGTACTACAAAGCTTAAAAACAGTGTATCCCAAACTTTTCCCCTATTGGAACACTTCACACATTCTGAGTATTAAGCAGAACACTTTACTTACTCTTTAGATTGAGTTTTTTTTTAAAATAAATAAAAATTAAATCTTTAAGTATAAATCTTTTTTTTTAAATATATGTCTTATCTACTTATCTTATATAATACAGATGTTACTTCAAAAAAGAAGATGATTACGTCCTACGTGTCATGCATTTAGTCATGCATATTAACCAAATTAATCATGTCTATATAATATAAACATATGTATTCAAATGTCTTGAGTTCTGTTATATCCAGTGTGGCATCATGCCTATTGCTATATTTTGACGGTCAGAAAATTCTGCTTAAAACATAAAGGTTGGACGAAACTAAAGTAAAATTTAAAAAAAAAACACAAAAAAACAATAACTTGTTAAAATTATATAGTGCTCTTCAGAAAAACTAAACAAGAAATCTAATGATCTTTATATCTTTGTTTCAAATGAGATTCAGAATCTACATCAATTCAAAGTTAATAATGATGTAACAATTTATTTTCTTATGAAGAAGAACTAATACAAAAATCCTTTTTTCCTGTTTTACTAAGACACTGATTCACATGGTGGCCTATTCCAGTAGTTTGTGGAACACCTAGTCAGGCCTTGCGGAACACTAGGGTTCAGTGGAACACAGTTTGGTAAAAAACTGCTCTAGAGCAGGCATGTCAAACTCATTAAGGTGTATGGGCCAAATAAAAAGTTACTATAACCTGAGGGGCCGCAGCCAAAAATCAGTTGCAAAACAACCTACTAGTTTTATGTAAATTAGAAACAATACAATAGAATACAATAATTAATGGCATACCTGTCCCTTAGCTAAATTTGTAATACAATTTGGTGACTAAAAATTATTATGATTACGCATTATTTTGTTTGTCCTGATGCTTGACATCTTTTCTGGGATACAAGTTTATTAATGTCAGACTGAAGTTTGTTTTCCTCTGACACTTTCATCACTGATGACAAATTTTGATTATATGACTTAATTTTTTTAATTCCCGACACGTTGAGAAGTGAACAAGATTTTCTCCTCATATTTGGTTTATCCACAGTCGGAATTTTGTTTGAAAGCACTTCACATGAGTACACGCAGTTGTGACAATTTTGTCTGACCAGTGAGATCAACTGCAAATGGCAAATCCCGAACCCATTCGTCGGTTTGGAAATGTTCAATAGGTTCACCTTTCATGTTCAGAAACAATACAATTTCCTCACGCAGTGCAAAAAATCTCTTCAATACTTTATGACTGTAGAGCCAGCGGATTTCTGTGTAGTAGGGAGCACAATCAAATTTGTGTCCCATGTCATCCAGAAACATTGAAAATTGGCAAGGATTTAAAGAGAGCGACTGAAACCCGTCTTATGACATGTTGGAACTGCAACTGCTGTGCGCAGAACGTTTCTTGGTGAAAGATGCACTGAAAATGAGGAAATTTAAAATTAGCGTAAGTCTCTTTTATATTTGCTATTAGCTTTGCATCAAAACCATTTCATTTCAAGGTTGGTGCGCCACCCGGTTAACAATATCACCTCCTGTTATTTCTCAAAAACATCCTCGCTTGTTGTGGTGTTATGCATAGAACAGAACTCAAGTAGCTCCTCTTGTATCTCAAAATTCCTGCCACAGGCTCTTATGAATATAGCCAACTGTGCTACACCCATTACATAAAATTGACTCATCGATATCCAATGAAAATAATTCAAAATCAACTATTTTGTTCTTTAATTGTTCACACAAGCTGACTGACATGTCATTTATTCTATATGACACAAGGTTCCTTGTTAATGATATTTTTTTAAATGTTTTCACCTATTCTGGACAAATTACTTCGGGAACTTTAACGACACACTCCTTCATAAAATCACATTCACTAAATGATTTGCTATGGCTTGCAATTAAGTTTGACAAAATGTAATTTGCTTTCTCTGCAGACTCACTCTCGTTGTTCAGTTCAACAAATACTATTTTTCAATTCAAGTAGCTTGTCATCTCTTATTTTCGGCGTAATAGTTTAACATTATATTGATAATTTTTGAGGTGGCCAAGTGGGCAGCATGCAAAGTGGTCGCGGGCTGCATGCGGCCACGAACGCCGTGTTTGACATGCCTGCTCTAGAGCATGGCCATCCAATATCAACTTTTGGTGTCAGAGCTAATGAGTCACATAGATGTGGCTTGTTAATACCATTACTGACTCACAAGGGAAGGTTGGTACCATTCACTAAACTACCTAATTGCTTTCATCATGCAGGAATTACATTTATTGAAAAGCATGGATATTAGTAAGGTAGACTTGCTAGCCTATGCCCATTATGGAGCAAATGTATCTTTGATGCAAGTGATTGAGGAGCCTTAGATGCTTTTCGTGTGGACAAATATGTGGGTCGCAACTGGGTTTGCATGGCTACAAGACATACTGCACTCAACCTTAGTCTTCGGAATCCAAGACAATGTCTTATTTTTAAAAGTTGAAATAGAAATGGGAATGAACACTGCTATCAGAATCATTCTTACCCAGCATAGAGAGTTGTTCTTGATGTCTACATCTAGTATTGTCACATCTGTCCCATAGACCTGATAGTTTAAGGCTGTAAGACGTTCATTGGATACTAGATCCAAGATCTGAGCACTGATATAGTTGGCCAAGCCAAACTTTGGACTAGGTGGGTTCGCTGTTGGACAGAGCACAATCGAACATCATGGATTAAACTATAGATATAGTTTTAAAACTGTTAATTTGGGTGTTGAAATATTAGTGTGAAAAAGTCAGCCTTATTTTTTCTGATTATAAAAAGTTATTGTCTGTGTACTATCATTGAATATAAAAACAATAAGTATACACTGATTTACAAAACATTTCCTAGTGCTTTAAACAATTTTCATTTTTCAAAGCTGTTTTTCAACCATTGATTAAAAATATATATATTCACATAGATATATAAACATTAGCACTCACCACTGATTACACAAGTGCCTTTACCAACCAGTGTATAGCCTGATACACAAGAACAACTATAATCACCAATAGTGTTGCTGCATTTTTGGTCACAGAAGCCAGAATAATTACATTCATTCAAATCTACGAAGAAATAAAAACATTATTAAAGGAAAAACAATAAAACTATCAATAACTTTTTACAATGAAACAATGAAGTAAAAATATAAAAATTATGTACTATTAAAACTGCAGTTTTGAGATTTAAAATTTTTTAACAATTCCTCTATTAAGCTAGCAAACTGATTTTTAAACAAGCAAAATACAAAATAAATACTTAAAAAAAAAACAACAAAGGTTATATTGTGTATCAATTAGTTTGGATCAGTCATGTAATTAAATTTGTTATAAGCCTTTAGTCAAGTACTATTTCTTTCCCTTTTTTGAGATACCAAACAAAATTATTAACAATAGCCAATTAACTAATTGGTTTAATTGGTTAATTTTCTAAATTGGTTCTTGTGTTGTCAGGTAAAAGAAATAATAATACAAAATTTCCTCTTGATCCAAGATTGGGTGTCGGAGAAATTGCTTGTACAAATTTTTGGCCAGAGAGAGAGTGAGTTTATATAAGCTTTGTAAAAAGGGAGGTAGATGGGGAATGGTCAAGAAAACGTGCACTGACCTATGCAGTGTGTTCCATTGAATTCTTTGCCACTCTCACAATAACATTTTGGACCTTTACTTGTTTCTTTACATCGACCAGAAGGGCATTTTTTATTCTTACAGGCTCTGTTGACTTTTTAAAAAAAAAGTAATATTAGTTTCAAGTTATATAAAAAGGTTAATAAATGACCAAAATAAAAATGGAAAATAATTAGAGAGAGAGAGAGAGAGTAAGGGACGCAATATTATAATTTCAAGCCTTACAACAGTGATTTCCATCATCAGCATTATCCAAAGGGCAATCTATGTTTCCATCACAGAGTTTGGTCATGTTGATACATGTAAATGTGTTTGGACATCGGAACATGTTAGGACAAGTGAACGTGTCCACCAAGGAGCCTTGAGGAAAACAGTAACACAAACAGCTGTCAGTAAAACATTACAATTCAAAGAATTGGTGTTTTATTACATACAGGTATGGTGAATAATATTAATTTATTAAACAACTTTTCTAAATATACACCATAAACAAATATATTGAATTAAAATAGAGAAATGTCTTTTCTACTAGCTTAATGCTACTAAAAACTAGAAATAGTATCTTTCAGGTCTGAGTGAAAGATTGATTGGTGCTGAGAAATTCGTCAGTTTTGCTTTTTAAAAAGGAAATTCTACTTTAATTTTTTTTTTTTTTTTTTTTTTTTTTTTTCTACAAAAGGGAGATAACTATTGATTAGTTAGATGAAACAAAAGCTTATTACAAAATGGCATAGATGGGACTTTATGAGATAATGTTTTTCTTGTCTTGTTTTTTTTTAAAGTGAAATCATTCTCAGCATTTTTTTTTCTCTATCTCTTTTTTTTTTTCTTCTCCTTTTTTTTTCTCAGCATTATAATAATCATAATCAAAAATAAATTTCAGACACAGTGGAGACTCAGTATTTCCCCACCCTCCCACATTTATCAATTTTATGTTTAATTTATTCTTTGTTCTAAGTCCATAGTTACAATTCCTTCCCCTTGTGGAGATTAAAAAGGGTGCAGAAATTTATGTGTTGCTTTTTATTTCATGGTATGCTTATCGTAAAATGTGTTTATTTCAATTTCTCTTTACACAGCTAAAGAGTGCATCAGCATAGCTAGGTCTTTTTGTTTTCAGATTTAGGAACATTTTAAAGAAAGAAAATATAAATTGGCTTTTAGATATGACAGTTGGGCTCCTAGGCCTTCTTCAAGTTTAAAAAAAATGAGATTGTGTCCATCTATGATCCCTAAAACATTGCTGTGGTGATACAATTCTAGACTTAAGAAGCCTAATTCATTTAGGACTATATAAATTCAATGAATTTACAAATTAAGTACCAATTACAAATATATGTGTTCTACACTGTATACCAATATTGAGACCCCACTGTAAATGTATTAAATTCCAAAAAAAAAAACTTGGTTGTTCAGTAAAGAGTTTGTTCAAGTTGGTTATAAATTTTGCTCATTAGGAAAAAAAACTAAACTACCATTGGTTAGTTTTCAGAAAAGCCAATAAATAACCTTGACTAAAAATATTCTTTAACTAAACAAAAAGTAATAATAGTGTTCAATAATTCAGAACTACTTAAGATTATAATCAATTATCACAGGTCTATTATTATCAGTTAAATTATTAGTAACTACTTAGTAATGTTTTAGATCTAAAAGTGCATGCTGCTAATGATTAAGCTGTTGATTGTTCTCCCAAAATGCTAAACAATCAAGACACTAAATTCAAGACATCTCAACCACATTAGTTACTGACATGCTGTGACAACCAAATCTTCTGCTATCATTATCTTGCAACAACCAGAATTTAAGGTTTGTTGACCTACTTAATTTTTTTTACCCATAATACACTTCATATAAAATGTTGTTGGTTAACAAATTGAAAGTGCATTGTTCATTTAATGAGAACTTCTTTACATCTAAGCAATTATTAATGTATATATATTTTTTATATTTATACAAATAATGCAAAAAAAGGGAACATTTGCTGTTTTTGCATTAAGAAGAGATTTTTTACAAGTAGCCCTAATGTTATTTACATGAGAAGAAATAACAAAATGACTACATCTTATATTAATTTTACCATATCAAAAAAAAATAACCATGGGCCACAGAAACAGATGACTTTTACATCATCTGCCTTATAGATGCTTTCCACTGAACTTTACTTTTTAACATATTAAAAATGTCGGCTATAGCCGCAAGAAACTGCTGTCACTATAAAATAGACAACAGCCTTTATTTTAAATTGTACGGACTCTCTAAAAACATTAATCTCAGGAAAGCCCAAGATAAAAATGACCATGCATCAGGCATTTCTCACTATATTTATCCTACCAGGCAAGAAACAACCATTATCAATATATATCCCATAACCTTCCAATTATCAGAGTTCATGGCTGCATGCAGGGTACATTCACATAGGCACTTGTATGAAGAGAAAAGATTGTTAGAGGCACTACAGCATTAAATGTATATTAAACTGAAAAGATAAGGTTGCTGATAGGTCATTTGAAACCTTAACTAATATTGCGGGACGTATATGTGTATTTGTTAAACAGAGCATTCAAGGCCATGCAAATGCAAAGATTAAGCCTTTCCTGACTTTGGTAAAGGTTACAAGGAGAATGGCCAGAAATGGAAAAGTAAGAAAAAGGCCACATGGAACAATATAGTCAGCCTTCACATCCACTTTGTGCGGACCAACAAAATGTCAACATTCTCTCTCAACTCAAGACAATGCATACACAAGAATACACAACTTTAAAAATTGTATCAAATAATGAGAAGGAATCATGGAGAAATCAGATGCAAAGAGTAACTTAAAAAACATTTTTTTTTTTCAAAATAAAAAAAAAAAAGAAAGGAAAGGTAATTATTATTTGATTTTAAGCTAGATTACCTTTCTTGGGAAAGTGACCTAGATAACAAAATGAAACTGATAAGAATGTATTGTTTAATGTAGTCTGTATACAAAGACACAAAGATACTAAAGTTACAGAAATTTATTCATTTTCTATTGATCAACTTGAATAAAATATGTTTTAATCATTTTCTTTCTAGGAGAAATAGTGACATGCACACCAACCGACAACTTTCATATTCTTAAATAGATGTCAGATACTGGATCTAGTTGAAGCAGAAATTCCCTTAAAACTATTAGTTTAGCACTGTCTGGCATTCGGCCCCCAGAAAGCAAAACATTTAAGTTTAAAGCTTATTTTAAAGCAAATATTATGAAAAGACAGCAGAGATCAAGTCAACCAGAGAGTATGAGGTCTAATCTAAAAAGCTAAAGTGATAAAGATTAACCAAAACTCCTGCTAGAATAATTAAATGCATAAATAACCTGTTTAAATATGTTGCTCACTAAAGTGCAGAGGTTTAAAAAAAAAAAAAGCAAGAACTGTGTTTTGTACTCTCCTGGTAACTTCATATTATTGCGAGCTAGTGACATAGTGCTGTGCCCCATTAGGGAGGAGTACAATTTTCATACTAAATGTGTACTTTGAAAAAAGTTAATTTATGTTCTATCATTTTCTAAGCCAATAGATCAGCTATTAAAATTAATGAAGTGTTTCTATATCTATTCAAAAGTTTAGAAGCAGGTCATGAAAAGCAGCATTAAGGAATTATAGCACTTCTAGAAAAAATATGAGGAAAAAAAAAGGTGGAGAAAGGAGCGAAAGCCATCATGTAGCAAGAGATTATTCTTTGTTGAGAAAATGAAAATAAAAGAAACAAAGTGACAGTACAGTCTCTTGAAGGGTTAACAAAATGTTTCATTGAAGTTTTAAATTATATATAAGTAGAAAGTCATATATGTGTATATATATACAGTTAAACACTCCTATTATAGTGGTGAATTAGGAATCTAATTATTACACACATGATAAATATATCTACGTATACATTGAATAAAGATGATATACACAAGATTCATGCAAATATTAACACTAGTTTGCCTTCTAACTAGAAGAAATTTGTATTTAAAAAATATGTCAAGAATAAATTTTTAATTAACAATAGAAAAAATTGGTTATTAAGCTAAAAAAAAAAAATTAAAAAAAAAGAGCAAAAAAAATTAAATGAATTTTTTTTTTCTATTGTTTAGTTTTGTGTCATTATTTAAGTATATTTTAGTGATGTTCATTTGTTTTTCTTTTAATTCTGTACTTTTTCTAGCAAGTTACCTAAATGAAGTGCTCTTTGTAAATAGAGACTGCACAGCAAATATAAATAAATGAAAGGCAGTAGTATACAAGGTAGTACTTTATCAGAAAGCAATATAACAGCTTGAGTGGTAGGCACTATGATAGGTACATAGATAAATATATGTATATTTATATATATATATGTTGTAGCGCAAAGTAATAGTGATTTTGTTTTAGTTGCTTTGTTAACTTTTTTTTCTTTTTTTTTTTTTCTTTTTTTTGGGTTCTTGCATACAGACCTCTAGACCAACTTCCTTTTTTAGTTATTGTCCGACCTAAGCAGCAAAGAGATGGAATTTGTAAAGGAAATTATGGGATGGAAATGCAAAAACAAAAAGGATATTTATACATGAAAACATTAAGTATGATGAGAATTGGGCATAACATGAATGATGCATCCCCCATCTGGATTTTTGAAGATGCTGCACATTTGGGTTTGTATCAAAGTTTCTCAGCCTCACCAACTCAGTTGAGCAGTCTCAAGTCTTTGCTAGCTTCATCTGAAAGAGGCTTTTTTTTTTTTTGCTCTAAAATACTGACATAAAATTGTATTAAAAAAAAAAAGAGTGAAATTACAAAACAAATCAAAACAGAATAAAATTGCTATTCTGTGCAGAGTCTAGCAAATTATTTCCACTTTGTGTAGCTTTATAAACCAATAAAAATGAAATTGAGAAAGAAAAGGCTTTACCCAAGCTTAAACTTTTCAAAAACATTAGAAAATTCCAATGAAAAAAGAATATCCATTAACGTGTACAAAAGGTGATAAAGTTCTTGTAGGACCACTTTACATTGACCTATCCACTTTTGAGTATTAATCCTAATATTTGAAAATCTATTTATACGAAGAGAGACTAAGGTCTTTCATTCGCTTTACTAGAATGTTCACCTGGGACCATCAATTCAGCAGAAAAGCACTAATAATTCTTGCAGCCATCATAAGTCGTTGCATTCTTTCATTCATTAGCTTAACCATGTATTTTAGCTTGACTTAATTGAATACAACCAGATCCAAAAAAATCTTATTCAAGAAACTTGGTTTTCAAAAGTAAATGTAATACAGCTATACTACTAATAATAATAAAGTAGAAGAAATAGTCTTAAAATTATTCAGCAGAAAAGCTAGAAAGACACCAAGATGTGAATGGATTTGAGAGTGATTTGTAAGAACAATATCCATGAGAATGAACAGTTCATAGAGGAAGTGACTAGATTCGAGTGAGTTGCATGAACTGCACTCTTGATCTTGGGCAAAGCTGCAAGTAAAAGTGATTGAATTAGTCAGCTGTTCAATTTGGGTAGTACAAAACCAATTGGACTTCCAATTAACTCATAAACTTTAGAGTGAAAAATGAGACAGAGATTGAGAGCAAAAGACAGAGAAGTATTACATGGAAAAAGAAATATATTTTTAAAAAGCACTACATTTTAACACATTTGTAAAAGAAAATACATCAGTATAAGTGTTGATGGACACAAAGCTTTTAATGCATAATATATATATATATATGGTTTACTTGTTACTTGAATAGCTGGTAATAATGCTAACAATATTGAAAGGGAATATATAAGTATATTGTACATTGAAAGCTAAAAAAACACACCAAACAAATGGAATCAACTAGCACCAAAAATATACCTTAGATTTAGGCACAGTCTGATCAAATAATGTAAACTACTTCAGGAAGAGAGAAACTACCATCAAAGCAACTACTGCTTTGAAACAATGCTCATTATATACTTGTATGAAAGTCAATATTTTATTGTTTGTTTGTTTTTTCTAAAGTGCGTATCAGTAGATGTACCATGTCTGTGACCAAACAGCTAAACCACACATCAAACAACATCTTTAAATCTAAAAAAAAAATCTGTAGATGTCTTACGAGATGAATAAACTATCCATTAAAACTGGAACTCACAGGATCTCATGCTTTAACATTCTTTTATACATTTTTTTATATAAGTTTTGGATGTTCCTTCAGAAAAGAAGATTAATATATCTAGGTCCAAACCTCCTGCAGAATGGCAGGGGATAGAAGGAAGCAGGGTTTAAACTCACATGCAGCCCACACCACATGACCAGGGTGGTCATGCATGTTGCAGGATTTTCTCTTCCTGAAGAATGTATACATTTTGTCTAATCACAAACTGGTTTTAAAAAATGCAAACCAAAACAAAACTATAACAAAGAAAACAATCACAGTATAATGGATTATAAACGCATTGCCCTTCACCATAAAAGAAGCTGCAACTAAGCCATCAATATAAATAGGACTTTTTCACATCCAACTACAAACTGACTGCTGAAAGCCAAAGTGCATCTAAAGCCTGTAGGTGTGTGCAACCATCAACACTAGAATACCAAAACAATTGAACACTTAAAATCCTCACTGCTATGGCCTAGTTGTGCAGCACAGATAATATAATCATTTAACATAAGTATTTTACCATAGGCTGGGCATCAAACAAATTGATATTTTAAAAGTTACAATAAACATGTAAATAATGTTAGGTAATTCGTAAAAATGAAAAATTCTAAGTCTGTTGGATTCAATACCAGAACTTGAAGGAAAAAAAAATTAATCCAGATATGTAACCATGATACTGATATGTACCCATATTCACAATACTAATATGAAAATACTGATATGTAAACATATTAATAACATGAATCCAAAATAGTGCTCCCATTAGTTTTGACTTGTAACATAAACTATTTCCATCTTGGAAAATAACACTCTTGGCCTTAATGGTTGGTGAGCATTCAACATTTTCACTGACGAAAAATGTATAATTGTATAGGCCTTCAAAAAACTGAATTTCACCATTTACACAACCAAATATACTTGTAACTGTGTGATCCCACTTCAATGCTGATTACAAAATAAAAACCAAAGAATATTGAAACCAATGGTGTTTGTCAGATTGTTTCTATGGATATTCTATAATGTAGAATGTAATAGTAAAATCTCATTAAGTTAATGATGAAAAAAAAAACTGCTTTGCTATGATCCTCTTTGCATGTCTAATGTTTCTTGTATTAAGGATCATTGCATTTGAAACAAATTATTAGTCTGAAAAAAAGATTATTAAGCTGAAAAAAAAAAATCATTAAAAAAAATATTTAAAAAAAAATAAGATTATAACAAAATAATCAGTTCTATGACAGGTAGAGCTGTCTATGAGTGACTGTATTAAAAGTTCTTTTCATGTTTAGCAGGTTAAATGATTAAAACGAAGACTGTTAGAAAGAGATTGAATGCACAAAGTCATTGAAAAGTACATTCGTTTAATTGTGTTTTTGGTTTCGTTTCTTGTTTACAGCATGCCACAACACAATGACAAGATAAAAATTAGTAATGAATCATAAGAACAAAATTCTGTTTCATGACAAGAGATGCTTTTTTTTGTGTTCTGTTAGTAAAACATAAATACTCAGCTAAGAGGCAAACCTCTAATCATGGTCACTGTGACCCACATTTCAACCATTTCTAACTATATATTTTACAATTATTTTGTTGAAAGTCAAGAATGAGAATGAAACTTTATTGTATTAATGCAAATAAGAACTTCTGAGTAGAACGAAAATTTACTTTGACATTTTACTTAAGCTATAGCTAGACATGTTTGGTTTTGTTTTAAGCATGCTTTATGTGGCTAAAAGGACCTTACATTCATCAGAGGCCTCGTCCTCGCCAAACTCACAGTCCATTTCACCGTCACATCTGTAACTGATTGAGATACAGCGAGGCCTGGAGCTGCTGGAGCACTCAAACTCATTCCTTGCACAGGGGGTGATAGCTGTCAAGAGATATCAGACGATACAAGAGAGTTTGAAATTAGCATACATTGAATTTAGTGGAGCTAGGGGTTTACAACTACCTGGGGAGATATATAGACTGGGAGGCGGGAAAGGGGGGGGGGGGGGACCAATCAATAAAATAATGTCAAATTTTAAAAGGATGACTCTTAAATTGCAGTACTTTATCATACAATAAAACTTTAAATGAGCCCAGTTAAGTCTGAAAGTAATAATATTACTTTGGAACTATTGCAATTGCACTGCTAAGGTGAAAAAGTATTCAGAAATGCTAGAGGACAACATATCCCTTCGAACTGTGTTTCTCAACTTATTGCGTGGAAATAAAAATGCATGAATTTTACATCTTGACCATGCATAAAATGAATAACAGTTCATAAAATTATTTTCAATCTTGGCTTATATTTGAATATTTCTATAAATACTTTAAAAAATGAACTCTTTTAGAAAGCATCAGATTCTTAGTAATCTAGGCTTATAGATTTAACAATTAAATAGATAATATTAAGCCCCATTTTTCACCTAGGTTGCTCTAGCTGTCACAATGTTGGTTAAGAACTACCTGTAAAAAAATGTCAAATCCTTCATCAAAATTCCTGTGGGAAGGATTTTTTAAAAATACAATAGGAAAGAATCAAAGCATTCTGTTGTGATAAGGTAAATGAGATAGTTGTGTGCTAGCTGATACCCTCTAAATAATGTATTTGTGAGAGGAAAATAGGATTGAATTATTTGAATTCCACTATAAATCGTTAATCAATAAAACATTGTGAAGGTTAATGTTTCTTTTGAAGCATAGTCTCCTAGGGAGGCACCATGGCTAAGGGGTAAGTGCTTGGCTTCTGAACTGGTGGTCCTGCATTCGAATCCTGGTGAAGACTGGGATTTTATAATTTTGGGATCTTTGAGAGCCTCTGAGTCCACCCAGCTCTAATGGGTACCTGACATTAGTTGGGGAAAAGGTTAAGGCACCATGGCTAAGGGATAAGTGCTTGGCTTCTGAACTGGTGGTCCTGCATTCAAATCCTGGTGAAGACTGGGATTTTATAATTTTGGGATCTTTGAGAGCCTCTGAGTCCACCCAGCTCTAATGGGTACCTGACATTAGTTGGGGAAAAGGTTAAGGCACCATGGCTAAGGGATAAGTGCTTGGCTTCTGAACTGGTGGTCCTGCATTCAAATCCTGGTGAAGACTGGGATTTTATAATTTTGGGATCTTTGAGAGCCTCTGAGTCCACCCAGCTCTAATGGGTACCTGACATTAGTTGGGGAAAAGGTTAAGGCACCATGGCTAAGGGATAAGTGCTTGGCTTCTGAACTGGTGGTCCTGCATTCGAATCCTGGTGAAGACTGGGATTTTATAATTTTGGGATCTTTGAGAGCCTCTGAGTCCACCCAGCTCTAATGGGTACCTGACATTAGTTGGGGAAAAGGTTAAGGCACCATGGCTAAGGGATAAGTGCTTGGCTTCTGAACTGGTGGTCCTGCATTCGAATCCTGGTGAAGACTGGGATTTTATAATTTTGGGATCTTTGAGAGCCTCTGAGTCCACCCAGCTCTAATGGGTACCTGACATTAGTTGGGGAAAAGGTTAAGGCACCATGGCTAAGGGATAAGTGCTTGGCTTCTGAACTGGTGGTCCTGCATTCAAATCCTGGTGAAGACTGGGATTTTATAATTTTGGGATCTTTGAGAGCCTCTGAGTCCACCCAGCTCTAATGGGTACCTGACATTAGTTGGGGAAAAGGTTAAGGCACCATGGCTAAGGGATAAGTGCTTGGCTTCTGAACTGGTGGTCCTGCATTCAAATCCTGGTGAAGACTGGGATTTTATAATTTTGGGATCTTTGAGAGCCTCTGAGTCCACCCAGCTCTAATGGGTACCTGACATTAGTTGGGGAAAAGGTTAAGGCACCATGGCTAAGGGATAAGTGCTTGGCTTCTGAACTGGTGGTCCTGCATTCGAATCCTGGTGAAGACTGGGATTTTATAATTTTGGGATCTTTGAGAGCCTCTGAGTCCACCCAGCTCTAATGGGTACCTGACATTAGTTGGGGAAAAGGTTAAGGCAGTTGGTCGTTGTGATGGCCACACGACACCCTCATTAACTATAGACCACAGAAACAGATGACCTTTACATCATCTGCCCAAAAGATCACAAGGTCTGAAAGTCGAAGAAAAAAAAATTATAGTCTCCTAGAAAAGTTTATGGTCCATAAAAGCAGATGTTACTTCTCCTAAGGTCAGCAAATAAAATGGGTTTTCACTACTATCTTCTTCAGCTTATCCTATAAGCCCATACAAAATCTTGGGTTGTAGACCCGAGAAAAAAGAGGGGGGAAGGTGGTGTCAGAGAGGGGGAATACATTTCTTTATCTCCTGTAAATATGTATCGCCTAGTCATTTGCTTACTGCAATTCTCCTCGTCATCTCCATGGAAACAGTCAATGCCACCGTCACACAAAAGCTTTTTTTTTATGCAGGAAGGGTAACTCTTGTTGTCGATGTGGTCCTCTAAGCTACTGCGGCACCTGTAAATGTCTGGCTCCTGGCAGCCTACACCAGGATCCTGCTTGTCTGGAAACAGAGCAACAAATAATGCAATGAGAATGTTGCAAAGTGTAAAGCATATAGCTAAAATTGCTTTGTTTTTTTCCATAGTTTTATATATATATTCTATCTATTTCTCTATGGCAGTTGACTTTGGTTTTTGGACACTTTTGTTAAATTGATTATTAAAGTTACGTAGCTACATATATCCACATGTTTATGCATTGATTAGAAAAAAATAATTTTAAAGATAAATTATTTCATTTAATTTATATATGGCGGTAATGTTCAGGCCCAGCATTTTACAGAATGCCAGCATTTCGCACTTAGCTGGTAACAAATCTATTTCCTTTAGATCATTTAATTTACATATGGTGGCAAGGAATCTATTTCTATTAGAATATTGTAAGACTATATTAACCATGGATTGCTAAATGAGCTTTTTTTCTATGCTGTCTCTTGACAGTCACTACACTAAAATGTTTTGTTCTTTGTATTTTGACTGATGAGTAAGATATATCAGATAGTTGGGTGTGTTTGTGCTAAAACTGTATGAGTCTTGAAATAAAATCTATTGAAAATGTCTTTAGATCTGATGACAACAGTTAGATGACCCTTTAACCCCTCACCCCTACCCATTCAAAAAAAAAAAAAAGACTACGACAGCTTTTACCACCTTAACAGATAACAAAACAAAATTATTTTTTTTTACTAAAATGTATAGTAAATACGGAAGAGAGGTCTAGAAAAAAAAAAAACTGGGAAAGGGGGGGGGGGGAGGCTCAATGACCCAAGTCCCTGGTTAGCTGTGCTCCACCATCAAATATCCATTATTCGTTCTCCCCAGTAAAAAAAAAAAAAAAAAAAGGGGGGGGGGGGCAACCGTTACTAGAAGACGTCAATAAACTTTGAGCTGTTAATGATTATTTCCCTTTTTACGACCAGCGCGAGTTTGTTTTCTTTTCCTTCTCTTGTCTTGGACAAGCACAGCTCTATCGAACTCTTATGGGCAGTTGTGGTCACTTTGGAAAGGAGGCTTTTCCAACACTATAGGACACATTTAACCCTAATGGAATGGTGTTAAATTATGCGAAGATAAATTAAATTTAAATAACTAAAGCATCACGCTAATAAATTCAAATAGACTATTATTATTTTTACTTTTTTTTTTCAAATTCTTTGTAGTTGTTTTTTGTTTGTTTTTTTTTTGTGTGCATTGTTAGAGTTTTGAAAACAATGAGGACAATTTACCAGCACTGAGAACTCTTAGTCTTTAAATGTTTGTTTATGTGCTAATACTATTGTAATGACTATATATTCAGACGCGTAAAAGCTGGGACTAACCGGGTATTCCCTTTGAGACACGAAGGTACACTGAAAACGTAGAACGGAAATAGCTGAGAGACAGGCTAACAGAAAAGAAAACCTCTTGTAGTAGTTCTCTGGGAAACAATTGTTCTAGGTCTAACGACAGTGGACTGTGCACTTTCTTGTTTCAATAAATCAGTGTATTATTTAACAAGTAATTTTATTCTTTTTTTTTTCTGGTGAGAGCGTTGTCTGATAATAAAAGTAATTACAACTCGCGACTATCAACCATAAACATCTCAAAACACAGCAGACTCTTTTTTCAACAGAAGTGACAACCTCCCAAGACCATCAAAGGGAAATGTTTCAACCTTCTAGCCCATAAAATTGAATCAAGAAAAAGAAAGTATCTAAGTAGTAGGACAGTGCGCCTCACTTTGATCACATTTTGCTATGATACGGTGAAAAGCTTCGTCTCGAGCTACACATCATTTTAAAAGACTTGAACTCGAAAATAAATTCTATCAAGTCCAATATAATCTAATCGAGTAAGAGAGATGCCGTTTGTACAACTCTGCGATAGAGGATGGACTAAACTCGTGAATTTTGTATAACACCCCTTTCTAATCCAATCACCCAGTCTGCAGAACATTGCATCTGTTTGAAATGAAAGAATACACTCTAGCTTCTTCATTATAGATGTAAACACACTGTAAACAGTTTTTCTTTGTTTATTACGAGTACTGACTTTTATATTAGGATACTTATAAAAATCAATATAGAATTGAGTAAATCCAACATTCGTTTTCAATAGACTATTCAATGACAACAGTTGTCTTTGAGGTTCTACTACTTTTGGAACCACTTTATAAAAACTGGTCAGCTCTATTTATAGACTGGACAAAACCAGAAGCAACAGAAATGCACAGTAGCATTAATGTAGGTGTAAGTTCAAGGCCTTGATTAGTTGAAGGATATTGGGGTGGGGTGGGCACTAAAACTCGATATATTCCAAATGTATAAGGTAAAATTTGGTACTTTAACTTCAGTTCTGATCATTTATAGAGCGCAACTGCTCAGTGTGCTATGGTTCATGCTCTTTTGCCGACCAGTGGGGGGGAGGGGGGTATACGGGAGAAGGTATTTCGCGCTGCCTTTAGGCGTTCAGCAAACACAGCTCTGCTCGAGTCGGTGTTCGAGCTCCAGCCCCTCTATTAGGTAGCCAAGCCTTTCGGCCACACATCCGACATATGTTTTTCTTAGTTCTGAAATGGACATAATGATAACAGAGTCGAAAACTATGTCTGCTTAGTCTGGCTGTAATACACTGAATGACCACACAACACACATGTCGTGAACACATTCTTACAGACGAGTTACAAGCACATGTAAACATAAGAACGACAACCGATACAGAATATAATTTTCATAACATGGAGATCTCCGCAGGTTTATCAGTTAATGAGCACAGCAGAAATCTTGTGGAATGTTCTATCCTATAGTTAGACAGCTTCTCAACAAAATGTTGGATCAATGCCTTAAAGAACATCTAATTTATAAAGGATGAGAGTAGGAAAAGGCAAACCAATCTCTAATATTTGAGCATATAACTTTAAACGTTAACGTGTTGCTGTTATAAAATAAATAATAAAAAGTTCTAAAAATATATATATATATAAAATAAAAATAATATATATTAATGGTGTCCAGGTATAAAATAATGTATAGGAAATAGGATTACCCGCAGCTTTCTCGGCAAAGATCTATCATGAAAGGGAAAGGCGTGTTAGACAACCTCGTTAAAAGGGGCTAAACTCTTGACACGTTTGGATGTTGGGCAGTTGGTGTGGAAATGATAACTGCAGGGCACGTCCCAGTGACGCAAGGAATAAAATGTGAGTGAGGAAGTATGGAATCTTCATTCATTTGGTTGAAGCTAGAAGTTTATATTTCCTTACATCCAAGTGTAACTATGAAACCGCGATAACCTGCTGACTACAGTCAGAAAACGCAAATTTAAACTGTATGGCCATTTTACGGTGTTCTCTCAGGGCACGCAATGGCTTTCCCGTAGGGAAAAGAAGAAGAGGCAGATAGAGAAAGCGATGGAAAGACATCACAAAAGGATAGGCCAGTCATTGAAAGAGATTCTAGTCATGGCAGACATAGAGGAATGGAGACAAACGATTAACAGACCATGTGTTGTGCCCGAAGAGTCCAATGGGCTACGTCAAGATGAACGTCAACCATGACACACGCTGGACTGACATGGACATAGGTCTGGAACAAACTTTTCTTTACGAATGAACCTTATCTAACTCCCCCCCACACACACACACCCACACAACAATAAAATGACGTATACCAAACTCTACCACCTGATGAAGAAAGTGAAGGAAACAAATAACGGAACTGACAACACTATTCCCCCAAAGTGAAACAAGTAAACGGAGGATTAGGAAGGCGACCAACAAAAGACAATAGCGACGGGAAGCAAATTCCGCAATGGTAGAAATACAGCTACGAGAACAAATCCTGGATGTGCCATTGAAGGAAAATGGCAGAAGATCCCGGTGTATTCTCGGCCTTCGGCCGTGTCTAGCCCACGCGTTGGGGGCCAAATGCATCGGTCAACAGCAATGCTTTATATAGGCATTGTCTAGGGTCTCTCCCAAACAGAACTGTGTGTTCACACAGGTTTGTTTGTTTTTTTACTGTTTGGCGTCCAAGCAGGTTTTTTTTTTCAAACTTAGGGCTCGAAGAGCCTTCGGCTCAGCCCTTAGACATCAACAAGGATGTGCCATGGAATGAGTGTGCTTAGGAAAGAGGAACAAGGGCACAAGTCGAAACTAATGCATTCATAATATTTCGTCTTGGACAAAAGCATTAACTAATACAAACGTACGAGAGCATGGAAACGCACTTCCGCGGTAACATGGGTAGCAAGGGAGACCAACATCCTAGTGATTTTACGGGCTCTTGTACGAGTGGCCCTGCTCACACGCGCGTAGACTAATGTACTTTAGAATCTGCTAATAGTTGGGTTGATCGATAAAGAGGTGCAGATCCAGTTGGCTACGTCTGCTTTCACAACGTTTTAGAGATGGATGTGAAGACTGGGGAAATAGGCAGAACTAAGTGCCATTACTTAGTTGTAATGTTTTATTAGTGGGCAAATAAGTATATTTTGTTTACAAACACGTGAAATCAATACAAAAAACAAAAAATCAGTATGCGTAAAAAGAGGCTCATTTTTTTTTTATTCTATAATATGACAGTACAGTGGTGTCCCCCCAAAAAAAGCCACGGGCCATATACGGCCCAGGACTAGTTGACAGCTGCCCCCCCCCCCCTCGTGACTTCTGCCCACTGTGCATAATAAAAGTGTAAAACATGTGATCCACTGAATTCGATTTCTTACAAAGCTTATAATAACTCATTCCGTCTGTTCGTCTATGTGTCAGCCTCTGGTTGAATTGTTTGTACACACTCCTACTTACCATTCTCAAATCAAGTTGAAATTTTGAACAATTATTATTTAAAAAACAACATGATGTATCTATTTTTAAAAAATCAATTATTCGTAATAAATTAATTTTGTGTAACATAGAAAAAGGGAGATAAATCTTACAGTATGGGAGTGATTGTGTGGTGATTTCCCTTACATAATCTATGTGTTTTTTTTTTGTTTTTTTTTTTTCATGTATGTAATCCATGACAGTGTTGGCAATGTATATGCCCCAAATGTCGAAAAAGGTTGAGCACCGCAGACACTTCTACAAAATAACTTGCCAAATTACAGAACAAACTTTCTTTTACAGACAATTCCTTGTCGCTGGAAATTTATGTACCATCTTAGGTGTTTAATTTTCTTTTCTTTTTTTTAAATTAAGTTTATCCATTTAAACTAAATGGGGAGACCGTTAAACCAGAAAACCATTTAGAAAAGCGTCATACAATTTACAATCAAAGGGAGAGAAAAAAAGCAAGTTCTAAGCTACGGCGAATTGCCTTTCAAGAAACAAAAACACGCCTAAAGGCCCTCATGAGACCGTCGTAAATCACAGCGTCACAATGTTTCCTTGTGTTTAAAAAAACAGCAACAATGTCTTGTGCAGCTCGTGTACGGGAGAAAGGCCTTTTTAAACTTCTATAAATCGCTGTCACGGGGCTCGATAAGGAAATCAGGTTTCCACTAAATCGCTGAGGTTTGGTCATTTAGGAAATCAACTTTCAAGTGATGTATTTCAATCCACTATTCCGTTGTTCCACGACGCTGGCCAGCTCGCAGGTTGTGGAGCTAAGGATTTTTTGGGAAACTTTCTGGACATTAATTCATAGATTGGGAAGTTCCCGATCGCTGTTGGCCTTATTGAGGACATCATTATTTCTGTGGGAACTTTAAAGACTAATGTTCTACAATAGTTAGCACATGTAAAGGAGAAAGAGCGCAAGAGTCTGGACAATGTGGAAGCCTTATGGTAGAATCCGAACACGTCGTTACGCTAGGTATCTACACAAGGCTTGGGGAAAGCGTTCGAAGTTCAGTTGAGGTGTCAATTTAAACGCATTCAGTCATTTAAAAACTTCACTTTTATGCATTAAATCATTATTCTTAATGATGTTATAGTATATATAGTATACATTGATATCAGACTTCAAGAATAGTCTCTACAAACCTGTATCGAATTTACCGGAGGCTAATCGTTATAGAAAACATCAACACTGACCTGCGACGTGGGCCATTTAAGCCAATAGCTCGTTGCTACGTCACAGGTCTGACGTCACGACCTTGACGTGGCAATGAGCTAATGGTCTAAACTGCCTACAGGTCGTCGCAGGTCAGTGTTGAGGCCTTCTATAATGATTGGTCCCGATTTAACATAGAAACAAAAAGTCGCAAATGGTGTTGTCATAGGAACAAAAAGTCTTAAATTGTGTTATCGTCATTGATTGCGATACTGGTAAAGCTGATTCAGTCAGCATTGTTCATATAGTGCCAGCTCAGTTTCTAAATCAAGTTCCATAACATTTTTTCTTTGCGGACTTTTTCCTGATCGTCCTCTTACCCCAGTATACTGACATTTTACGAGATGGCAAAACCATTGTATTTGTTGGCCCATAGTTTTTTATGTGATTTCATCTGCTGCCCTTATTAAGCGAAACTATGGCGAAACGAATAATGTCGATAAGGTTTAAAGGAACTGAATTACAGACAATATTTCAAAAGTCCACAGCCACAAATCGAGACAGTGTACCATAACATTGTCGTGCGCATCTGGAGTTGCTTCTTATGGGATGTTTTTCTTTTGTGCACCATAATGGTTTGGGTTTTAGTTTCTAAGGACGCGCTATATTGGTGTCTTTGCTCTGCTTGTTTTTGCCTTAAGATGTAATTCTCTGTTGTGGTTTTCTTCCCCAGAATTGCGTAAGTTAGTTTATTTTGCGTTATTCTTCACTAGGTAGTTTCGAAATCGTTTCTATTATTATCGTGTGGATGGCGGTCTCAAGGAATGTGTATTTTTCTTGATTCAGGGACGCAGGTTTGGGACTCGGTGTAGTCAAGCCTGATTGTATGGTTTGGCCCTTAAATCCATGGCATTAGTTTGTGGGCTTCGCTCCGTGATTGAGTTATGGCACTGAGCTTAAGGTGTGCTATATCTATTGTCAATATTTTGATTATGCGAACCTGCTTTGTGAAATATTATTTAGACTTCATCTTCCATATCATAACACCTGATTTATTCATTAAATTGTTAAACTTACGCTCTTGTTGTTAACTAATGCAAGTTAACTGATAGTTATCATTTACATTGTTCGTGTTGAACAACTGTTGTTTAGTTCAATGACATTTAGTCGATGTTTAGTAAGCCATAGTGTTACATATTATTGCTCTTTGGTTTACACTGATCAGGAGGGGGAGGCCGGGCAAATACATTCTACCTTAGATGAGCCCGAAACCCCCCCCCCCCCCCCCCCGCGCTGAAAACATTACTGAAACATAGATCTTTACTAACTATCAGAATGATTTACTCAACAAAATTATAATATGCTTATTGCAAGGTGCATAAAGTTACGTCACTTTAATTTGTTTTGGCACTTTCGGAGGACAAAAAAAAAAAGCTTCTCTTCCCAACACAACTCTGATGCTTCTTTTCCTGAATTCTGTCATCGCCATCTTCAATGCTATCTTCCCAACCTTTTAAGTGGCGTGACAAATTCTGATTCTGATGTGTCACCTAACACTAATCAAGAACAGACCTCTCACTAAGCTTTTTGCTGCATGAAACCGTAACATGCAATGGTCAAGCTAAGGACGTTTTCACTACAGCTGGTAAGGGAACCGAGTATGCGCAAACAATTTTTTTTTAATTCAAGCGCTTCAAAAATAAACTTTCTTCCAGTTTTCGTCTACCCCACCCAGCAGAGTGGAGCCACCATTTTTTTTCATGGTAATAAATTGCATATTGGAACTCAAAATCTTTTAGATCTTAAATAATATTTACATCAATATTTATTTTAAATGATACAAAAAAGAAAATAGAAAGTCATTTGTAACAAGATTGCATGACATCCAAATGCTCATTATTCCTCTTCAGAAACACTTACAAACACCACAGTATAACTCTTATGTATGTGTTACATTTGTTTCCTAGACCAACTCAGGATGTGGCAGGAAGGTGCAGGTTACTAATGCATGGTACAAAGAAAGTACAACGATAAAGTCACGGGAAATGTCAAACATATTGCCAGCAAACCAGAACAATAGAGTGTGCTCTAAGAATAGGCGTTTGCATACAATTAACATTTAAAATGGGAGATAACCAACCTTGGGAAATAGCATTATTACGCCAAACCTAGACAGTGAATAGATAAAAGGTTCTCATCGTGTGGTTACACCGACCACATTGGTCCAACACCATACACCTATATATATTTTCAATAACCAAATTACAAATAGTTAGCCCGACAAACGTATACGTGATCCGCAAGTGTGAGAAAGATATAACGCAATAAAGTGTACGATGAAGTGTGTGTCCATGAGCTCACTGAAGGACGGATTTCATAGTTGAGAGACAGGGGAGTAAAAAAAAATGGAGCTATTGATGGCGTGATAAGGACTCGTCAGCACTGGATTTCTACAGTTAATAATCACCAAAACCACTAGTCTACTGTTTCAGATGCGATATTAAAAAAAAAAAAAAAAAGATATTAATACTTATCGGTTAACGTGTTTCAAAGCAGGGACTTGCCATATTGGCTTTGACGCAATTCCGATGTCGTGATGCTAGAAAATAGGTTTATCAGAGTTTCGCTTAATAGACATTGTTAAACGATACGAGCATAATACAATAATTACTCATTTGTATTTACAGATAAATACTGTTAAGTTACATTATCAATTCTCTGATCGGGGAAATTAATCCTTAATTAAGAGATATGGCTAAATATATGGGGGGTTTTGTACACTTAGACCATTGTACACATTATTTCTCCCCCACCCATTCTCGGATACGGATTTATTTTTTGTACCTAACAAAACACGAATCAATCTAAAAAAAAAATTAACTCAACAGTCAATGAATTATTGATTAATTATTTTGTTTGATATCGAAAAATGGAAATAAATTATACATTGTTGAGATATATAGTTGTAAATGTGGGGTCCTTCCTCCTAGATAAGCTTTTTTGTGTTAGTATTTTTTTTTATTCTTTCTTTCGTTTTATTTTTTGACATACGTTCCGCCACTTATTGTAATAGACGCGAGGCCACTGTGTTTTCACTCCAAACAGGATGACAAAATGATATAATCTCTTGTCAATCACTCTCTTGACTAATGCGCGAGCTACGGTACTAAAAAAAAAATCAGATTAATATCCACCGACACACGAGCCGCGCCAACGCGGAGGATTTATCGAGGCAATTACATTGTTATATCAATAGCGCCTCTCCCCCCCCCCCCTTACCCTAAAGGCAGCTACTAAAGTAACCAGCATAAAACATGAGATTAACATCAAGAATCGGCCAGCTAGCAGTAGAAACATTTCAGTAGAATTGAGTGTTCAATGAAATGTTGATACTTAACAAGCAAAATAATATTTCAAAATAAAAGCATGTATAAAGTGCATCAATAAGTTTGGATCAGTCCTGTAATGAAATGTGTAATAACCTTCAGATGAGAATCTATTCTATAAAGTGGACTAATTCAGCTTAAACCACTAATTCAGTCAAGCAATATTTCTTTCCCTTGTTTGAGATACCAAACAATGAATTAACTAATTGTTGTTCTATTATTATTATTAATTCATGTGTTGTCGGGTGAAACTAAAAAGAAATAAGTGTGCGAAGTTTCAGCTCGATCCGAGAATGGGTGTGGAAGAAATAACGTGTACACACTTTTTACCAGACAGACCGACAGAGTGAGTTGATGCTTTGTAAAAAATGTAAGTAAATGATTTATATAGTTTTGAAATAAACAGATCTAAGACCAAATAATAAATACCAAGGAAGCTATACAGTTTACTTAATATTATTCAGTCAAGTGTCATTCATAATAGTTAGTTAATATTAACCTTGGGCCACAGAAACAGATGACCTTTACATCATCTGCCCCATAGATCGCAAGGTCTGAAAGGGAGAACCTTTACGTTTTGTTTTGTTTTTACTTATAGATGGCATTCGTTTTATATGTTTTAACGTTCAATCTTTCGAATCCCACAAATGATTGAGAAAATCTTAAAGCCAAGTTTTTCACTTTAGTGTCTCTAATTTCCCTATTTGCCTCTCACTAACTCACTCAGCCACTCGCTGTTCTCTTGCAATCACTGGTAGATTAAATGTTAGTATTATATCAAAGATTTCCAATCCTCCCATCCAAACAGCCAACACTAAATCAGAAACATTCAGTTATGTTTACATCTACCCTCTCAACGTGATTTCATTCTATTGTTTCGTCTTTCTATCAAGTATTTTGAGCAGGGGGGGGGGGGGGCATAGGACCAAACTTCAAGACGTATGTTTCAGGCAATTATCGTCTTCTTCAAAAGTGGGACTAAAGACTAACTGGTATTTACCTCTTATTCGTCTGTCCTACCAGCAGTCGTTCAGCCCAGACCCAAAGGGTCAATCACAAGTCGACAGACTATCTGCCGCTCAACATTTCGGACCAGTCGATCTGCCCACTCCCCTCTGCCCAATTTCCTACCCTCCAACACACACAAACACACACACACAGACTTTCTAAAGCTCAGACATCAATCCCAGGCCGAGTGCCAGACGGTTGAAACGATCGGACCTTCAAGAGAGAGCGGCCTTCTTTACAACTCGAGGACTCGATAACGCTGTAGCGGGTGTAATGGGCGTCTGTGCTAATATAACATCCGGTTAGTGGTATGGTTTGAGAAAAAAGTTCAAAAAAAAGGAGAGGGGGGTGGGGGGGAATTATGATGTAATGAAAAAAAAAAGCGCTACCCCTCTCCCCCCCCCCTTTTTTTTTAAAGTAATTCATAGGACATCAGTCTACAGCCCGATGTTGTTTTTATGGCTACACCGTAGTTCTTCGGCAAACGTGTCGACAAAAATGAAAATAAACCTGAATGTACAGATGTACATATATGCACATTGCTTAACACCTAGATCTCGCACTCTAAAATGTGTTTGATACAGACCTTAAAAACTTTTTATGAATAGTAAAAGACAGTACCATTTATATAATATAAAAAAAAAAAAAAAAAAAAAAAACACGTTTATGTTCAGGGGGTAGGCAAAAAGAAACAAATGCTTAGGAAAAAAAATAAGGGGGGGGGAATGGGATCACGTGTTTTCGATATTTTTTTATTCTTCTTCTGAATGTTGTAGTTAATGAAATGGGTCAGAAATTATCATTATGCTCCTGTGTAGTCACAGCTGGATTTGTTCACCGCTCATTAGTTGTTGTTTTCCTCGAAAAGAAAAAAAAATGAAGAATTCACAATTCATCCGATACATTCCTTGATAGAATAAACAATCATAACCCAAAACTTTTGTTTATCACAAAACATGTATCAATGTTTCTTTTACAAGGAGCGCACTTGCATACACACACATATACACACTCACACACAAAGCGTTATATATATATTAGAAAGAGAGGGAAAAAAAACAATTAGTAAGATACATATAAAATTCAAAGAAAAGTTTGTGTTTAGAAAAATTAATCAGAAAAGATATTTTGTGGTGTGAGTCAAAGCATGGAATTGGGTTTAACCAAGCGTGAGTAGAGCTGTGATTGTAACGGCACCTTCTATTAATACAACTCACGCCAACAGTGATTCTCAACATCTAGCTCCACCGAGACACTCTGTGCACATCGTCAGTCACAGGGCGACTATGGCTCACCACGTGGGTGAAGTGGTTCTCAGCATCTAGCCCCACCGAGACACTCTGTGCACATCGTCAGTCACAAGGCGACTATGGCTCACCACGTGGGTGAAGTGGTTCTCAGCATCTAGCCCCACCGAGACACTCTGTGCACATCGTCAGTCACAGGGCGACTATGGCTCACCACGTGGGTGAAGTGGTTCTCAGCATCTAGCCCCACCGAGACACTCTGTGCACATCGTCAGTCACAGGGCGACTATGGCTCACCACGTGGGTGAAGTGGTTCTCAGCATCTAGCCCCACCGAGACACTCTGTGCACATCGTCAGTCACAGGGCGACTATGGCTCACCACGTGGGTGAAGTGGTTCTCAGCATCTAGCCCCACCGAGACACTCTGTGCACATCGTCAGTCACAGGGCGACTATGGCTCACCACGTGGGTGAAGTGGTTCTCAGCATCTAGCCCCACCGAGACACTCTGTGCACATCGTCAGTCACAGGGCGACTATGGCTCACCACGTGGGTGAAGTGGTTCTCAGCATCTAGCCCCACCGAGACACTCTGTGCACATCGTCAGTCACAGGGCGACTATGGCTCACCACGTGGGTGAAGTGGTTCTCAGCATCTAGCCCCACCGAGACACTCTGTGCACATCGTCAGTCACAGGGCGACTATGGCTCACCACGTGGGTGAAGTGGTTCTCAGCATCTAGCCCCACCGAGACACTCTGTGCACATCGTCAGTCACAGGGCGACTATGGCTCACCACGTGGGTGAAGTGGTTCTCAGCATCTAGCCCCACCGAGACACTCTGTGCACATCGTCAGTCACAGGGCGACTATGGCTCACCACGTGGGTGAAGTGGTTCTCAGCATCTAGCCCCACCGAGACACTCTGTGCACATCGTCAGTCACAGGGCGACTATGGCTCACCACGTGGATGAAGTGGTTCTCAACATCTAGATTCTAGCCCCACCGAGACAAGTTGTGCACATCTTCAGTCGAGGAACGACTATGGCTCACCTCGTGGAGGACGAGACGAGTGTCTGGACATTGGCTATCGGAAGGTTATGCTACACTCGGATAAGTCCTGCGTCGCTGCTGACCCAAAACTACTAACTGTTGCCATTCCATTGAACAGCTACGTTTAAACAGAAATAGGGGAGGGGGGTGCTATGTTTGTGAACAATACAGGCTTCAAGATTAAGCCGCAAATACATTCAAAAATTACATGTTGTACTTCCGTAAGTCGGGGGTGATGCATTCATATGTTCTTTATAAGGGCTGGGTCTTAACCCCTTCCCGGCCCTTTAAAAAAAAAAACAGTTCACCTTTTCCATGATCATTTTTTTTTCTGTTCCTGTTGTGGTCATCTTTCATTTCTCAAACACAACTACGGGATTTAGAGATTACATTTTTGTTGAATTTAAAAACAAATATTGACCCCCAAAGTCATACATTAAGTGGCATTAGTTCTTTTCTAGATACCGGTAGTTACAATTTGCCCTGATAAGGATCAAAATGAATCTATTAAGGACCAAATATAACTTACAGAAATTAAAAATGGTTGAAATCTGAACTCCTAGTTTAGAGTATTTAACATTCCGTGAGACAACAAAGTTTTAAGATAAGAGAATAGCAAATTTATTTTGTTGATGTATATGACTTCTAAATGTTTAAATTATTATGCTCAAAACCGCTAGGCAGACATGTGACTAAAACCAAGTCATGCACTAAATCCGTGAGGATGAGGAATGAGGGGTGGGGAATGAGGGGTGGGAAAGCAATATTAGTGTCGGATGAGAATTTTGTGCCTGCGCAGCCAGGTGTAAAAGAAATTGCCAGGAGACGTGACCTACTCTCCGACAGACTTGCTGCGACTGAGATAATGAGCTCATCTTTCCCGCAACCGAATGGTGAGTAGAATTTTTTTTCTCTCATAGGATGTCCATTTTCACTTCTAGCTAACACCAGCTCCAGTATAGACGTCTAGCACATTGAACCTTTGCCCAGAGACCTTTTTTTTTTCTTCTCTTACAAATGTCCTATTTCAATGATAGCTCTGACAAAACGTTTTCATTTTATCAAATATACATTGCAGTTTAAACAAGGAAGAACAATTCAATAATTGTCTTTCCTTTTACCACGGGAGTTGAGACTTGGCAGAAGTCAGGTACTAAATATGCAGACTTCGGCGCTGGAAACATATACTAAATAAGTTAGTAAATAAATAGACAACAAATTAAACAAACCTTTTAATTATTTTTTGTTATTAAAATTTCAATGAAGCTATTTTATCTTAATATAAACAGGAATAGAGATTCCATGGCTTACATCTTCTCTTTTGGCTATAGATTCGGGAGTTTTAATTTTTGTAAGGTCCGCATAATGTGGGAGGGCAACTAAACGCTGATCTAAGGAAGATTCATGCCATGATTAGTTCAATGAGATTTGGTGCTGACAGAGGCGGCCTTAGCTCTCATGATTGAAATATAAAAACCTTCTTTTCAACTATTCTCCTTTACCGATAGGGCCCGCTTACAAGTTTGTGTGAATTCTTTGTATCCTATTGACTCTGCTGATACCAGAATACATAAGTTTGTATTGGAAACTTCCAAACTAGACATACATAATAATAAGGCTTGTCTTCGAGTCCGAAGAGTAATGAGGAATGCAGTATTTCCCGTCACGAGGCAGCCCTAGATGTGACCTACATATTTTGCCAAATAGACAAGATCAAAGTGGTGTTGAGGGGGCTTTATTAATATATATATATATATATATATATATATATTATTTCTGTTGAAAAGGTTGTGACTCTGCTAACTTGAAAGGATGTTAATTGTAACCCGCGAGTTCTTAATATAAACAACACTAACAACGGGACAAATACAATAAGCCAATCCGGCCTTATAAGAACACAATACTTTATTTAAAAATAAGGGTTCATATTGTCAGCTAAAGAAAATACACGCCATTTCCTACGCGTTACAACAAGATGTCTCTCTGGTCCGTTAGTTTGCCTCTAATCTATTTCCGTTCGAAGTTTTTTAATGTACCGTCGCGTCACTGATGAAATACCCGATTATCCTCAACTTCTACGCGTCTTATTATTGAGTCATTACAATGTCTATGACGTCAACTGCTCAATGCCAGTCAAGACTCGGTGGGTCTCCTTTAACACTGCGTGTGTTATAGGCAGGGCTTTTTTTTGTGACGGTACGTACCTGTACGGCGTGCCGACATCTGTTTGAATGTGGGGAAAAAAATATTACTTTTCTTGTATTTTAACGTATATAATTAATTTATTAGTAGTTAAAAGTTAGGCAATCAATCACTGAGTACCGGCCCCTACTTTAAAAAAAAAAAAGCCCTGGTTAAAGGCAAAGGGAAAAGGGGTGATGGGAGAGTCACTAAAAGTTCGAATGACAGATACAGATATAAAGAACCTTGTTAACGGTCAACACGTTACTTTAAAATGCAAATTATTTACTGCAGAACTGCAGAGGAAAATGGCTGCTAGTATCCAAACGATATGCATTTGTGGCGATAGTTTGAAACACCACAGGGCCTAGCAGCAAGACCTTGCATGATGGAAAATAGACCATATCTTTATAATGACTGAAGACAGAACTTTAGACATAAAAAGGAAATTTAAAAAGGGAAATGGAATTTTAAAATTGACTCTAATATCGTATCCGTCACGTGATACAAAGAACACGGCTTTATGTAATCATTAAGTCTGGTGTGTCTCCGAAGACTATGCCTAGATCAATAGTGAAGTCAGGGAGACAGTTAAAGACAGCGCTGAATTAATACACAACTCTAGACATCAGAGTCGGACAGGAAACGCCATTCACCAACAGTGTCGTATCGATCCCAGAGAAAAAAAAGATATAAAGGAAGACTAACTAATTGTATGCTTCATAGTAAAACAAACCCACTACGAAAGAGTTCAAATCAATAATAGACAGAACTGACAATGTACCGAAAATAGAAATTCACAGAAAGGGGGAGACAAGGAAATAATCACAACAGATAATATCTTTCAATACTAAAATGTTTCGTTTCTTTATATAGTCTGATATCGGTTGGTCTCGCTTGTCAAGTCTGGAAAGACAAGTGTTGATGGGGGTTAGTGTTGGGTTACAGCTCCAGACAGCTCAACTTTACCTCGTACACATTAACATCAGCATTATTATTAGTAGTATTAATAAACACATTGTATATTATGTGACTAAAGTACGTAACCCTCTTTTGTGTTCCCTGCGAACAAAGATAGTGCCTTACAATCTCTCTGGTGGCTCGAGAAAAAAAATTAAATTACTGTACCGGTTTTATAAAAGGCATGTTATGATTCGTTGTAATGCCTCGCGACTAGGACACACAATGATTAAATAGGTAAAGAGCATCAGATCTGTCATAGCACATTAATAGGCGAGAAAAAGCCATAGGGCAATCGGTCCTCCCTGAGCACCTCAGATCATCCTTGCCCTACAAGGGCGCTAACAAGATCATTCCCAAATTTTATTGGCGAGCCCATAAAACGGGGCAGAACGTCCCCGAGACACAAGGCTCGCATGTCGCAAGTCCACTGCTGTACTAAAGTTTTACGACGTCGTTAACGGACAGCCATGTCTCCGTCCCCGTGCTGTATAATTCAGCATGCAAGCGAATGGTTTAAACGATGGCATAATTAAAAATACCGTTTGGGTAAAAACAAGGGAAGCAAGTTGTTGAGGAATGAAGGAATGGAAAGAGAATTAAAAGTTTCAAAAGGAAAGTATTACAGAACGTATCTAGACGAATTGTAAGCTTAACTTATACATCTGAAACAATGATCCTTTCTTCTTTATAAAGCCTTTCTACGCGTCGCGATAGAATTATATAACCGTATACTTTATCCTTGATCCCTGTTCCATTACAGACACAAGGATGCGAAGGGTACACTCTATGATTGAGAACTTCAGAAGCAAGTAAGATATGCAATAATCGTTAACCTACAGGCCAACAGGGTTAGCCTTAGGTAATTGGAGGCCCCAGGGGAAGCGAATTTTGAGGCCCCAAATGAAATAGAAAAATAACACATCAAGACAGAAAAATACGCAATAAATTAAAAACCTTCCTGCATCTATATCTCAATATAAAAAAATAGGTTAATTTCAAGTAGCGCAATTTCCGTGGTGTTCCATTAGCGTTTCGTAAAGTTCTTAACAATATTCGTACAGATGTCATAAAGCGTTCATTCAGCTCAATCCAAAAAGAAGAAACAATTGTCTTCTAGCATATGTAGTCTAATAAGTAGATCTAAAAAAAAAAGTAATAGCCTTTAAATGACCCCCAACCAAACCGAAGCACTAGGCGGCTGCCTAGTTGGCCTATGCCTACGGCTGGCACTGTGGCTAACAGTGGTGCAACTCAGATTCATGCGTAACAGTAATGGTAATGTCTTCAACTCCGAAGATAAAGGATGAGTGCAGTGTTTCATATGGCTATGCAAAATCAATTTTCATAATTATTAATTAATTAATTAATTCCTGCTGTTAGATCTATGTTAATAGAAAATGTAGAGGTTTTACTTTTTCCCTGATTCCGACAAAACTCACCTCAAAGACACAAAAGTTTAAAGAATCGCCAACGACACGATTTTTATTTGCTCATTTTACTAGACATTGTGGTAAAAGAAAAATGCGCGTATGAAAGACTTGTACGGTCTCGGTACTAACGAGGTCTGTGGTTCAGAACTATAGCTGAAAAAGGAACAATGTTTATGTCATGAAACAAACATGATTCCCAACCCAGACTGAACAAACCAAAACAAGAATATATTTTGTCAGGCCAAGGTCAGCATGTCACAAGCGTAGCCAACGTCATAACGTAGTAACAGAATTAACAACAAATAGCAAGCACGAACGCGACAACCAATGCGCTAGATGACAACTTCAGTCACACGACATTCAAAACAGAAAGAAGGACTGTTTTGTCTACGCTATATGCGAAAAAAAAAAAAGACACGTATACGCAGTGCCGCATGGTGGAGATTACGGGATGGATGAAAAAAATCTTTTTTTTTTACTACAAAAACTTTCAATCCCTCCATTAAGCTTTTACTAACGAGTTTATTTTCCTGCAATTTTTGTTGGTGTAGTCCTGGGGTTTGTTTTTTTTAGCTACACGACTAGCATGTCAATGAACATTGAATGTAATTCGATCAACCTTTTTTTTTTTTTTGCCCCCCCCCCCCCCCCCCCAAAAAAAAAAAAAACTCATTTTGTGGAGACTTTGTTGGATAGAAATGAGGCTTTCATGGAGTTCCTAAAAGTAATTTACGGGATCAGAGCGAGGCTTTTGTTGAACATCATAGAATGGAAGAAGAGAAGACAAACTCTGTGGACTGGCTAGGAGTTCCCTGGAGGTCTCTGCAACACACACAGAGCACTGATCAGTCAACGGTCAGACAAAAGTCTGCAGGGCTGATGTACTGTAAGCTTTTATTATAGATGTAGAAGTTTCTAAACAATTCTGATCATTTCTACATAAGGTAAGAACCAAATACTGCGAAATGTCAGATTGAAGCTATGTTTTTTTATACTTTGATTCTCTTACAACTAAAGTAAAGGTCCCCTTTCAGACCTTGCGATAGAGCAGATGATGTTAAAGTAATCTGTCAACCGCCATTACGTTCTCCAACTTAAGTCAGGTACCCATTAGAATTGGGTGGACCCAGAGGACGCCCTATAAGGTCTTTACCGAGATTCGAACCCAGGACCCCAGGTTCATAAGCCAAACGCTTAACCACACACCAACCTCGCCCCCTTCTCTTATAATTGCTCCGTGGAAATTCAATGATAGGAGAAATATTGCTTCTCTGATGGATTATCGATCTGGGGATTCGGTAATTGTGCCAAATCAGTGTGCCTTGTTAAACCAAAAAAAAAAAAATTGTAATAAAAAAAAAAATTAGACGGTGTGTGGACGGCAATGCCTCTCGAGAATAGAGCTCACAGTCACACGAAAAAGTCGTTCTACGACTGAGGGAGGCCAACACATAACAGATTGCTGAGACCGTCCAAAAGTCTAGTGCTAGGTTGGCCCATAGTGCTGTTACTGCGTATTGCTACAACTGATCGTCTGTGGCAACTTTGTTTAGAAGTTTGTTGAAACTACACTGACGTTATCAGAGCTTCCTATTTAGTCAACGTGCAGCCACAGCCCGATCTAAATGCCGTGCTCAAGAGGATGTCCGACAGATCGAACGTTCAGTACAAACTCTTTTTTTTTAAAGACAATGTATTGTCTCGTTGGAACACGAATAATAAATACTTCAAAATAAGTGGGATGTGATTTAACCTGGGCCGGATTTACGACAATGGGAGACAACGCGGCCGGCCAAGACCACACATTAAAAGAAAAAATTTAAACAAATTATGCCTACTAAATAAAAGGGAAAAAAAAGGTTTGTGAGATTAAATTTACAAGCACTTCTTTCTATACAAATATGACACGCTTTAAGATTTATTACTATTAAGTGTATTTTATATTGAAGCCTGAAGAGGGTAGAAGCCTCCATAAAAATCCTGTCCAGAGCCATCCTTATTCCAGATTATGTGCAGGATATAACCAAGTTTTATACCTCGAATTTACAGTATGTATTTAAATATCTTTTTTTTTTATTGAAATTATATATATATATATATATATATATATATATATTATATATATATATATCCTTTTTTTTAATCAGCTCATATATAATAGATTGAAATATAATACGATTCGATAAAAAGCCAGCACTAGGCCGGGTAATGCGGAAGGATTATCGCATCTGTCGACTGATCGCCGGCAGTAAAGACACCTCGCACAATATATTTATTGACCAGCTGCTAATGTGCATACGGAAGGATCGTAAAGGGGGTGGGGAGGGACGAAATCCTATCAGCTAAATGGCTAATCAATGAAACAATGACGTCAAGGGACGCGAAGGATTAATTATAGCACGGGTTGAATCGCGTTTGCGCATTTAAAGAACACCCTCTCTCATTTCAAGAAAAAATATAACCAAGGTTTAGCTCCGCCTTTCCCAGTACCCAAATAAATGAGTTAACGAATCATTAGAAAGGCATGTTAAAGGGCAGATATCTAATTCTTTCACATCGGGTTTGTATCCATGTATAATGGCGGGCTTGTAAGTCATCTGTACACATATTTAACATTCAATTTTCTATGGCTAATACCTAAGATAAGAATAATCACTTCACTTATCCCTTAGCCTGTTGAACCGTTGGAGCACCACAAATGATTCGTCGACCGTCTTTCTCCATTCCTCTAAGTCTTCTGCCTTGAATAGAATCTCTTTCATTCCATTCCTCTCTGTTTGCCTCTTCTTTTTCCTGTTACTGTTCCCTGAAGAAAGGTCTTTGCGAAGCCTGATGATCGTGAGAAGTTGCCCTAAATTTTTTTCTTAGCGTTTTTTTTTTTGAGAGGTCATCGGTCCTCGTGGGGCCCAATAGCCGTTGTGATCCTGTTTCTAATCTCCTCGTTTGTGATGTTGTCTTTGTAGGTGATACCTAGAATTTTCTATAGAATTTCAATTCCATTGCTAGGATCTTCATCTCTAGTTCTGTGCGTAGCCTTCAAGAGGGGAATGACTTACTCTTTCCAGATTGTTTTGAGCTTTGCAAGTGCTGCTCCGGACTGTGTCATTCTAGCCAGCAGTTCAGGTTTGGAGGTGGTCTGTTTAGTTCTTTTAATGCTTCATTAATGCAAATAGACTTAACAGTGAGCTCTACATATTCAAGTTCTTCAATGAACAGTCCAGCCAAACAATTCTACACAAGACGGTGTTCGAACCGTTACACGTACGTCTATTTCTCTGTTCAACTCTTAACTAAATGCAAAGAAACATTGAAAGAGTGCGAGAATTACCGCAGAGCCGTGTGCCAGACGTAAGCCAAATTTAATTTTAACATGATTATATTTTGAAAAATTCTAACCTCGAGCCAGAGTTGTCACTGTGTGGCTACTTAGTTATATATAAACTGTAAAATCTTTTTTAAAAATCGTTAGATCCATTTTTGAAATAACCGTCCAATGCCCAGGTTCCATTGTGTCCAGTATAAGAGTTTGCAAGCTAATAGGAGGAATTTTTTTTTTATTTAAAGTCCAAAATAGCTTTGGCAGAAAAGCTCTCATAACTTTATTTAAAAATTATATAAAGCAACATATTAAAACTAGGTTTGAAGATAACTGCGACAATGGAGGGTTATTAATATCATATTATTTTGGCATCAGTTGAAAGGTTGATGATACTAGACTCCAAATACATCTTCTTGGCCCTAAAAACTCATTACTGCAGACCTACCACATCATACGAAAATTCAGTGTCAACCCATAGAGTGCATGTACACGGTTATGAAAACAATAACAACAACAAAAAATGTTTTCAAAAATTATTACGTTGCCAAGGAAATGATTGTGTGGCAGATTTCGCCTTGTAAAAACTCTCCAGAAATGCCATCCATTATGTGTCAAACAACACGTGACATTCAACGTTGCGGTGAGTTTATTTGGTCTGGATTCTTTTTGTGGTTACTTTTACGTTTTAAAAGTGAAGACATTTGACAAGACAGTTGTCTCGGTTAACTAGGACTAGGGGAGAAAAAAGGGAGGGGGGACTGGGGAGATGTAATGATGTCGACGTCGCTAAAATAGTTCTTTGGTGGGTTTTTTTTTTTTGTTTGTTTTTTTTTTGCTGCTATTATTTTGCGGAAAGGTAAGCTGAAAGATTTGTTTGTTTTATATTTTTCAACGGTACAACTTGTTGCACCTTGAAGGCAACAAGTGTTGATTCCTGCCAAAGTTGGATCGCATTTGGCTGTCCAGTATTCTTCTATGAAGACTCAAAGACTCCGTTTTGTTTTTGTTGTTTTTTAAATACAGCACGACATAGAAACCTAATACAAGGCATAATAAGCTAGGACGACAAGTGAATTGACAAAAGATATTCAGAGTCAACACACTACATAAATAAAACAGACACGGAGCCAAGCATACTCATAGATGGCTAGATATTAGTAAACGTAACAACAATAAAACTACTAGGAAAGTACTATATCAGTAAATGTCAACCTAGAGGAGGTAAATTTCCGTGACTTTAAGAACAAGTGTGGTCAAGACTCTGCACATCTATAAAACTAAATATCTACTGTTCTGTAGCCCTTCCTTCAATTTCATATTTTTTCTAAGTCTTGCACTTTATAATTCCACATCAATATGCTGGGCTCCTTCCACCTTCTCTAAGAAAAATTCCCCAGGTGAATTTGTTTGACCACCTACCAAACTCTGAAATCTTACACAAATCACAGATTAACAGTATCCATGCCACAGCAAAAGGTCCCAACTACGATGGGCTGGACATGCTGCCAGAAGACCTGACTATCGCCTCACCCAAAACTTCTTTTTTTTTTTTTTACGGAAAACGCTAACAAGGTATACAGATACTCTCAAGAGCTCAAACAAGAAATATCAACATCCATGATTGGGAAATGCTAACTCTTGACCGCTAATCATGTTGTGGGGCCGTCAATTTGGATGTTTCAAACTACGAGGCAAAGAGGACAGAAACCTACAAAGAACGAAGACCCATCCAAAAAAACTAACAGCTAATTCAGACAACACTGCAACAGACCCAACCTATCCGTGCCTTGTGCGCGGTCAGCTTTTTAAAGCGGAGACTAGACTTCATAGCTATCTTCCAAGTTCTAAGAAAATGATAATGTGCTCATCTTCGACCACGATGTTGTGGACACATTCTAACGACGTTACACAAACAGAAAAATTTGCAACGATTTAGCCACAGTGGCGATACGGTTTTGCGTTTCTCTAAACCATAAGCTCCGAGTCACACAAAGTAAAATGCATTCGTGTGCGATCAAAGTTAAAATGTGACCTAGAACCCTCAAAGTTTTCGACTCTTTCCAGCGCTCTAACACTAAGCGATCCTGTGGAAATAATAACAAAAATTGACTTTAAAAACTTCATAGAGCCATCAATAGCTCCAAAGCTATGGGAAAACAAACAACTGGCAATATTATAAACATATAAACACTCTCTCACCCTAATGCTGTCAGTAACAACTTATTTTCCAAGCACTTTCACACACACACAAACTCATACATACATACACACACATCCGGAAGTTTCCTTAAACGCCATTTTATCAGCACCATTAAAGCCAATCATGCATTTACATAAAAGACAAACTCTCTGGCACTAAGGCAGCCAGACTTGAGCCATGAGATAACACCGCTTCATCAAACATTCCCCCTGGAGCAAGATAGAGGGTCAATTCAATGTCACTCAAATTTTACACATTTTTATTGCCTTCTTGGAGAGAAATCTATTTTTTTTTTCTTAAGACAAAAAGTCCATTTGTTTATTAAACCTAAAAAAAAAAAAAAAAAAAAAAAAAAAACACGGACAAAATTGTGATGTGATGTTTTTTTTGTTTTTTTTTTTTTTTTTTTGGGGGGGGGGGGGGGGCGAAGTCTTAAAGTCAAAATAGTTCACTAGTTATATGCTTTGGTCCAAGAATCAATGTCATTAATAAATAGTTTTTGGTCCAAGAAACATAATCTCATTAATAAATAGTTTTTGGTCTAAGAATCAATCTCATTAATAATTAATGTTGGTCCAAGAATCAATATGTCATTAGCAACTAGCTTTATTATTGACAAGCTTTTGATTTAAGAATCAACTGGGTAGCTTTTAGTCTATAATAACTTTAGGTCAGTAGTGTCTTTCTTTTGGTCCAAGAAATTACAAAGCTTGGAGAAATTGACCTGCTGTTATGTTGTTGTTGTTGTTTTTTGGTGAAGCTGTGTTTGTGATTCAGAAAAAAAAATTTAATGTGTGTCTGAGATGAAAACGTACACAAATTATTTGGTCTTTTCCCAAACCGAATGGGATCTTATTTTGCTACGATCTCCACAATTTCTCACACAAAACCTATGTTCTTGGAACAAGCAAGAAGGAGGAAAACGTTGATTTTAAATCGCTTTTTCTCAAGCTTATAACCGCAAGGGCTAGTCATGGATAGTGCTGAACAAATTTTTTTGTTAATTTTTCCATTTGCTCCAACTGTAACACTGACTACTTCCCTTCCCAATGTCCGTAAATAAAAAATAAATAAGGTAATAATTATAGCATGCAGCTATGTGCCTTTTTAAACGAAAAAAGGATGGATATTTTTTTTTCTTCGAGTACAGCCCATACGGTATTACGTGTTCTACTATTAGGTCACCTCGCCATAACGTCTCGTCAACTAACGATGACTTACAAATGTCAAGTAAGAAGACAACAAAAAATAGAACAACTCTATTATATAGAGTGTAGATCTAATTAAGATCAGACGTGAGGACAACAACGTAGGTGGCACAGGACACAGCGTTCCACTTAATGGGACGTCCACAGTCCAGTCACAACATCATTTCCCCCCCGGCAACAGCAGCTGACAAACTCCCGACTAGTGAATGAATAGACTTTCATGGAATGGGGGTTGTTGGTTTTATTTTTTTAACTGTTAAATAAATGACACAATGTTAGAGAGAAAGACGGAGTAGAAAGACAGAGAGAAGAAAGGGAGAGCATTTTAAAAACGAGGAGAAAAGAATGCCGAAGACAAAATGTAAAGGGGAGAGAATAAGAACGAGGAAAAGAGAAGGGGAAAGTAGTCACTATTTTAGACATGTTCTTGAATAAATTTGTGACTCTTCATCAGCGAGTGTCTCATTCTCTCACTCTCCACTGAGACAGGGTCCACTCCAAGACTAGAAGTTACACAGGCTACTGTACGAAAGTTCAACAAGTATATGTACACTGCTCCATTGAGCTTTTCTGAGGATAATGTATAACAAACAGCAATGAGACGAATGCGTTATTCCAGTGTTTCCCAAACTTTATCCTTAACGGAACACTTCGCTCATTATGAGTATTTAAAGGAACACTTTGCTTATTTCTTTTAGAGAAATTAATTCGCGTGATGGCCTATTAGTCAATTATTCCAGTAGTTCGTGGAACACATATTCAGGCCTCGCGGAGCACTAAGGTTCCGCGGAACACAGTTTGGGGAACGCTGCGTTATTCAATCAAGTTAACACACACCTTGGAAGTCATGGTATCTCTTATTGATTCTACGCGTTACACATACAGAATTATATATTCTTTATATCAGCATAAATCTCGCATTTGTGTGCTAACATAAATCAAATATTCTGGTTCCGTTATTTTAAACCCGCTAAACTAAAGCCATTTTTAATTGGAGACGCATCAGACCTCGGAGTGGTGACATTTGAGCAATGTATTATAAACATAGCGTAGTCTAATAAAGACAGCTGGTCGGAGAGGTCTAATTAAGCTGTGATACGATAAGAAGGATAACTTGAGCTTGGATATGATATAAATTCGCCTAAATTAATTTCAAATTAAATGTCCAGTTTACACAAGAACAAAGTTTTAAAAACAAGATGATGATGTACATATTATTTTAGACCTAAGACATTTTGAGTTTCCGTATGAAATTTATTAATATGAAACCAAAAATATGGTGACTCCACTCAGCTGGGTAGTTCCCCTTTCAGACTTTGTGGTCTAAAAGGCAGATGATGTCAAGGCCATCTGTTTCAATGGCCCACTGTTAACGAAGGTTGGGGGGGGGGGGAGAAGAATTTGAAAATCCCCCCCCCCGGGCCCCCACTTGAGGTGGGCCCCACATGAGTGTTGTTGTTTTTTTTTTACATTTATAATTAAATATTACGCAAAATGCAGGGGCACCCAAAGAGGTCAAGCCACCCTAGGCCCCCAAACGGTGGAAAATTCCAAGCTACGCCCCTGTTGGAACTCGATACCCACCGCGCCTCTCGATTCAAAATAATGTTGAGTCTAAATTAGAGTCGCTCAAGGTGAAGATCCCAAAACGCAATAACTTTTGGGGCGCTGGAGGAAGGGATATGACGTCAGAGCTAAATAACAATTCCGGTTAATAAAGAATGGAGAGCGGAATGTCATTGTCTTACTGTACTCAAATATTCCAGTTGTCTGGAGACCAAGCCGACTGTTACTTTTACAGTCTGGACTTAACTAAACTTTGAAAATGTCATCGCTAAGTTTGTCACAGGACATAATTACATAACGACTCGTAGCCATTGTGCTGCTCAAGTCGTTAGAAGTTTCAAAATGCTATTTATACCAAACAAGCGGGTGTGATAACCTTTTTCCTGCTCAGTCCAACGCCCTGGTGTTTATCAACACGGCCACGTGATACCTCTACATTCTTCTTCCACCTCCTCCCCAAACCCCTAAAAAAAAACTAGAGCGATGTTACGAATTACGTAGAGGGGAAACCGAGGACAAAAGGCACAATTACCTAAACAAAAGCCAAGTCTGTGTCTTATGTCATGCGATAGTAGCTTTTTCCAGGCCCAAACAAGAGATGGTACAAATAGGTATCCATCAGGACAGAACTGCACCTGGCAGCGCCTGATTTCACCCACGAACAATCAACTATAATTACCTTTATCTTAGACTTCTAGAGTTTGAAAGTAACTATCTTTACGAGCAACAGCTGTAACAATTTTTTAAAAAAAATCAAAATCTTCCCCCTTTACATAAAGCCTATAAGAGGAAGAAATTGTATTAGCGCCATCTCATCTGAACGATGGCTCCACAGTTTGAGACTCTTTTAATATCCACGTTACCGCTAATACAGAATGCATTTTCTTGCTAATCAAATGACTTGAAGCCCTAAGCAAACAAAACAAAAGTTTTAAGTTTCTATATTGTTTTGATCGCATTAGGAACGTTCATGCGCTAAATTTCGTGTGTCTTAAGAGCCAATGAAATAGCCGGAGATGTTAATTTAAAGACCGTGGACACTGTAAATATAGACTACACTTTGATTACCAAAAAAAAATAATAATCACTTGGGTAATTTGACAAACGTAAATTATATTCAAATTGTAAATAATATATAAATATATTGTGCATTGAATTGTATCGAAACTTGTGTAGAAGTTCTATTTTTAGATGTCTTAGGCTCTGCAACCGACTTCCTTTAATTTTAATTGGATCCGTCGGGGTTAACGTGTTGTTGTTTTTTTGTCTTCCAGTTTTAATGAGGTTCATTTTCAAACATCGTTTTTAATTAGAGCATTTCCTTAGAGCTTACACCACTATGAAAAAAAAAATTAATAATGTATGTTCAACGCTTGCTCCATCAATGTTGTATCTTGGGTTGCCTCTAACAAAGGCGTCCAGGTAATTCAAAGTTAAGCTTGCAAACAAGCAAAATATAAAAATCTTTTCTTTTTAACTACGAAGCTTACTTAAAGGGGAAGAACTCCGTGCTTAAAACTATATGTACCAATAAGGTACAAGCTATTTCCCTTATTCGATATCAAACAAAATAATTAATTACCAATAATTAAGTATTTTTGTTTATTGACCCCCTTTGGGGGTCGATTGACCATTTTCCAGGGGTCCCCGAAGACCATCGAAAATATGGATTGTTATTGTCTACTCTTCTATTGCTGTATGTTTTTTTTTTTTTTTTTTTTTTTTTTTTTTTTTGGGGGGGGGGGGGGGTCGCGGCAGTGTGGGTTTTTTTTTAAAGGGTTCGCCGAACTTAAAAGGTTGAGAACCACTAATATAAGGGGACTAAACCCAACAAATTTAGCCTTATATGTGACTACTGAAGTTTCCCTTGTTGCATTTAAACAAACAAACAAATGAATTACCAGTAATTAATTGTATAATTGGTTACTTTTGTTTGTGTTCATTGATTGATGTCTTGTCTATGTCAATGAATAATTGTGCGAAGTTTCAGCTTCATCCGAGAAAGGGTGTGGGAGAAATAACGTGAACACACAGTTTTACCAGACAGACAGAGTGAATTGATATAAGCTTTGTAAATATTATGTCGTTGCTGTTGTATTCATTATTATGGTTATTGCTGAAATTCTTCCAATTTGGCTGCAATTACCGTGGATAAATTGAATTGCCGCGTCTAAGCGTATTATCCCGACTCAGACAACACGCTAACAGAGTCAGGCTGATAATGTGCAAAAAAAGAGTCGAAAGCAGGATGGATAACCCCTGAGGGCATGATGCGGCATAAGCAGCTCTGATTGTTGTTCTTTCTTTCATTTCAATGAGTGTATGAATTGTGGTAAACTTTAAACAGCATTTTGCTGAGACTTTATTGAACATTGTGAACAGCGTTATCGTGTAAGACGGAAGAGATGGTCAAGACGGCCGAATCCTTTGCCTTAATCCTAGCATTTATCCAACACTCCTGAGATCTGATGTCACGTTTTCTGGCAAAAATAAGAGCCATTGTCCATGTCATTTTAATTAGGATAGGGTTATAAGGTATTTAGTTGGTAGTGTACAAATGATAAAAATCCTCATTTCATATTTAACAAATTTTAGTTTACTTTTTCGAGCTTTACTGTTGATTAGGTTGTGTTAGCTCCGATATGATTTTTTTAAAAAACTATTTGCATCAAGTCACTTATTTCGTTTTAATAAGCCGAACAAGCTGACTTTTTTTAATATATATACATTGGCATTAACGAACATTTTCTATTTATTTAGCTATGGTCAGCAAGTTATTTGTATCTGTCCTATTGTTTGTAAGTCTAGGCTTAATTCGTTATACAAATCAAAACTCTCCAAAACCTAACAGCGTTTAGGGTGAGTTACCTTTTGCAAAACAACACATTTCATTATTTGAACAAAAATTAGCTTATTAAATTTTTTCTCTATTAGAGCGTGTGGCTTTTCCCTTCGCTATACATTTATACACGTCATAAACTTTTTAAAAACAGTTCTTTAATACTTAACATTGATTTAGATAAATATCATGTAACAGATATGATACATTCATTAAAATCTTTTTCTTCATAAAAACATAGGCGAAAAAGTGGTACTTCCGGTTACCTGGTCCTCACTGAAAGGTACTTGTTCAACATAAGTTTAAAAGGCCATTTATCCTACAAAATTGTTGAGGGGAGATAGAAGAACAACTAAAAGGTTGCCGCTCCCGTCGTCATATTCTTCTACTGCAACCTCCGGCGCCCCCGCCCCCCAGCTCTTCATATTCGTCTGCAGGGCTTAAAATTTTCTTTTGTGTGCAGAAATCAAAGTGATATGTAGATGCTGTCTGTGAATCCTCAAGGCGACTCCCGGGCTTGATCGATTAACGGAACATCTTCATCATACAAACCATTCATATTAAGTACACAAGCGCGAGCAGACACACGTCCGCTGATAAACACACACACACACACACGCACGCAAACGTCAAACATACAAGGTCAAGGAATCGTCTGTCAATAAAAGGGAACTTTACAAGGCGACGAAAACATTTCATAGGCGGCCTTATTGTTGTTAGAAGTCCAGCTGGAGCTCTCCCTTCCCCCGTGCCTAATATATCTGGATCTACCTAATATGTCCGCTCCAGCCATCTCCATAAAGCTATTCTTCTCGATATATGAGACGACTGTATTTCCCTCACGATGGGAGAAGCTAGACCCGCCCACCCCCTCCCCAGCCAATACACACATTTTTAAATCACACAGAAAAGAACCAGACGCATAATTCTTTTCCTAGTCCGGCTTTTAACTGTTCGGCCACTTATTCATCTCACGTCAGTGACCAGTCCGAAGAAAACAAAAATCGTATCTCGTACTTTCAAGGGAGACTAGTCTATGATTGAAGAAAAAAATCGTTTATGGTAAAACGATAAGAGAAAGAATGTTACGTGTGTAATTTAAGCAAACACTCTAATACCTTAACAAATCTGCACTTTTGTTTGATGAAAGCAACGGCAACAACAATGACGACTTCCAAAAAAAAAAAAAAAAAAAAAAAAAAAATATGCATTCCATTCACTACTTTAAATGGTAATTTTATAATCTAAATTCTATATACTACTTAACAACATAATTTATACTTTTCATATTTCAAAACGTCATTATTGCTATAATTATTTTGTTCGTAGACCTTGGGATTGTTGCAATCGACGCTGTAGAAAAAAGCCAAAAACCGTGCGTATCCTATAAATGGGTAATATACGTTTGTAATAAAAGACAAATGTATCGTCAAAGTAATTCATCTGACATATAAAAGACAAAGTATGGAGTTATGTGTGTCCCGCATAGAAATAAAAATCGTTAGTTCAATATTGATACAACTTGGCAAAAATGTTCCTTAGATCATGTCGAAGACCGTGGTGTATGTTTAATGTCCCAATAACAACCGGAAGGCCATAAATGTATCTCTATTAAAGAACGGAACTTTTGTAACAATCGGATGAACCGGTTTTTATAGTATTTTATATGAGCTATGAATGTGTCGGCTAAATGGGTAAACATTATTTTCATAGTCTACTTTCACTTTCGTGTGAAAATTAAAAAGTGTTAGGGAACTTCTCGCAATGTTTGACATAGATCTAATGCACTAGAACAGTGATACACAAAAGTAAGGCCCGCGGGGCGCGGGTCATATCCGGCTAGTACTTTCTAAAGTGTGCGATATAGTTGAGCTGATGCAATACAATAATATTACTCTTACCAGTTCCATCTATATCAATTTATTTAGATTTAATTCTGTCAACATCTTGTTTCAAAGTGTTGCAGTTTTTAGGAAAGAGTAAGGCTGCATATTTCTTTAAAACAAAACAAAAAAAAAAACACCAAACTAAAAAAGCTTTAAAAAAAAAACTGAGCTAAGTTCCATTCATCAACCCAAACAGCTTACAAAAAAGTAAAATGAAAATGTTTGGAAATCGCTTTTGTCACGGGCGTACTAGAGTAAGGCAACTGATTCAGACCTACTTCATATTTAAGTATTCTAGACCTACTTTATTAGTCACCAAATGGCGACTATACAGATTGTTTTTAATACAGCATTTGACTAACAAGACATGGAGGTCATGGTTGAGAATTCTAGTTCCTTACAACTGCAATATCGTGGGGAAAAAATCTGATTTTCTCAAACGCTTTTAAAAAAAAGTTTTATTAAGCAAGAAAAGATAAAGACCCGCCCTCTGTGCCTCCTACACCGGGGTCAGAGATAAGTCATTAATTAGCCCGAGATCAAACGGCGTGAGTCGGACCACGGCATGACCGCCATCTATCTGATGATGTAAACGAGCCTCCTATCACTTGACTGGCAATTAATCACAGGCTAATGTGTTTTCACGTCTTTGGACTATTTACGCAATGATTAACGTGGACGCTGACGATTGAAGGGATCTAGATTAAGCTGGTGGTCTGGTGGGAGTGAGAACTTACGAGAATTTGTGTCTACTGAGCGAAAAACAAATACACAGTAATTATTGAGAGATAATTGTGATAGGTCCGTAACAGTGATGCCCTTCGTAACAGTGTGAAAACAGTGATGCCCTTCGTAACAGTGTGAAAACAGTGATGCCCTCCGTAAAAGTGTGAAAACAGTGATGCCCTTCGTAAAATTGTGAAAACAGGACCAGGAGGCGGTGCCTCGAGCGAGACCAATCGTTATAGAACACCGACCTGCAATGTCACAACCTGTGGGCAGTTTAGACCAATGGTTCGTCGTGCAGTAATTTTGCGGTTCTTCCATTAAGATAAGCTTTGTTTCATTTTTAAGATTTGTTTTATATTTTACTTGTTTGCATTGTGTTGTCAGCATTAACGGTTGTTGTAAACCTTAACCCCCAGTGATAGTTGCTCCAGCAGAAGACACTTGTGACACGCTATGGGACCAGACAGTCAAGATTGCCAGAAAACTAGGAAGAAAAATAATAGATCTATATTTTATTTTTTACAACAGAACTTCATGGAAGGTGGTGGGCAAAACGTGAACGTCTCTAACGATTTTTCCAAAAATCGTAACAGTTGGTGTATATCGATGAGAAAAAAATTATTATCTCGTTGGCCACATGGGGAAAACTCGAGTTCGTGCGCCTTAATTTTTCAAGTAAAATATCTGTAAATTGGGCTTGAAAACTAGACTTAGATATAAAGCCAGCGTCAGTTTTGAAAGGACTATCTCGCGTTCGGGAATTTCCGAATGTAAGGAACTATTGCTCATAAGACTAAATAATGTTTAATGCCGACCTAAACCAAACATTTAAAAACATTCTTCACTTGAATATTACCGAATGGGAATTGAAATCCTTTGCATGTGGACAAACTCAGATCCCAATCACTAATGAATCCATACTAATGCAGGAGCAGCTTATTGAAATATGCATAAACAAGGAACTTTAACCAATGTGTTTGAACAAGGATACTACAAAATAAGGTTACAAAAATATATTCCAAATGTATATCCCGCATTATGGGTCATTGTACAGAAGTTGTTGACTGCTTTCCAGTCTTCTTGTTTGGTACAACGTGGATTCATTACCGTAATGAACCTCATCACAAACAAACGAAACCGTCAAGAAATGTGTGCTGGTTGAGCCGGGCATAAATAAATACACCCATAAAATCTCATCAACCTTATCCAAGACATTTTTTTTTAAACTTAAAATTCTCAATAAACACTCCTACAAAATTTGTGTTTGTACATTTGTTACTTATATACTATGCATAGTTGTAGCTTTTTAACTTAGGGGTCCGTGGACTACATAAAGGAGTTCCCGGGTCAAAAAAGTTGGAGAACCACTGATTTATATAACTGACGAGTAGCCCTACAATTCAGACACGCACAGCTATCACAGTAAGCAATCACTATCACATGGTGACCTTTAATCGGATGTATGTACACAAACCCAGTCGGGCTAACACCCCTGGGTGTCTGCGCGCTTCAGTTTGAGCTCTGATGTTTTCTTATGCAAATGCTTTCCAATTACAAACATTAATGATTATTGATTTTTAAAGATCAACAGTTTAAAACAATCACATGCAAATCATGGTATTTTTTAATTAAAAGGATTATTATGACAGGTGAGATTGATTATAGGTAAGATATTGGTGGTATTAGGATGTTAGTTGGTATGCAATAAGTTATATAACTTTTTGCTTAATCAACAAGTACATTTATTATAAAAGTAACTAGAGTTTGAACACCTGTATGAACAAATTAAAAGCCCGAGGTTAATGGTGCATATTTCATGCGAGTCAATAATCTTCTCAAAAACATTACGTGACCTTGCTCATAATCCTACATGACTTTATTCATTAAACTATGTGACCATGCTCATAAAGCTACATAGACAAAGACTAGTTCGAAGTCGGAAGCTATTGCTACCGATTCCTCGGCCCAAGTCTGACGGTGATCAACAGAAGTGATCGAGAGCTAAGCCGAGCATAAAACAGCCGTCACATGGCCGTCAGTCCCGTTGTGTTGGGCCCACTTCGGACAATGATAAATAGAAGAAGATAATGCGATCACCTACTGGTCACGTACAGCTGATTGTCGTGACGCGAGACTCACGGTGTGGCCAAGTATTTCATTCATGTATTAGTAAATAAATGCTGATGTTGTTGTTGTCTTGTATGTGTCTTTAACATCACGAGAACAAACATATTTCTTTTTCTCTTAAAATAAGCGTACGAAGGAGTGTTTTAAAATAAACAGCAGAAAGAAGTATCTTGTACATTGTGCTAATCATGACTTATCTACTTGATTTCTCTTTTCATGGTGATTTATTAGACTAGGCCACTAAACCAAATTATGGTAAATCATAACTAAATTAAAAAAACAACAACATCAAAACTAAATACTAATGAACATAAAACAAAAACTAGATAAAATAGATCACGGTTAATCAGAACAAAACAAATCAGAGCTCAATAAAACAGAACACACAGCAGATCAAAACTAAATACAAAAGCATAAAACAAAACAAAACTAGATAAATAGAACATAGCAAATCAGAGCTAACTAAAACAGAACATAAGAACTAAAACTCAATCGATTGTTATAAGCCAGAAATATACCAAAACAAAAGAGAACTGTGATCAAAACAGACAAGTCTGATATCAGAATTTTTTTTTTCCTTCTAAGACCTGCACGCATGTCTTCTCAACAATCATGACGTCAAATTCCAAACCAATAATTTAAACTGACTGGACGCGGCCTTTCATTTGTGACCGGAGGCTTTGCTCAATACATTGAACTTGCTTACACGTAACGACTAGAGCACGGTAACTTAAACCTACTTGGGTCAGGACATAACTGGTCTACTAACCCTGGGGTCCGGTAGATTGGGACTGTTGTTCAATTTTAAGTCCGTCAGAAGTCTTACGTGTCCAAGAGTCTTGCTATGTAGACAGGAATATAGCAGTATCCGTGAATCATTTAATTTATGCATGTAGATCTAGATCAGTTTTTCCCAAACTTTTGACCTATTTTTTACCCATTCTAGAATTTTGATAATGCTGGGTACCCCTTGCCCCCGCTCTGAGAAGCGATTTTTTCAACTTATTGTTTGAAAAATGCTGAAAAAGCATTCATTAACTAAACATAATAAATGGGTATTTAAATAAAAATCTGCATAGTTAATGAGGTACAACGCTGTTCCGTACCCCTGGGGGTATGCGTACCCAAATTTTGGAAACACTGATCTACATTCTCAGCCTCTAGGTCTCATTTCGAGAGCCCCTACAAAGTTATACCTAGTTCTGTTCAACTGGTGGAGTTTATTTGAATTGGATCAGAAAGTTTTGATATAATTACCGAGATTCAACAAGAGAGAGAACAAAAATACGCTGTTTAAATATTGAGATTTATAAAGAAAGAAAGTCTAAATAACAAGCAAGACTCCTACGCAGTTTGTGTGTGTGTGTGTCGAATGATGGACAACAATAAAAACAAAAGTAAACATCGGCGGGAACCATCTCCAGCCACCGTTCAAACAGTCGCCATTGCTCTTGGCTGTGTAAAGTGTGTTTATGCTTTTGTTTCACCTCTGTCCGGCCTGCCATCGAGACGTTGATAAAACGATTTAGTTTCATGATCAAACTCAATAAGGCAGCCAGTGCCACTGATGACAGCTTCATCTAATTCATCTTCTCCCCCCCCCCAACCCCCTTATCCCGGGTCTAATTAATTAGATTCCGCCACACCTTTTATTTTTTCCCCTCCTGCTAAAATGAACCTTAACCGCGTGGGAGTCAACAGAACTTGATGACAACTTCCAGGCTAGTCCTTGACCAAATAACTGGGACCGCTGACCGGCGGGCTTGAAACTCTTTTATCAAATACGTGACTCGCGGAGTGAAGGCTTGATCCGGAGCTTGTGGAACGCGGTCTCAGAATGTGACTGTGCTCTGAAAGGGATTATTATATAACACTGCACTCGTGAAATTGGAAAGAGAAAGGAGAAAGGAAAAAAAAAACAGCGGTGTATGGACAAATAAGGATCTAAATTTTTGTTCCTACATCTCAATCAAAACCACTTTATAGTGGAAAAATTACTTCTTTAAAACAAATTTGTAATTTGCTTTTTTTTTTCTACAAACTAAAACAATGTATTGTATGTATAAGATTCTGTTTTGAAAGGGCTTATGTAGTTTATGAGATAAATGGGGAAAAAAATTACCTAGATCTGAAATATTTTAAGCTTGTATTAATTAGTTTGATTCATGATGTGAGGTGATGCTAATTTGTGTGATAATGCTTTTTTACGCCTTCTTTTTTTCGTCCATTTCAAATCTTATACCTCACTATACCAGCTCATCTTTAGGCTGCTATGTCTCCTGATGTCAAATGCACAGTTGTGCACGTTGGAGGCTTGAAAGAACCCAGCTAACAAGAGCACAAGTAGTTTTGGAAACAACATGTGGGAACCTGAAAAAAGGAGGGGGGGGGGGTAGTGGGAGGTGCTGCAAACAGTGAGAGACTCGTTAGAGACCATCAAGTGCTTCAGATCCGACAGACGGTGGTCAGATTAGACTACCCAGAGAGTTTCATTGCCACTCAAAAGTGTTGCAAAGAATGCCTGTAAGGTACAGATATTTGAGTAAGAGAGGGAGGAAATGTACACATGTTCATCAGATATTACAATCGACTACTGCACAATATATATACATTGAGAGAGATAGAGAGACGGAGATTTCCTCATTTTTAAACCAAATACATTACTTTTTCAATGATGTTAACAAAGGCCGTTGAAACATCTTTAGAGGGCACAACTACAGTTTATTGCCCACCTATTTCAAACTGTAGTGTCGCGGATGATGGAAGAGTTTTCATTTTTAAACTTAGCACTGGTGACTTTTTTTTATTTCATTAATTTCAGTCATGTAAATAAGAGTCGACAGTGAGCTGTAATCCTACAAAAGTGCTGAACCAATTTACATCCCAATAGCTTAAAGAGAAAAAAAAACAATCTCGAAACTATACATAGTGAGGCAGATTTCAGACTCCAATAAGAAAACACGCTTCCTAAGAGTCGTTCTAACACGTCACGTTTTGTCCGAAGATAGGGACTAGCTAAATGACCTATTTCTGTAATTGTTTTAAGATAACATAAAAAAAGCAAATGTGCAATATCGGCATATTTCGGAACTGTGTCGCTCTGGCTAATGGTGCAAGCCCTGGTTCACTAGTTAACGTATGACCAAGATAAAAATAGATTGAATTAATTTTTTTTTTACTTATTTTGGATTATAGGAAACAAAATGTGGTACCCATACCTCCTACACAAAAACATAAACAAAAAAACATGAATGAAATAAGAACTGGAACAAATAAAGTAAAAAGTAAAGTTCTCCCTTTCAGACATTGTGATCTACGGGGCAGATGATGTAAAGGTCATCTGTTTCTTTGGCCAATGGTTAACAAGGGTGTCATGTGGCCAGCACAACAACCAACCGCCTTTAATTTTCCCCAATCACACAGTAGAGCTGGGTGGAATCAGAAAGTAAAATTCCCAGCCTTCACCAGGATTCGAACCCGTGATCCCCGTTCGGAAGCCAAGCGCTTTACCACTCATGACTCAGCCACCGCGTCTCCTAGAACAAATAGTGTATATATAAACATTGGTACAAGTTTATTTCACAATACATAAAGCAGATCTTCTTTTAAAGATATTCTATTCAGAAACCGTATTTCTTGTAAAAACCATCTGAATTTTTTTGTTCCTTTATCAATCATCTCTGGGAGACGAGTCCATCTGTAAACAAGAAGAAGATAACCGTGGCGCCCAGGGTCAGATCAAACCAAACAAGGAATTGGGCCAAATCAAACACAGGGTGGATCGACTTTCACACCCAGACGTAAAACCTTTGTCCACTAGCTCACACCCCCCCCCCACTCACTTTCCTCCCCACCCTCGCGTTGTCCCTTTTTACACCTCCCCTTCCCCGAAAGGGAAAACTCTAAAAAAAGAAAAAAAAATTACTAAGAAGATGTTTTATTGTGTCAAGTGGATTCGATTCAAAGTAACTGACACTGACATGTGGGTTTCGCAAACATGACATTTAAAACAGATGTAGCTTTAAAAGCCAACGCTAATAATGAAAACAGTTGGAGACGTTAAATTCTTTGTTTGGGAGTCTTAGCCTCTACCTTAAGTACCCTATCTCCTCTACCCTAAGTATCCTATCTCAAATCACTTTTTTCTTAGTCTAATTGCATGTTTGTTAGTTTAGGACGCACAGAATGGAGTGCAGAAGAGTCTGCATAACAAAAGTACTCTAGCGAAGGTCGACTGCGGAGACGGTACTTACAAGACATCTGAGCTGGGTTGGCATCTATGCATGATGACCGCCTGGTAAAGCAGTGGCGTAGCTAGGGTGGGGGAAGGGGTCTACCTTCGAAAGTCCTCCAGGGCCCCAAATGAATGCCCTAATTTTTGTTTTACATTAAATATTACGCCACTGCCATGTAACTTTATTATCTCGCCAATAAACAACGGTATTCATTTAAAGAGTCTTAATGTTTTTTGTTGTTTTTTTTTTTTTTTGTTAATTTTACTTATTACATACTGTACCTATTGTAATTTATACTTGTATTAAGTACATTACCACATGTCCTGATGTAAAATGTCAAAATGCAGGGCCCCCTAAAAAAGGTTAAGCCCACCCGGGCCCCTAACTACGCCACTGTGCCAGTCTAGCATTGCATGTCGAGGGGAACACTTGCCAGCAACTATATCGTATTCTTAATAAAAGAAACAGCGAGACGGCTCCTTGCTAAGTCCGCTGCCAATAGAGCTGTTTATAACGAGGGAAATAATATCGGCCACATGCTTCTCAACTATTTTTTCCTAGTATACTCCATAGGATGTAGTCTTGAACTTTTCTTTGGTTGTAAAAGTTACAAATTGGGACACAGCCGGCAAATGGCCTTAGTATGCCTGCTAAGTAGCGCCGCACACTTACAAGAGTGAGATCAACACATTGAGGAAAGAGTAGCAGACAATCGAGCCTTGTGAAGACATAAGATTAGGATTGAAGACATTAACACACTGCAATGTCAAAGTCTAAGTACTCAGTGACTGATCTATACAACATTTTTTCTTTTTACTGATAGATTAGGACACTGGGGAACAGTAAAGTTAATTCACTCGTAGACTTCGATCTGTCAACAAGGACAGACTGTGTGGCACTCAGCTCAAACTATGTTATTGTTGTGTGTCCTGAAAGAAAAAAATAAGGGTCTCAAGTAGAGGTCACAGACCGAGCTTCAAAGCGCGATTTCTAAAACGCAAGCAATCCAACTATTGTATTGATAAAAATTATATAAATCCGGGCTGCCCTTAGTGAGTTGTAAGCGACAGGGACATCAAACTAACTCTTCAAAAGAAAAGGGGAAGCTACTTCTTTCCATTCCCCCCCCCCCCCCCCATATGTTTTAATGCGTTTATTTTCTTAATTTTGATTGCCCTCTTATCTGCTCACTTTGCCCTAAGGGCGTAGTCCCCCGTGTTTATCAAGTTTCCATCAACAAGGGAAACAATGTTAGCAGCTTTAGTGAGTCGAGTGTGAAGGACAGCGACACACTCAGGGAGATTGATGGCTAATCTTACTAATGGACAAATAGATTGAGAACCAGCAAAATTTGAAAATGAAATGACCAGAAAAGCATCAATTTTATAGAACCAACAATAGCATGCGTGCATCCTACATTGGACATTTTCATCCATGGTGGAAAGAGCTAAAAATAGCAAACTTTTTTTTTCGGTGTATCCGGTGTACTACAATAAAGGACGTGTTCATTAGGCATGTTTTTTAAAAGGTCTATTCAAAATGACGCACACATTTTAACATTGCAGAATCATTTTTTTTGAAGCTCTTCTGTTTGTGAGTTTCATTTTAGTTGGCAACATTGAAGTTCAATTTACCGTCCTTGAAATTGATTAGTTTATCGTGAAAAGTCTCCCAATATGGTACGTTTAACTTAATTTACTTTACAAATGTGAACTTTTAATGTTTTAAGAGTTACTATCTAAGCATTTTATAAATAGGCCTAAATAAATGTTTTCAAAATAACTATGCCCCCAGTTGTATTGGCTCGTGTATGCACTGAAAATGAGACCAAGGTATTTAAAAAAAAAAAAGACCCGTGTTTACATTAAATGTTAGAAAAGAATGCTTAGACTGGATCCACTGTGCGTCATTTAAATATAGACTCGTAGTTCTCAAACGATACGTTATGGCCGAAAGTAGAAAGACCAAAACGTTTTGAGCGGTCGCTTAGAAATGAAGAGAGAAATTATTTTTTAATACGGTTATACGAATGATTCTAAAACTGCGGTTATCCCTTGATGGGAGTTGACGACGCTGTTGGGCAGACCTTTGGGGTTAAGCTAAGTGTCAGGCAGACAACGCTTCAAAGAAGAAACTTAAAGGGAAAATTGGGGGGGGGGGGGTGCTTTGGTGGATTTACTCTCGATTGAGATAAGAAGAAAATATTTGCTATATTGGTGTGTGTGCGTGTTTGTGTGAGAGAGAGAGAGAGAGATAGAGAGAGAGAATGAGATAAATGTAACAATTGTTAACTAAATCCAATATGATTGGTGGTGAACAGAAGTCGTACACTTTGAGATTCTCCAGTGTAGACCTGGTCAGAATCGTGTTTGTATTAGACAGAGCGAGCTTAAGGTCCTTTTTGTGTCAAGGTCATATTAATCCTTTTAACAAATATGACACAAATAGAATGGTTAGGAGTATACCAGTGAAACAGTGAGTCTATGTACACCTAGTTTACACTGTTTCGCTTGACTCCAATTGCTGATACAAAACCATAAAACAAACAGTAGTTTAACAATATTCGCCGAACTAACCTATTAAATTATACTTCTTAAACTCTGAGTTCAGTATAGGCTTGTCATAATTGCAAAGCAGTTTTTTTGTGTTTTTTTTTAAAGAATTTTTTTTTAGCTATCTCGCCATTTTCAACGCAATACTTTTGCTTCCGGACACAACAGAATGAGATGACAGGTCTTCCGGAAGATGAAAATCAGTACCATCGACACGCGCCCCGGTGGAGAGGTATCAGACGTCCAATAAAGCCTGCACATTGTGTCGACAGACGCAGTGGTATCAGAATACTCTTCTTGAAGGTAATTTTATGGGGGATTAGCCTGATCTGGAGCTCGCTGCGTTGTTGGAAACCTTTTAAGCCCCGTTTCTTTAAAATGTTTAGAAAGCATTTAAAAAAAAATAGAAGAAAGAAAGAAAGAAACTACTGGACATAACTTATTCGTTTTGACTATTTCGCACTGCCCTATCGCATAGGGATTAAAAAATGATTGAAACAAGACACTATACAAGTGATGTATCAACTGTTTTGTTTTTATAGCTACAAATATTTTCAATGTTGTCAAACTATGAACGTGCTATAAAGGATCCTATCAAAACATGTCACATGATACCAGCAAACTAGAACAAAACAATGGACCAGTAAGGTCACAATGCTCTTTTAAAAAAGTAAAGTTCCCCTTTCAGACCTTGTGGTCTATAGGGCAGATGATGTAAAGGTCATCTGTTTCTGTGGCCTACGGTTAACAAGGGTGTCATGTGGCCAGCACAACAACCAACGCCTTTACTTTTCCCTAACTAATGTCAGGTACCCATTAGAGCTGGGTGGACTCAGAGGCGCCCGAATATCCCGAAATTAAAAATCCCAGTCTTCACCAGGATTCGAACCCCGTCCCCGGTTCGGAAGCCAAGCGCTTTACCACTCAGCCACCGAGCCTCCTTTAGTAGCAGTGAATTCGTAATCACGGAATGGATGTTCTCCCCTTAATCTTACCCCATGCGTGCACTGTGAACAATGAGGTGACCAAGTGGCAGCATGCGGTTAATTTACTAAACACACTTAGTGGCCCTAATGGCATGATTGTCAGCGACAAGTGAAAGACTGGTTCTTACTGGATAGGAATATCTTTAAATTAAATGAAAAAAAGAAAAAAGAAGCCATCAGAGGCATTGAAATAAAAAAAATCCACCTAATAAAGATTTTCTCATAAAATGTTGAGAAATCTAAGTTTAACATTGTTTCAAATAAATATTGCGAAATGCACAAATTGTCAAACAAGGATATGAAATTTTCTTCATTTACTAGCTGCATTGGGAAGTTTTAATAAAGTTTCAAATTTAACAAGTTACAAGTAGTTGAAGTATATGGCGATGTTAATAAACTACACTAATTGTATATGTACTTCCTTAATACATTTTCGCATTCATCCTTTAAAGTATTGGCTTTACTTTGCCTTCTACTCAAGTAAATTGCAAATATATTAATCAAACACACACACACACACATATAAACACACACATCCACAATGGAAGAGCGATTGTCCAAACAACTCTGAAAATGCCCGGCCAGTACCAACTATCAGAAACGATCTTGACCGGGCCTTTTCACTCTCCGGGCTGATTCAATTTGGACCCTTTTGAATGGGAAAAGGTTGTTACTGATAACAATTCTTCAGAAGTCCGGCGAGTTACAAGCTGGGTGTCCGCCCCCACTTTGATAGGTTTGTCTCAACACTTGGCTTTGGGGCAAAGGCCGGGTCAATGAACTCGCTTGTAAAATCGTAGAGTGCGAAGTTTACGGCCCGAAAGCGAGAATGCTGAACAACTAATGAAATCTTCAGCGTAGGCTGTTTGGTCAACAGAGAACGTACTGAGACAAGAAGTTATAGTCACTAAGAGAAACTTTAACAAACACGAATAAAACAGAGAGTCTTGTGACTTTGGAACTACTAAAATACAAATGTGAAAGTATAGTTGATCAGTGGATTTTAAGGGTATAAACACTTACAGTACCGTTGAACTCAATTTCCGCCCCCCTCCCCCCTCTCTCTCTCACCTTAACTTGTATATCATTTTCTAGACAGTGTGTTCTAACGCGCTCTCTCTCTCTCTCTCTCTCACACACACACACACTCTCTCCACTTTCCTCTCTTTTTCCCCTCTATCTCTAGCACTCTTTGTGTAACTTTTTAGTGCAATACTATCAAACGGAGGCGCGGTGGCTGAGTGGCAAATTGCTTGGCTTCCGAACGGGGATTCAAGATTCTAATCGTAGTCAAGTCTGGGATTTTTACATTCGGGATCTTTAGGGCGCTTCTTAGTCCATCCAGCTCTAATGGGTACCTGACATTAGTTAGGGAAAAGTAAAGGCCTTTGTGCTGGCCACATGACACCCTCTTTAACCGTGGGCCACAGAAATAGATGACCTTCATATCAGCTGCCCATAGATCACAAGGTCTGTAGGAGAACTTATTATATATATATATATATATTTGTAAATGACTATCAACTCACCGAATGTCTTCCTCTAGCCTCCCTTCCCCCTCCCCCTCCTATCTCCTTATGTAATACAATAAACACTTTCTCTTCTATATCTTCCTCTGTCCTTTTCAATCTATATTTCCCTTTCTCCTCCTATCTTTCCATCTTTCTAGCTCCATACTGCTCTGTTTCTCTTTTCTCATATTTCTGTCTGCCCTCCTATTGTTACCCCAGTCTAAACATACAGAATCACATAAACGGGCTTCTTTATCTTTCAAATAGGCAATTATTACGCCGTGAACAAAATGTTATTTTGGTGTTGTGTATACTTGCATAATAATATAACAATATATGTAGGCCGATTGTTGTTTGGGGGGGGGGGGGAGGAGGAAGTTATCAAATGTTTATTTCTACAAGGGCTCATCTCAACCTACATCTCTACGTTTCTCGGTCTAATTGTTATCTTACTTTATAAAATGTTATAGACTCATCTGATTATAGATTCATATAGGTTGGGGGAGAAATACTGATTTAAAAAAATAATAAAGTGCATTCACAAGGGGGGGGGGGAACACAGCTTGCTTGACAAAAAGTTTAGCTTGACCACATTCAAAAAGTTCACACAGCGAATAGATGGACAAGGAAGGTTATTTGCATTCCCCCTACTGCCCCCCTAAATCGAACCAGAAAAAAATAAAAAAGAGTGCCTGAAAAGTATCAAGCGAGAAGGAGACTCGTGGACATTTGTCGCCGACGTGACATGCAGAAAAGAAAAGAAGAAAAAAATGTCACAGAAAATGTCTCGGTGAGTGAATGGCTGCATGAGGAGAACTAAAGAAGCTTGAAATGTGGTTTGAACTTCGACCCTGCCTGTTAAGCCTTGACCAACAGTCGCCACTTTTAGGAATGGAGAACTAAGCGTGACCGTCTGCAGGAGAAAAAAAAAAAAAAAAAAAGGTGGGTGGCGTGCTGCATAGTCAAGTGGGAAGCAGTGATGCATGGTCAATTGATATGTAGTGCTAAATAGCTAAGTGAAATGTTGTACGTTTGTGGGTGCAGTATTATTATTATTAATAATATTATTATTTCGCTACCATTGAATAATTAACATTGGTCTAGATTTTTAAAAAAGCTAGAGCGTTCTGAAAGTGTTGGCACTGGTTCCACTGACTATTCCCAAAAAAAGATGCAAGGATATGATATCATCACTAATTCTTTCAAACAGGCGAGAAATTGGGGGGGGGGGGAATAAAGTTTGGAATAAGTTTATCGTATATGACGATGATAGATGGAGATGACGTAATTGTGTGTGTGTCTGGCCACTTGACACTGACACATATACCACTCGAGAGATACTTGTCACACTCAAGCCATGGACGTGGCCTTCCTTAGAAGTGGGGGAGGAGAACTCAAACCTTAATTAGCTACACTTTATTTCTTTAGCATGGACTCAAGTGGTTGCGGATTTTGCGGAAGGATAAATACTTCCGAGGTGTAAAATGTCTGGAGATTTTCTGGGCAAAATGTAGTCTCTGCTATTTCTGTATTATCCACACCCTTGTTTGTTTCAATTTTAAAAGAAAAAAACTTAGCAAAACAATTTTTTTATGAGTAGTATTAGTAGTATTTATCCTGTATAACGTAGACAAAGTGCGCATGTTTTATCCAACGTACATGTAAACAAAGAAACGAAATGGGAAAGGGTGGGACAATCATGAGGAGCAAAAAAAAAAAAAAGGTGAAGAGAGACTGACCCCTTTCTTTCAAAGTCGAAAACTGAGGTGATGGGGGGGGGGGGGGAGGAGGGGGGGGGGGGGGAATACCAAAAATGAAACTAGAACTAGACGTTGCCTTAAGATTTATCATCACATATCCCTTAGTCTGTTGTTCGTTGGGGCACACAAGATTTGTCAACCGTCTTCATTTCTCTCTGTCTTTTGCATTGGATAGAATCTCTTTCAATGGCAGGCACGTCCATTTTTTTAATGAGGTTTCCCCAGCGCTTTCTCTTGTCTGCCTCTTCTTCTTTTTCCCGGTACTGTTCCCTGTAGGAAGGTTTTTGCAAGACCCGAAGACCTTGTAATATGGCCATAGAGTTTGAGTTTCCGTTTTTTACAAAAGCAGGTCATCGTGTGGTCCAATCGCTCTAGTAACCCTGTCTCTAATCTTTTGTGGTGCGGTCTTAAGATTACTTCTTAATTTTAATTATCTTATGGAGTACCTTGAATTGCATATCTTATTGAGTAGCATGAATTGCATTTCTTATGGAGTAGCTTGAATTGCATTTCTTATGGAGTAGATTGAATTGCGTATCTTATGGAATAGCTTGAATTGCGTATCTTATGGAATAGCTTGAATTGCGTATCTTATGGAATAGCTTGAATTGCGTATCTTATGGAATAGCTTGAATTGCGTATCTTATGGAATAGCTTGAATTGCGTATCTTATGGAATAGCTTGAATTGCGTATCTTATGGAATAGCTTGAATTGCGTATCTTATGGAATAGCTTGAATTGCGTATCTTATGGAATAGCTTGAATTGCGTATCTTATGGAATAGCTTGAATTGCGTATCTTATGGAATAGCTTGACTTGCGTATCTTATGGAGTAGCTTGAATTGCATATCTTATGGAATAGCTTGAATTGCGTATCTTATGGAATAGCTTGAATTGCGTATCTTATGGAATAGCTTGAATTGCGTATCTTATGGAATAGCTTGAATTGCGTATCTTATGGAATAGCTTGAATTGCGTATCTTATGGAATAGCTTGAATTGCGTATCTTATGGAATAGCTTGAATTGCGTATCTTATGGAGTAGCTTGAATTGCATATCTTATGGAATAGCTTGAATTGCGTATCTTATGGAATAGCTTGAATTGCGTATCTTATGGAATAGCTTGAATTGCGTATCTTATGGAATAGCTTGAATTGCGTATCTTATGGAATAGCTTGAATTGCGTATCTTATGGAATAGCTTGAATTGCGTATCTTATGGAATAGCTTGAATTGCGTATCTTATGGAATAGCTTGAATTGCGTATCTTATGGAATAGCTTGAATTGCGTATCTTATGGAATAGCTTGAATTGCGTATCTTATGGAATAGCTTGAATTGCGTATCTTATGGAATAGCTTGAATTGCGTATCTTATGGAATAGCTTGAATTGCGTATCTTATGGAATAGCTTGAATTGCGTATCTTATGGAGTAGCTTGAATTGCGTATCTTATGGAATAGCTTGAATTGCGTATCTTATGGAGTAGCTTGAATTGCGTATCTTATGGAATAGCTTGAATTGCGTATCTTATGGATTTGCTTGAAAAAAAAAATGCATTTCAGCTGCCAGATGTGTGTAGCGAGTGATTATGATTCCCCTATTCTGTACTGAATAAAGATGTCATTTCTCGATACCCGAGCAGCGTGCCATCGATAAAGGAGCGCTCGACTGTCAACCTTGTCCCTGACTGCTCCACCATGTGAGCACAGTTTCTTCCTTCCTCTCCAATCGCCTGGCTAAAATCTTCATCACTAGTCAGGACAGGAGAGATTTAGCATGTCCAGTTCTTCTCAGGGCTGAAACTGATTTTCAAGACACCCCCCCCCCCTCCTCCAATCCCAAACAGATGCGTTGACGTTTTTTTTTTCTGTATACGCACGTTTAAATGTATCAGTCTCTTTATTTTAAATTGATTTTTTTTTTTCAGATTCCAGAGTATTCTCGTTTCATACTATTAAACATAGAGATAATTCTGTAATGTTTAGTAAAAAAAAAAAAATATGCACGCTATCTTTTATAGAGAATTTAATTAGTTTATTATTTTAAAATGATTATTAGTATCCTAAAATAAAAGATATGCTTGATATGTATAGCAAATTCCAATAAGTTAATAGTAATAAATTAGTATTAAATGCAAGCTTTTAATTATTTTTTTGTCCTGGCTAGATGATATTTTAAAACAAATATATCTGACATATATACTAGAGACAAAAACGTAAAAGAAATAAACTATCAGAGAGAATGAGAGACAGACAGACAAGGAGAGGAGGAAAGGAAGAAAAGGTTAGGGGTTTAAACTAAGCCACTGAGCATCTCAATATGGCCATAAACAAAATTTGCTCCAACAATTTACTTTCCAGAGTAATTATAAAAAAAGGGCCCAAATGAAAACTACCGCACATGCCCAAGAGATCACAACGTGTATACAGTTTTAATAGGCGGACACATTGAAGGCGTCCCAGCGAGACCACCCCGACCGAGCGCATGCCATTAAATGAAATGTGAGACTACCCTAGACATGTTGAATCGCGTTAATTGGGCAGATAATTACGCCCGCAATGGAAAGAGGCGTTGAGGGGAGGCTCCGAGGCTTAATAAATGACAGGGAGAAAATAGGGGGGGGGGGCAGACCTAATACATACAATGATTTTTTTTTATTGAGGCAGAAGACCCGATGTTCCCACCTGGCCATCAGTATTTATACATGTCCTTTTTCTTTTTCTCAAGCAAACTCCATGAAAGAAATTGAGAGTATAACAATGTACACACCACGACAACAATCTATTAGTAATAAAGTCATTGGAGTTAACACTTCACCATTATTAGTAGTATTTGTTGCTTCTGCATAGCACGTCGTTCTTACTCTTATAGCATGGTCGGTACAATCTGGTCTATTTCCTTTTGTGGACTAAGTGAAGGGGGTGGGGTGTATTTTGGACATTTGCGCGCTACCTCAACAAACAAAACTCGAGTCAAAATTCAAGTTAAAAATTCCTAGTGTACATCGGGATTCGATTTTGAGCCCCCACCAGTAAGATAGCCAAGCGGTTCATGACCCTCAGCTACACATCCTGAAAATTCAGACTAGCTCAGTGTTGATTAGAAACGAAAATTATTTTATTCAAAATCCATCCTACGGCACAGCATTATGTACACTTACTTCCAACCATTGATTTCATGTATGCAACACACACACACACAGACACGCGAGATATTTAATTGTTAATGAGATCCACATAGATAAGATGTTGATGTTTACGTTTAGCCTTTAATTAAGTTGTTGCTTTTTTTTTTAACCGTTTATGTTTTTCCTGGCGTAGAGAACGGATGTTTAAAACAGGTATGTGACGTTTTGGACGGAGACGTTTTGGCGCAGGGGACGTCTTGGCGCGAGATATAATTTGACGATAATTTAATAAGCACGTATCTTTTATAACAATGTTTATTTCACTCTACCATAATATTGTATGTATAGTATGATTTCTAACATCGTCCAGCGAATTTTTTTATTTTTTTTTTGTAATATAAAGGTTTTGCTTATTTCACGAATATTGGCCTATAATAAGTCAGATTCATGAATGGTAATGACATGCTATCCCCCCCCCCCTTTATTTATATGTGAGTTCTGCCAATCGCACTGGATGACATTTTTCAATGTCTTTCCAAAAGACATATTTTTTTATTTGAAATTGGTATACCATTAGAACTAGCTAAGTGTCACACTTTAATATAACCAAAAAAAAAATACAAGTTAACATCTAAAGCTTTATTACGCAGAATGATGACAATAACTCCACACATAGTAAAGATCAAGACACGGAATGTGGTCAGTACAAACACTAACGTGAATCCGCAAATGCAAACAAACACTAGGGGCGACAATAGATAGAAACAAATTCACGACACTAAGATACTTTGAAAAGATATGTTTAGAGAAATGGACCTCATTCACCAACCGTAAACAAACAACATTTAGCCACGTGATTCTCTATCTCTTCTATATAATTTACGATCTCATGTTTAATTCATGATGGCTGTCTCGTGACAGTTTTTTTCGTTGTTTTATCAATATGATCACGTGACTAAATGTTGTTTGTTTACGATTGGTGAATGAGGTCCATTGGGTAGGGGTGATTTGGGGGACACATTTTGCATTGACGCAGGTATAGTTAAACAAATACACAAGCCAAAATGTTTATTAAAGAAAATGATGTGAAACACAAACACACATTTACATTTAGTAAATGATAAGTCACATTGTTTAATGCACTTGTTATAGCTCACATAAAAGGTTTTAGGAGCAGATATAAAAATAATAACTCAAATAATATATATATATATATATACTGTACGAAAGCTACTAATGTTTTTCGCTTAAACATGTGTTTAAAATTGTATAACAAACAGATTTTTTCACTATTTTATACCGAGACAAACAAAATATATATTCTACCCCTCCCCCCCCACGAAAATAAATTCTTTTTAAAGAAATGATTCAATAAAAGTACATAATGTATTTCGCGCCAAAACGTCCTGCTTCGTTTAAAACCAAGTTAGCTTTAAATAAAAGAGTTTGACTAGCATGGTGTATTGGAACATAAATCTACTTGGAATAGGATGAAGCATTAGTTGTTTTTTTGTGTATGTGTGTGAGGGTGTCTTGATTATTTCCTCTCAGCTTTACACTGCGACAATTAAGAAAGATAGAAAAAAAATGTTTATGTGGGGGAAAAAAAACCAAACTTTGTTAAGCAATTTCTGAACTTCTTAACAAAATTATATGGCCGGGTGGTCGCCCAGTTATATATTAGGGATCCACTATCAGTATGACGGTCCTACCCGTGTGAATGTTATTCGTGTTCTACTTTGAAGTTCGTTCAATTTCAAAAGTTCAACCTTAGAGAGGCCAGAGCGATGTCAACGAGAAGCTGAGATAGTGGAATGTAGGCTGCGATGTACAGCTTAGTGTTTGGATTTCAACTTAGATAAATACATTGATAGAAAGAGGACAGTCTTAACAAACTATTCATCCAATGAATGGTCAAGCCATCGGATGCACAAAGGTAGATGTGAATTTTTACTGGAGGCAGGATTTGTTTTTACAATGCCATCGGATGCACAAAGGTAGATGTGAATTTTTACTAGAGGCAGGATTTGTTTTTACAATGCCATCGGATGCACAAAGGTAGATGTGAATTTTTACTGGAGGCAGGATTTGTTTTTACAATGCCATCGGATGCACAAAAGTAGATGTGAATTTTTACTAGAGGCAGGATTTGTTTTTACAATGCCATCGGATGCACAAAAGTAGATGTGAATTTTTACTAGAGGCAGGATTTGTTTTTACAATGCCATCGGATGCACAAAAGTAGATGTGAATTTTTACTAGAGGCAGGATTTGTTTTTACAATGCCATCGGATGCACAAAAGTAGATGTGAATTTTTACTAGAGGCAGGATTTGTTTTTACAATGCCATCGGATGCACAAAAGTAGATGTGAATTTTTACTAGAGGCAGGATTTGTTTTTTTATAATCGAGACTCGGTGGAGGCCACACAGCTTTTATGAAAAAATTCTAAATTTATTCGGCGGTTAGGCGTTGTGCTGAACACGTGACACTAAAACCACGTGAGCTTTTATGACCTTTCTTCTTCGCCTCTCAATTTTATTATATACAAGCTTCATGATGCTGTGTCCCATGCTTATATTGTGTTACATGTAGCCGTTTCATCTAGTGCTAACACCAGACATAAAAAATATTCGACAATGATATATAGTACGGCCGATGCACGTGAAGCAGAAATAATCGCAACACTAGAATCCTAAAGAGCAGCGGTTCTCAACCTTTTAAGCTCGGCAACCCCGCTTTACAATCCCCCACTCTGCCGCGACCCCCCCCCCCCAACACAAACACACAAACAGAAGAGTAGACAATAACAATCCATAATTTGATGGTCTTAGGCGACCCCTGGCAAATCCTCAATCGACCCCCGAATGGGTCGCGCCCCAAGGTTGAGAACCCCTGCTAAAGAGTCTGGTATTGTCAATGAGACGTCTAGCTTTCCGAAAAAGAAAATGTTACAATCCCCAGAACAGATCAGATTCACGTGAAAATAAATGTTACAAACGAGGCGGGCTTGATACGCGAGATGTGTGCCTATAAGCAAAATACCACTATTTCCACAAAGCACAAAAATTATATGCGCCGCCAGGGACACGAGAGCTGGCAATCAATCTTTTAGAAAAAAATCTACATATACATTAAAATCATACTCTTTTTTTTTTTAAGGTATTGCAATTTTTGTCCCCAGAGTTAACACGATAAACAGTAGTTGGGTGTATCATCACAGCAGAGAGATGACATGATTCTTGTGTTATTTCATTTGTCATATCCGTCGGGATCGATGGCTATGTTGATGAAGTTGATTGTAACTTAGACTGCACAGCTTAATAATATCGAATACCTTTTCAATATGTAAATGGAGACACAGACATTCCCTTAGATCCACATGATAAACATTACGTGACAAATGTTTTACTGAAGGAAAGAGTAGCATGCTTGATAGTGGATAGCAAGTTGTTTGCATTGTGTCAATACGATCACCCAAAAGTTTTGTTTTAAAACAAAAATATTGGGTTTAAATCCTGACCCAAAGTTAGTATATTAAGAATTATATTATTGATTTTTATTGCAAACGGTCAATAATGTAGAATTTAAGCCAATAGTTGCTGTGTATAAAAAGGAGAAATAACAGGAAAACGGAAACGCTGTTCTAAGGAATGCGTTAAAAAGAAATTAGAATATTGTTACTTGAGAATTAATAACATAAAATAAAAATAAAATACTCTGAAAGATAAAAGGATAAGTATAGATTCTTTGTTTGAAGAGCTAGAACCAACTCTTATAATCCAAGTGCCATTCGCGAAAGGAACGGTTTCCTTCAATCATCCAGAAAAAAAATCTTATCTTATCTTATAAGATGCGATGAAAGGGATCGGGGTAGGATAATCATTGTATGCCCTTTGTATAATATGCAACACTGTTGTTTTTTTTAATACGTATCGCGTTCAGTTTAATCTACTGGTCTTCTTACAACCCTATCAAAGTTGAATTTCATGAGTATTTTCCCGACATTTTATTCACCGTTTTAGTCAAAATAAACGAATTGAGGTTTAACTTTCTCTATAACATGAAAGATAAGATGAACACATGGTAGAAATGATCAGGTTTTAGAATTCAATAACAATTCTCTCGAAAGTGAAAATACACAGAATGGTATATACATAGATATAGTGGTGGAGCCCTGTCAGTAACGATGTACATAAATCAATCTTTGGGGCATGCGATGTGAAAGCTAAGATCTTGCAATGTGAATGCGTGTAGATTTAAAGTTTATATCATAGTGTGTGTGTGTGTGCAGAGCACTGGAGTGCCACTTGTTCATGCAATAGTTTTGAACTGGCTATACTTGTTTAGGAATAGTTTACAACACGGGGAATATAAATCTTATTAAATCGCGCACACACAATTCCTGCCCATTCCCCCACATATCAGTTCTCTGGAGTGGCTTTGCACGCCCAGTGTAACGTGGCGGTCGAGGTGACACGGCGTTTTAAAACGCTCTTACTCAAACACTGACATGTCTTCTTTTCGGGGATTAGCTGAGGCGGAACATGAGAGAGTTTGGTGCCAGAGCTGCACACAGATTACTTCCATTTTCAAAGAAAAAAATATATATAAGATGCGGTATAGTTTTCTCCCTTATTTAGAAACCACAGCGCAGTTCATCTCATATATTGGTTTAGTCACCTGAACGCTCCACCATAAAAATGAGAACGAGGAAGAAGAAGAAGATAAGATGCGACGAAAGGGATTGGCTCAAAACCTTTCACTCCCGCAACCTGTCGTTCTTATACTCACGTGGATCAACCTCTCTCGCAGATCTACAACACTGATTAGCCAATAAGCACAGAACAACTAGATATGAAAAACTTATCTGAACATATTTTCTGAAAAACGAAAAAATGATTTGATCTCTGGGGAAGGAAATATCGCATTGCGTGATCAGTAATCATTGTGTTCAATATTTATAAGCTTCGATCTGTCTCATTAGATATGAATGAGATGATCCTTGTCTTATTTATTATGCGTCCACCTCTGCTGACTCGCCCATCCTTACTCTCTCCCGCCTCCCTTCACATCGTGGAGTATTTTAATCTAACTATTAATAAGACATTGACTTTTTCAGTCCAAAAGGCTAGAGAAAAAATAGTGTAACATTTGGTATGACCAAGGAAACGATTATTTTGTAACTTAAGTCAAATAAAGCCGGTATCTCTTGGAGGGTTCTATGTCCTCCCGAACTTTTATTTTTGTTGTATTGTCTAGTCTAGTGATGTTCAAACTAAGAACCGCGAGGCACATCAGGTCCGTACCCGTGATGTGGTGCTATTCGACCCTGGAAATTCCTTCCCACAATGCAATAATGGCATAATGAGGCCGTTTTATAGGTGTCTGCAATTTTTATCCATATTGCGGCCCTTGACACGGGTGTCGGAAGTTTATATGGCCACAGGTTGGATTTTTTTTTTGCTCCAATTTATAGCCGAATGTAAATTGATTTCTTTTATACTTTGAAAAATTATAACGGTAAAACTAGAGTTTTCACCGTGTGGCCAACAAGCTAATAATTCTTCTCAGCCATATACATCAACAATTAAATTTCTAGGAAAATCGTTACAGACGTTTTTGAGATCAGCGCCCATGCAAGTACCAGGTTTCATGAAAGTTCTGACTTGAATAGACATACTGTAAAAAAAATAGATTAGATTTAAGGTCTTGGCTTAGTAGATACATCCCCATCGTTTATAGACTAAATAATATTTTAATATTGATTCATTGAAATAGTACAAAAAATATCGTTGCTTTAAAAAAATTCGATGAGGGCCCTGGGCTCATTCAGTCAGAACCACATTAATCTACCAACTTCTAGCGATACACAAGGACTATGGAGTTTACAAGAAAACGTATTTTGTTAAATGAGAGAGGTCGGAAAGACACATTTTGTGACACTATTTGATTAGCTTAGTTTAGACGCGAGGGGTGTCCTCGTCATTTCATCTCAAAGCTAGCTAAAGTCTATGTTTGAGCATCATTGTCATTCCTCACGCGCTCACCTCACGTGTGAACTGTATCACCGGACAGCATCAGGCTGAGTAACAAGTGTACAAATGAGGCTAACTAGGCGTTCAGGTCGGAGTAGAGAAAATAAGATTGTCCGGGAGAGGGGGGGCATACGAAAAGAGAGAGGGCGGAGGATAAGCTAATTAGTGTTATCCAAGGGCTGGCGATCGAGCGATCCCGGGAGAAAGCTCATTACAGGGCTAGGGGTGCGGAATAAAACCTTTGAAGCTGAACGCTGCAATCCCAATAAGGGGCGTACATGATACCCTTTAACCGTCTTACATGTGAGCTGATTGCGGCGTATTGGCGGAGGAAGGGGCGTAGATACAGCAAAAGCACCCCCCCTCCTTTTTCAAAACATGTTGCGGTCTGATATATTTGCATTTCGTAAATAGTTTGGTGAAAGTTGCGCAGATGGTTCTAAAAGTGTTAGCCTTGGGTTGTCTTCGCTTCGGCACGGTGCCCTAACGAAATATATTGAACATTGAAAATCTAAAAGAAATAAGGCGCTTGGGGGGCAGACACAAAAAGGGGGGGGGGGGGCGATTGCAAAAATTATTATTTTTTATCTACAGTAGATCAAGATTTTTTTTTTTAAAAAGTGAAACTGATGAATATGGTAAAAACAATCAGACAAGGCCAATGAGATTATGCAAGCTGGTTTAGAGTTAAGGCGCAGAACTCGATACAAGAAAAAGAAAAGTGGGCACGAGCAGGAGATGAAACGTAAATTGGATTCCAGGAAAGGATTAGGACAGCCAAGAAGATGAGACGAGATAAGAAATAAAACTAAAATAAAAAAAGAATTGGAATTGAATAGCGAATTAAAGACAGTCTGTGTGCAACACGCATTGATCACACTGGGAAATTATAAACAGGGAAGGAGAACTAAATGAGGGAAAAAAAACTGAACAATGAAAAAAAAAAAAAAAGCTTTTAAAAAAAAAGACAATACCTCCTTTATATAACTTTTAAAGAGAAATTGTTTTGGCATTAATATCTAATGAATGTTAAATTTAAAAAAAGAACATTTTCACCCCTATCATCCCCCTTACCTCGAGAAAAAATCCTAGTTATGATATTCTAATGATAGGCCTATATATATGTCTAGACTTAATGACTAAGCGCAAAATATTTCAGAACATTAGTTTATTTAATTCTTTAATGAATAGGACTTACAGGCGGAGATACGCCAAGACGTAGTATCTGTTCAAGATAAATATTTTCTAGTCCTCTAGCAAAATTTAAATTATTTTTATGTATTCCTTGAAACATTATAACAGCGAAACGGTCAGTGTATTCAACGAGTTGGTAAATCTCTTTCTAAAGATGATATACACCAGCTGTCAAATTTCTAGGAAAATCGTTAAAGCCATTTTCGAGAACCGTATCCAGCCTTAATGTGCGACTTAAAAATGGGCATTGTAAACAGAGAAAAATATGTGCATCTATCATAATAGTTTTTTGTACTACAATGGATGCATGTAATTCACTCAAAATTATTTATCTGAAGTATCAAAAAAAAAAAAAAAAAGAAACTAACGAATGTAATATCCAACCCGTACAGAGGGCGTGTCCAAGAGTTAACCTAGTTGTATGAGACATAAGCTTTACTAAGTCAAACGCACTAAGAAGACGTAAACATAACTAGATTTACTTCTGCAGCAAGCACCTTAAACAGAGCTTAGAGAAAAACTAAAGATTAAAGCTACAGAATGTGTTCGAGCTGCGAATTAATCACGGTGTAACTGAAATACTTCTAGCACAACTGATCACGGGCAGAACGTTATTTGCATGTTGACACCGTACAGTTTTTCACAAAATTTTCGGAAAACTCTGTAAAAGTGGTCATCCGTAAACAAGCACAGTGGCTAACAATGGAGTCACCGTCATCGAAATGATCCAAAATGATGGACAGTAAATGTGCATTGAAATAAATGGGGGTGTCAAAATGCAACATAGTTTAAACCAGAGAGACAAGTTTATGGACGCATCCGAAGCTGAGCTCAACAAACACGTGACTGGCACGTTCCATCCGAAATAAAGAGAATAAATTCCCAGAACAGGGGATGGTGGACATCGTGGTTTAAACAGAGAACCACTGCATACGGTACCCACAGTCAGTCGAATATTTTTGCAACGAAGCAGGACATTTGGCGACGCCGTTTTGGCGCTGAATGTTTTAGACACATTACAAATGATCATTAGATTAGGCCTCTAAAAAGAATGATACATATCTAACATTTGCATGTGCGACAAACTTACGTATGCATGCATAAATGATAAGCAACATGGTTTGATGGACAATATTAGAACATATACAGCAGTGCTACTTATGATGTAAAGTGGTACCAACAATAATTGCACAACAAACAAATTTAAAATCAAATGGATTAAAAACTAGTGTTCTTCCCCAAACACAAATGTTTAGACTAACACACATGTACAAAATTCGCTATGTGTCGATCTTAAACGTGCATCGCTCTTAGATATGTATCGTTCTTATTAAAGGCAAAATAAAATGAACATTTATAATGTATCTAAAACATTCAGCGCCAAAGCGATCACGTCGCCAAAACTTAGCGTACCGTATTTACAAACGGGTGAATTTGATGAAGGCACAGGCTACTTCGTAATAGACGAAATGCAAATCTTTCTAAACTGTATAGTGTGTGACATGTTAAAGTTAAGTGTGTGCATTAATTGAGCTTGATTGGGTGGTACTTTTCCGGCCCGTCTGACATGACGAGTACGTACGGAAATGAGAAAAGAGCTTTTAGGAATAAGGGCAAAGCTAAGAGACGAGACACCCATACAATGACAGTGATGCGAAGAGGAATTATTTCTAAGCGGTCTGATGATTCCTAAAACAAATTTCAGCAAAACTATGACTGTCAAATTGTGACGTTAATACTCATCGTGACAGTGTGATATGGCTTCAAAAACATACTTTCCAATTCCTTGCACATTTAAAAATTCCCCGTGTTTTACCAGAGAAAGAAGTAGTTTGGGGGGGGGGGGGGGGAGTGAAAAAGTTCGCATTGAAACTACCTTCGGAGAAATCGCCAATCAGTATGCCGTGCTGGCGCGGAGCGATGGGATGAGACACATTGCATTAGACCCAACATGAGCAATTATCGCACGACTTGAAACAAAGACCAATAACAGAAACGACTAGGTTGGACCTAACTCGCAATGATAAGGTTTGAGAACGAGGTTTATCAAAGGGCTATCCGCATTGTATGGGCATGTGCATGCAAGCAGACGCAAACACACAGGAAACATAAAACCTCCACGTTAGCCGTCTCACACGTCCAGCGATCACGAGTCGATAGTCACTCATTATAAAACAAACACTCCTCATTACATTCTCCCATCCCCCTTTTTTTTTTATCCCCACCACCCCCCTCGCACATCTAAATCCTCTCATAATCGAAGAAGCAATTAAGGAATTATTTAGATTGAGCCGTTAAGGATTCGACTAAGACGCGTTAACAACCGCTGGCCTGGGGCGTTTGGACGAGGCGTGCGCCCTCCGGAGAATGACACTTGGGAATACTAAGCAGAGACTTGTTCGTCGTGGTGCCATCCAGTACAGAACAAAGGAAATAACTAAAGGTATTGGGGGAGGGGTGGTCAACTTCTTTTTAAAGAACTTTGTTCAGGAATGGATGCCTGAAATAGTGTCAGCATAATCTCAACACGACTCGGGTTAACAGAGAAGACGTCAGATTGGTTTTATATTGCTAAGGATGCAGTGGCTAAATGAACGCCATGGTCCTGAACCGTTATCTCGTACATCAGAAAGGGTTTCTTGGTGTCCAAATTTTAGTCATCTAGCGTTCAATAATCGAGAGTAAGAGAAAGACATATATAAATACATACATATACATCATATCCCCTTTAAACAACCACCATAGACTTAATCAAGTTCATTTAAAAAGTATTGCAAATATAAAATAAAGATACATTGAAAACCAGCGCTATTCAGTGATATAAAGTAAGTTTCAAGGGGAAGATCTTCACACTCGCCAACACTTGAACTTGAGATGGAGAGACAAAGACGGAAAGGGCGGGGGGGGGGGGGGCACGACAGGGTGATATCCAGTGAGAAAATCTCTATCCAGCTGTCCAGAAACACCCGGTCGATGAGATCAAATAAAGACAGCAGCGAAGGGGATGACACCACGTAATCGCACGTCATGGACTCTAGCCTGGTGTTTAGCTTTCTTCTCCTTTTCCTTGGTCCCTCTCCATCTCGTACAAGATGCACTGGGCCGATCTCCCGTCAATCCTCTACAGGATTCTCCAAGTCAATCTTCATCCATTTCTTGACACGGTCTTTTTTTTTTTTTTTTTGAGGGGGGGGGGGGGGAGAATGTTCTACGTTATATCAACTTCCACTGTTTTACTGCTAAATAATTTGAGAACCATAGAACCCAGTCAAGTAAATTAAAATTGAATTTTAAAAAAATACATGCTTAAAAAACAAAGCACTGAAGAAGAAAGCATACGTTACTAAAGTGTTTCTCCAAAGAGCGCGAACTGGACGTTGCAAAGATTTCAAAGTGGTATATTAACTTATTCAATGTAGGAGCCCAGAAATTAAGCCAAGATATTGAAATTGTAAGCCCACATAGTGAAAAAAAAAACAGAGTAAGAACATGTGCATTAATTTATTGAAATAAATAAATTTAAAGACATTTTTATTGAGAAGCACTGGTCACGTCTTCTTTCAGTGATAATATTGAGAAACATTGGTCACTTCTGCTTTCAGGGATATTATTGACAAGCACTGATCACTTCTGCTTTCAGTGATATTATTGACAAGCACTGGTCACTTCTGCTTTCAGTGATATTATTGAGAAGCACTGGTCACTTCTTCTTTCAGTGATAATATTGAGAAGCACTGGTCACTTTTGCTTCCAGTGATATTATTGAGAAGCACTGGTCACTTCTTCTTTCAGTGATATTATTGAGAAGCACTGGTCACTTCTGCTTTCAGGGATATTGAGAAGCACTGGTCACTTCTTCTTTCAGTGATAATATTGACAGGCACTGTCACCTCTGCTTTCAGTGATATTGAGAAACACTGGTCACTTCTGCTTTCAGTGATTTCCCCTCGGCATATATTTATTCTCCATGATTAGATTCTCTATTTTCCCCACTCTGGACGATAAGATAAATATTTATACTCCCTTTACAACAAATATTTTTTTTGTTATGGAATTCAGTTTCATTCAGTGACCATCCCCGCCACTTTCTATCTTCCAAGTATAACGAGAGAAGCCGGAAGACTCATTGCCTCTGTTGAAGTTCATTACATCAACTCACTCTGTCTGGTACATAGATTTAAACAAGTGATTTCTCACACTTATCATTGTCGTATCAAGCTGAAACTTAAACAATTATTAACTGCCCCTAACACAACATAAATCAATTATTTAAAAAAAAAAAGTAACCAGTTATTTAATTAAATAGTGGTAATAAAGTAATTTTGTTAGATATCAAAAAGGGAAAAAATAAACGTCCTGTTTAGATCTCGTAAACTAGAAAAGATAGTGAAAATCTGTCACCATAATATTTTAGTCCATTCAAAGTTCTGATGCAACGGCTATTTTTTTCTTTTCTAAAAGCGAAAAATCAATTTATTTATTTTTAAATCACTTATGCATGCAGTTTTTTTTTCATAAAAAATACACCACTTTTACAACTATTCACTATTAATAGTAACAAACAAGGGAGGCTCTTTAGTAGGTGAGGCAGTAGTTACAGCTTAGCCCCCCCCCCCCTCCCCTCCTCGTTTATTTTTCAAGAAAAACCCTTATGCCGTATGGTGATGATAAGAGGTAACCTAACAGCTTAGAGCCTTATCAAGTGTAAATCCAGTCCAGCTAGCACCACTTCGATCTACGTATAAGTTAAAGGTAAAGGCTATATCAATTTGCTAGCCAGAATATATGGGAAGAATGCTTTTCATTTCAAAGATTGAACGAACGACTTGTACGGTCTGAAACTTCATAGTACATCTAATCGAGCTCCCTATGGGGGTGTCTAGGGTCTAACTGCACCCCATTTAAACCCTGCCCCCCCCCCCCCAAATTTTGTTGAGTAACCGTTAATTAAACTGAATCGCAATTCACATGACTAATTAACTAAAAAGAAAGAAAAAAAAAGGCTAGCCAATAGTTTAGGATTGCATTTCCTAATCACACAACAAAGAAAAGCCGGCAAATCAATTTCCCGTCAAGACCCTTGGCTCGGGCTTTGAACTGCTCATTATGTAACTGATCTAGCAACAAATCGAGAGTGAACTACGTAAGGTCTGATTGTGACTAAGGTCCACCTGGGGCATAGCGATTAGTAAAGTCAGTTGATAACTCTCTGAAACAATGAACACATTTGAAATGATTGTGTAAATGATGTGGAAAAGAAAAGGAAATATTCAAAGAGCATTAAAAAAAAGAGTATAACAAAGACAGAAATCGTTGCTATATTTTTCTTATTCTGAAGAAAACTGTATATGCTGGAAAGAAAAAAAAATTATAAAAAAAAACCCAGTAAGTAACACCTAGTGCCTAAGGCGATTGCGGTGGACTGTTACACGACGTTCACAAATCTGAAAAGGATAAATAAAATTAAAAAACGTACTTATTTGAGGTGAATGAATACATAAAAACGATAGTTAAAAGAATATATATATATAATGTGTTATTGTCCGAAAGGAAGGTGACAATAGACCTAATAGTCATCTTTCGGGATGGTACTGTTGCAGAATATTTCTTTTTTAAATCATTAGTGGATACTGTTCAGGGGACTACATTAAAAATATTAGCCCATGATCAAAATAAAATTCATAGAAAAATACTGTATAACATCAAATTCTGTATTCTATAACGTGGCCCCATCTGCATTTATCTAACAAAAAAATGCATCTATACCTAATTATCTATTCACCAAATATATATATATATATATGCATTTATTAGAGGATACAATTACAGATAATTAAAAAAAAAACATTGAATTCAAGCAGCAGCTGGGTATTATCCTGTATTGTATTCTGATGTGTTGATAAAAAAAAAGGCCTGGAGTCAAGCTCATTTCCTTATCGTGTTGTCTTGTTTACTTCTGGTGGCAGCAGGTGGCAATCACAACTGAGCTTCCGACTTGAATGGCACGTTCAGTCAAGCGTAAGCCGTAAGGAGACACATTGACGCGTTAAATATAGCTCTCGATCATCCCCAGCACATTTTTAGAGGCAAAAATTCTTTGGAAATTACCCAGTCACCATTAATTAATTTAAAGATAGGCCTCAATATAAAATATGCTTTCCACATCGATGCTACGTAGTCAAAACAAGTCATTTCCCAGCACGCCGTTGTATCAGATTCGCACCTCCTTAGAGTTGTGTTACTTGAGTTATTGCTACTCGACTATATTATGATAATTATATAGCATAAGCTAATACGTTGAGAACTTGTAAGGGAAAGCACAAAGCCCGCGTACACTCCTTTAACAGTGTCCGCTCATGACCTTCCTTCGGGTGTGATACGTCTACACCAGTACCACCGCTCGTCCCCCCCCCACCTCCTGCAAACAATTGTCTTCGGCTCTATCCCAGGCAGCACATTTATTTATCTATGAAATCTGGTATCCCCACTTTGGACATATCAAAACAGTATATACGTGATTGACTCGTTCTTCACCGTCACGTGTTTCTAAGAACTGGATATCACGTTCGTTTTTTATTATGATAATCTTTTCCTCTAAATTACTGATGTTCCTTCCAAATATTCATGTTATAATGTTACTAGGAAATGGATGAGACTCATGACCAAAACACTTGTAGATTTCAAGACGACTTCAGGGACACGGAGTCTTTATTCTCTGCTAATATCTTCTTTCTCTGAGCTGCTGAAAGCATTCGAAAAGACACATGTGTGTATATATATAAGACCAAAAAAAAAATAGAGATTAAAATATAGACAGGCTTAACTCATCATTAGTTTAAAACCTTAGACTATGGAATTGAAGGTGTAAGCTTTACTTCGAAATATAAACATGCATTACGCTGTTACACTGAGGTGGTCAAAAGTCAAATAAAATTTCCATTTGCTTGGACCAATAAAAAATCTTATCTTATAAGTGAAAAAATAGCAGTTCCTTCCTTTCTATATAAAAGAATGATCTGCGAATTGAAGGGGCCCATTGTTAGAGCACTTGGACGCGTGCAGGGTCTAACAATGACGCAGGTGAAGTGGTTGCACCGGGTTGCCCCCACTTACACCAAAGCGCGCCAGCTGCGTAAATGCAAACTACAAAGCATTGATCTATTAATAAAAAGCAAACCAAAACCAGGCTAATTGTTTCCAACACTTCAGAGGGGATGACCTTCACCCACTCGCCCTTTCTTAAAGAAAAAAAAAGCATGTTTGAGAAGGCCACTTCGATATTTCTAATAATAACACACTGCTGCCCGGCGATGACGAAACGCCTAGTACTTAACCCTAGGATATATCATCCCTAACCCCCTTTTTTCCGCTTTTCCTGTGTAACGTGTACTGTTTTATGTACTATTAGTTTTCTGACTCGTGGCAGTCAACAATAAACAATGATGAAAGCTGCTGTTTTGTTGTGGTTTGTTTTATTGTAATTTCAAAAAAAATATTTCACTTTAATCACCCTTTTAGTTTCTATCCTGAGTCGACTGCTGTGGAATGTATCTAATCACCTTAAAAATTCTATAAAAACGCACATCCCACCATATATTTTTCTCCCATTTATAATTTTCAAGTCAAAAAGTTTGGAAGTATGCCCCACTCCAAATGATACTAAAGATTTGACGCCTTCCACCAAAGCTTATCCAATAAGTTATTCGCTGTGATCACATGCATATTTATGTTGCACTGTTAGCCAGTTCTCTTGACCTTTGTAGAAATGTCAACACCAGCACACACCAGAACCAAAAAAAAAGGTCCACTTCTAGATTATGGACAATTACAGTCAAAAAGGGAAGGATTGAACAGGAAGTAGGGTTTACTAATTGTCCACAACATATTTCTATTAAGGGCGAAGAGCAGGATAGTAGATTTGGCTTTTATAGGTCGCCTTCACCAGGTTTTGGAATGTCGGATTTCTTAAAATTAAAAATGTAGTTTTCACTAAATAAAATGTGGACAATGTATCAGTCTTTGGGGCGTTCTCGGACTGGGTAGAAGCGTCCATAGAGAGGGATTGGATAGGTGATAGAAAGAGGCTGTGCTATAGGGAACCGAGTTCCTTGCACTTGATGGAAATTAAAGAGTGCTACATCGATAACGTTCTATCATTTTTATCCACCACATCTACCTTCTAATGGAGGGGCTACAAAGGAAATGGCGATGCACTGAAATCAGATGACAAGAGGCTTGCCTAGCCCAGGGTATGAAAGAGTAAAACAATTTACTTCTACCTGGTATCGTGTCACAAAGAAAGTGTTTTTCATTGTCAGATCAGTGTTGGAAAGTGGGGCGGTCAGTTCTTGTCCTAGTCTTAAGAAATGTATAAATGTGTCATATGTGTGGCCTTCAATAATAGCGAAGTGCTGATATGGATAGAGCCAACAAAAGATGTATTTAGTTATTGTTGTTTTTTCTTGTTTCAATTTGTGACTTTCACAAAATGGAAAAGAATCCATAAATAGCAAGATTTTTAGAGTATTCGGTATTGATAAAAAGGAAGTATCGATACATTTTAAAACCATATAATTTGTGCACTTTTTTTTAGCACTGTAAGATCAAATAAAAAATGAATATGCAAACAACGAACAGGTTACACTGTATAACCATTAGTACGAACATCTATATTACGCCCCTGAAACCAAATTGCTGACCAAAATTAAAAGTATTCTCCTGCTTTTTCATTCAATCACTAATGAGCCACAACAGCATGATTCATTCACTGTCTACTGGTTTGATTTCAAGCCAAAAGAAGACCAAAAAATATTGGCTCCCATGCCTATTCCCGTCTCGGGAAACATTACTCAAACAAGGCTGCTATGCATTCATAATCTATAAGTAATGAATTCCAATCCTAGCCCATAGATACGATCTTGACGCGAGTAGTGTAAGTGTCAGACAAGGTCCACGCGCACCAACAACCTCGTGAAAAATGACAAGGCGACAAATTTGTTGTTGCTGAGACCCAACTCAAAAGACGCTGCAGTTGTTTCCTTTCTCGGAGAGAGGAGCGCGGTATTAATGTAATTATCAGCACCGTCGGCCTTTATTAAATATCCAGTTATTATTTACGACCGGCGGTGCTTTTTAATAATTCACGAGCACGGAGCGGCTCGGAAGCGTCCTCCCACCCCCAACGAAGAAGTTGAGTGGCAGCTCTCGGGGGAGCCGGGGACTTGATGGGGGGCGAACACTGGGCGCGCGGACGTAATTTGTCAAAATACCAAGAGGTGCACAGAAAACTTAATTGGAATTGCTAGGGCGTTCTCTCTTCTCGTTTTTCTCTTCTTTTTTTTTTATTTTTGGGTAGCCATCTTCATTTCGGCTGCCGGTCCGTTTAATTTTCGTACCCGGTCAATTATTTCTCCTAACATTAAAAGTGAGAAGCAGTGGAAAAAGTGAGGATAGGGAGTAATTGTGGAGTTCATTGTTCAAAACCAAAACACTGGGGGAAGGGGGGGTGGTAAAAAAAAAAAAAGGCTATGGTCAACTTCCATACGAGGCCGTGTTTAAAAATCCCCCCCCCCTTTTTTTTCTTGTAGTGAAAGAGTTCTCATAGAAACATTTCCTTCCTTAAACGTTTCATACCGGAAAGAACTTAATAACTAACGACTTTATCGTAATAATTGCAGCCTACTTCACGGCGACGTACATCAGGATTGTAGTATAGCTCTTGGCTTTAGATATAGATCTAGTAATCTTTGACTGAATAGAGAATGTTGGCTTTTAGTTGTAGATCTAGTAATCTTAGACTGACTATAGACTCTTTGCCTTTAGATGTAGATCTAGTCATCTTTGACTGAAAATAGACTATTTGACTTTAGATGTACATATAGTAGTCTTTGACTGAAAATAGACTTTTGGCCTTTAGATGTAGATCTAGTCATCTTTGACTGAATAAAGACTCTTTGCCTTTAGATGTAGATATAGTAGTCTTTGACTGAAAAAAGACTCTTTGCCTTCCGATGTAATCTAGTCATCTTTGACTGAATATAGACTCTTTGCCTTTAGATGTAGATATAGTAGTCTTTGATTGTAAAAAAGACTCTTTGCCTTCCGATGTAGATCTAGTCATCTTTGACTGAATATAGACTCTTTGCCTTTAGATGTAGATATAGTAGTCTTTGATTGTAAAAAAGACTCTTTGTCTTCCGATGTAGATCTAGTCATCTTTGACTGAATGGAAGGATAACAAAGAGGAGATACTGCATTTTTTACAAGCATTCAATACAGTTGTTCCGATTCAGCCGAGCTGTATACCATGACTATCTTATGTCTGAGCACTTTAAAGAATATTTACATTAATGTCTAGATCTGCACATCTCAAAACATGTCGGTCAATGAACCTTCAAGAAATACATATATTATATATTTTTGTGTCTGGGCTGAGCACTACTAGACATTGATTAGACTATATCTAAATGAAGGTGAACACCTTCAAGCAAGTATGTTAATGTAGACAGAACCAACTCATTTGTAATATTCATAGGACCTGTGGTTTCAAATGGAATGCTGCCAGGCCCTTAGCCACACGGACATGGGCTTTCAATTCCCAACTAAATATTGTTTGAAGAATACATGCCATATAAGATCTAGTTTGTATTCGCATGTTTATGGGGACATTTCTATACCACTCTTGGGTGCAGTCCCGCTGACAAAATCCCCAAAGGGTATAATAATAATATGGCTCGAAAAAGATTTAAAGTATGTCATTCTAGAAAAAGTGTAAAGTCTGCCCGCTGCCATCCATTTAAACGCATTATTATATTATTCAACAAGATGGTTCATACCTACTTCAGGAGGGGGGGGGGCGCCTGTTTTTTAAACGTGGTAGCATCAGCTACAGGACCTAAAGGACGTTCTTGTTTCAATGTTGAGTACTATAGCAGTCCAACAACAAGCAAAATATAAAGATCCTAAATATATCTAAAGGTGAAGAACTCCGCCCTTAAACTATATCAATAATGTACAGTTATTTCCCTTATTCGATATCAAACAAAATAATTAAATACCAATAATTAATTGACTATTTGAGTATTTTAATTGATCGATTCGTGTTTTTTTTTAGCTACAATTGATTTCAACTTGTTCGGAGAATACAGTATGTGTGTGTGTGTGTGGGGGGGGGGGGGGAAGCGTTAACAATTATTTAAGGGGACCAAACCTAACAAATTTAGCCATATATATTTGAATACTGAAGTATTAATTTCCCTTGCTGGTATTAAACAAGGGAATTACTAACCAGTAATTAATTGCTTAATTGGTTACTTTTGTTTTTATTGATTCATGTCTTATCTATGCCTATATATAAATGTGCGAAATGATCAACTTGATCCGAGAACGGATGTGGGAGAAATAACGTGAACACAGACAGACAGACTGACAGAGCGAGTTGATATAAGCTTTGTAAAAAAAAAACTTTTTAAAAATGGAGACTTTAGCCCGTCTTTTTGGGTTGCATATAAAAATATGCTCAAAGAGGTGACACCTAATAATAATGAAAACAAGATGCAGTACTGCTGATTGCTTTGTATTGTTAAAAATGCAACCTAAGGGAGGGAGGGAGGAGGCGAAAGTACATAAAAAGATAGCAGCTCTGACCAAAGTAGGCCCAAAGAATCCCGTCAATGAGACGACACAAAGGCCGCAAAAGGACCTTTATCGTATGCACTTCACCCAGTCTCCGCCAAGGATCAGATAGACTACACAGGACGTGATGAATTCAAATGAATACAATTGTTTCGACATTGTTGGGCTCCATTGTTTGAAAAATATTTTCTTTATCTTGATGGAAAGTTTGGAAGGGAGAGGTGTGAGCGGGGAGAGGGGGGTGTTGATTCATTACCTGACCTTGAAATGTTTAGGACATCTTAATGCATCTCTATTTCTTAGCTGTCCACATGGATTAGCGTTTTACTGTACCTTTTTTTATCTTTATCCCGACAAGGGTCAAGACTTAGTAAACCAAGTAAATATTTTAGCCCCAATCCCAAGGGAAATACTACAGCTAGACTGTCCGTTGAAAACAAAACACCACTCAAGCACTATCTTGAATCACAATAACAGGTTATGTTGTTGAGGAAGATCTCGAGATGAAAACGCTTATCGTCGTCCTCTGACCATGCTTGTGTAATGTTTTCCCCTCCAGTATTTAGTGTGTGTTTTGTGCTAACACAAGAGACAAAATTTAATAAAATACTCAGAAAGACACAAAGATAAAGGCACATTTCTCGTCCCATATGCTTGGACAAATTGTACAAATACTCCTCCTTCCCTAGTGCTATTAGAGCATGTAAAGGGGTTGCCTGAGCCAGCCATGAAAAACCAGTGACTTGGCAAAATTTAAGTCATTGGTTAACATCCATGACGCGTAATCATCTTCTGTTTTGAAGTAATGTATGTATTTTATAAGATGAGTTTTACATAAAACATTGAGACTTGATTCAGCACACATTTACGTGGAAGAGGACCCCGGCCCAAAAAAAAACAAAACCTGATGTAGGTGTGGGTAAAGGGGGGGGGGGGGGGGAAATCAGCCAGTAGATCAGACAGGGGTCAATGCGTATCAACAGAACAGTGCACGTGGAGGAATACGTGAGTCGACTCAGAAGCTCAAAGTGCTCCGTGAGCCAGCGCGTAGACAATGACTTCAACCATAGGGAGCTCCTGTGAAAACAAGACACGAGTCATAAAGTACAGGCGAGGTCAAAACATGCTAAATGATAAATGAACAAAGCACTTTTTTAAAAAACATCGACAATCTCTAATTTCTTATTGTAAGGTATCGGCGGGCTCTAAAGGGTGAAAACCTGAAAACCAATGTGTAGCCTACTTCAGCTATGTGAAAAAATGATCTATACCCAAACGAGCCATAAGAAGCGTTATTTTACCATGAAAATGATTGTTTCGCAATATTGAATTTAAAAAAAAATTGCTCATACTATATTTGCTTTACCCAATTAGTGTCATACATTTAAAAGTATCTCGCATCGAAACCTTACACATGTAAAAACATTTCAGTGACTTTCAGCTAAAAGGACGCGGCAACAGTCAAGATAGAACAATGTAACCACACACGCCGTACAGAAAATGATTTAAGAGCCCATTGTGACAAATTGAACGTACTTGAAACTATGGGAAGAGGAGGACCGGGAGATTGTGGAACACACTAGGACAGGGGTTCTCAACCTGTGGGTCGCGAGCCCCTTGGGGGTCGATTGACCATTTGCCAGGGGTCGCCTAAGACCATCGAAAATATGGAATGGTATTGTCTACTCTTCTATTGATGTATGTGTGTGGGGGGGGGGGGGTCGCGGCAGAGTGGGGGATTGTAAAAAGGGGTCGCCGAGCTCAAAAGGTTGAGAACCGCTGCACTAGGAGAAGGGAAGGTTAAGGGTGGCAATTGTCTGTCCCAGTTGCCTTGACCTGAGCAATATCTACATTTTTTTTTCATTCCTGCATAATATGAACTTATATAATAGAAGGACAATTCATTCTTGTTTTATGTTGTTTTTTTTTTCTTGGTAATTACAACACCACGCAAGAGAACTCCTCCTCTTTGAAGATCAAGACTTAAAACAGTGGCAAAGACAAGAGGTTGAAAGCTCGAGGAAGAGGGCAGGGCATAGCGTGCACACGGCCAGATTGACGAGGAGACAATCAACGTGTGAACTATGAAAGTCTGCGAGAAGAAACTTCTTTCCAATCACTCCAAACTCCTTACCCCCCCCCTTTTTTTTTTTTTAGCAAAAAAAAAACTGTCAGAGCCAGCAGTGTTACAAACGTACAGCGCTTAAATAGCCTGGGAGCCCAAATAGGATACAACACAGGTGTTTGTGTGTATGTCAGACATAAGAACGAACACGTGTGCCTGTGTGTGTGTGAGTGATGTGTGTGTAATTCGTTAACCTCACTCTTTAAAAAAAAAAAAAAACTATGTGATCTACATAGGGCTATATGAGCTAAATATATAAAGGGTGGTACATTGAAACGACGCCGTGTACATTTGTGGGTACTATTAGTGTACTAAGGCCTGGATAAATGTGCATACACTCTAGTTTTGTAAAAACAGCACCAGTACAGGTGTCATTATTTTAAACTAGATACAATTTCACTCCGGTGTTCGTGTGGGAAGTATTTCTCTAGCTCCACATGTGGTTGGTGTTCTGCAAGCGAGACTGGGCCATAACTATTGAATCCATGGATGATTACTGGTGCAATACAGAGACGGGCTGGGTGTTACGGGCATTTCAATACCATCCGGACAGCAAATTGTATATAATATCATGGACATACAATTCTAGATCTACTGGTCTTCAAAATCATTAAAGTTAAGTTTGATAATGTATCGATAACTGAACGCATGCATACAATGAAGAAATTAGGGTATTATGTTGCTTTTTAATCACTTAGTGTGTAGGTCCTAAAGGGATGAAGCCTACTAGTAGCAACTGCCTACGGATAAAGGCTATTATATTATTTTGCAAAATCTGTTAGATTAAATTAGTATTACACTGTAGAGTCTGTAAAAGATTTTTTTTTAAACACGACGCTCGGTGGGCCCCTTTTACAAGAAATATTATAAACCTTTAACAATTCTATACTGGCATTCATGAGGCCCCTATCGGCCTATTTTTACCTCTCCACAGGGCATTTGCCCTAATGCCCATATAGCCAGTCCGCCCCTGGAGCAATACCAATAAAATAATGTAAGGGCACATTAGAATAAAACTATCTGGAAAGGTAGTAATGACAACCATGACAGTACACGGCAAAAGGCGGAAGAAAGACGGTGAAGAAACGGGTGTATGTACGGGATGAAACACTACCACAAGTGAAGAAGACGGTCTCCCACTTCTAACCTCAAACCAAGCTAAACATCGTCACTTGTATCTTATCCCCCCCCCCCCAAAAAAAAAAGCAAATGTTTGTTTGTTGTTTGTTTTAGATGTTTCGGATGTTCCTTCAGAGTTGAAGATTGTTTACTTACTAGTCCAAACCTCCCGCAGGACGACGGGGGATGGGAGCGGGCAGGGTTTGAACCCGGGACCATCGATAAATCCAAACGACAGTCCAGCGTGCAAACCGCACGACCAGACAGCCATCCAAATGAAATGACTAAAAGAGAGAAAAATTGTATTTTCCTTTCAAAACAAAACAAAAAAAATTCGAGTACTTTAAACATCAGATCGAAAGTAAAGGCGGTTGGTCGTTATGCTCGTTTACAGTTGGCCATAGAAGAGAACATGGCGACGCAGTGTACTAGAAGAAGCCGAGAGGACCGGGAAGAACTGGGACACCATCAAAAAAACTAGCAAGAGACCGTGGAGAGTGGCGTGTTTTTTGTCGAGGCCCTATGTTCCATGAGGAACCCAAAGGAATGATGATGAAACATAAGATCGAAGTACAAGCAATAATATGTCAATTACTTCCAGTCATTTTTCCTGTATCAAGAGTTATTAATTTAAATTCACCTATGTCTGGAATACAACATTCTCATTCCAGATGGGAAAATGTTGATCTTTAAATGTGTTCAGTTTTACCCCCCCCCTTTTCCCAAAGAAATGCATAGTTATTTTAGACTCTGGTAATAAGATAGCTAATATAATATGATTCATAGCATAACATTTCTTATAATAAACAACGAAAAGTACACTAGTACGCACCGTGCCTTAGGAAACACAGAAATTGTGTATATGACAATGCTATATCTATTATTGTTTATTATCGAAAAGAGACAAGATGTAATTCTATTTGGTATTTAAGTGGGCAGCCGTGCAAGTTAGAGGCGTTCGTTAAGTTCCGCATTGAATATCATTGAGCATGACGAGAAAGATCTGCAGGAAGGACGAGTTCGTCTGATGCAGTGGTAATGAAGAAGAGAAAAAACACGACAAAACGGGAACATTTTTGTCCATGGATAAGAAAAGATAATGAACGTACCACGGCGTTACATGCCAGAAGTTGAGCTCTATTGTTTTCCTTGGTATGACTTTGTCCAAATCAATGAATTTGTATTCCACCATAACTCTTGGGTGCAGCCCGATTCGCCACCCTCACCCCTTCCATTGAGGAAGGGCGAGCTAATGAAAAGAAGAAAGGAGCAAAGCGTGGGCTGGTCAATATTCCAGGGCGCTCTTTGAAAATGTTTTCTTAAGAAGGGAAGTAGCATAAAGAAGGGATACAAATTAAAATTCAGCACGGGCAGACGTGTCCAATTGGGGGCCATTGTTTTTACTTTTGCAGCGCCTGAGCTCTCAATCAGTGACACAATGTCTAAAGGTCTTTATTTTTTTATTTTTTTTTTGCAGCGCATAATTTGTAATGTTTCTAGAAGCGCAAAGAGTTATTATTGAAATCAAATCTCCAGAAGGACTTGGCAAACATAAGCCCATAAATGTTTTATATTCCGACAATTGAAAGGCATCACAGTTATAAAAAATCTTGGTATAAGATACTTTTATATAAACAGCAGTGAATAGTGACGACAGAATACAATTACTACAGGAAGATTAATTTAAGTTCATGAAATTATATCAGCGTTTTTATTTAGTCCCCCCCCCCATTTTATCTCTCGCACACTTACAATCAACATATTGGATATATACTTCGTTTGAAATTCCATATCTTATTTTTTTCTTAATCCAGAACCGAGGTGATATTGGAAAATGTGCTTTGAAACCCAGATTGAGACTCTTTGATCTTAAACTGCTTTCAATATTTGGTTTGAACAATAAAAAATCGAGCACCTTTCTCTGAAAAAATATTAGCATTCGGTCTAAAAAGGACAAACAACAGAATAGCACACGTCTTAGTGACTCAGTCAAACGACCACACTATCAGCAATATACTGTAATATTCATTTCAACATAAGACTTAATGAGACATAGCATTTTAGCTTGTATAAACGCATTACTTAAGTACTAAGTATAAACGATCTATGCCCAGCTCTGTAATATGTATACGGTTGGTGAGGGGAAAGAGTTTTTCGCTTTAGGACTAAACCTAAATGAATCAAACCATGCACCCGAATGGTCTGTTCAGCTGAAGAGGCTCAAAAAGTATGGAACGTTATTGCTTTTGCTATGTGTGCTGACCACACAACGCCCTGCCTGATAGAGAGCCAGCCAACAAGTTCAAGGCATCGTCAATTTGTCGCTTGACGAAGGAGATATTTCCAATCCAATACCACAGTCATTCAATTATTAATTACAATGGTCAGCACAACGGCTAAAAATTTCCGACGAGTGGACTCGGGGGCGTCACGGCCTTGACAGGGATTCAAATCTGAGACCCTATGTCGGAAGCCAAGCGCTTTAATAAAACGCCAAAATGGTTATTAATGGAAAGAAAGAAAAAAAAAAGCTTGATAACAGAGTGAAGATCGCTTATGTAAGGCTGGAATGTAAATGTGAACTATACAATTAAAAAAAAAAAACAGAACGACACGGTACACTTCATTCACATGAATAGCAGAACGCAAAACCTTTAAGAATGTTGTGTATTAACTGGCCCTATTCTCGGCAAGTGAAGGCTCTTATACATACTCTATATACAAATGGCGTATGTGAATTGAATGAAAGATAAAAAAGAGATCAGATAAAGATAAGAAAGAAAGATAAAGAATGCGACAGTGGACATGTTGCCAAGAAATGACTGGGGGGTAATTATCTTCAAATAAAAACCCAGCTCGAAGGAAGCATAGAGAATAGCAAGTAAGAACGCTAGTGACTTACTCTCTAGCCATTACGAGGTCTTAAGTTGGGGGTAGGCGCTGGCTTTACACGCATGCCACATACACATACACATAAGCACAGTGATGCGCACACACACAGACAGAATGTAAGTTTATATAATATATATATATATATATATATATATATATATATATACTGCTGGTTTCAGGTGACGAATGTACTGCACCAGGAGGTTTCCACCACTGGATATAAAGGAGGACATTTTATAGGTCAACATTTCCTCTCTCCTTATATAGGGCAGCATAGTACAGTGAGGAATGGGGTGGAGGGAGGTTGTCCCGAGTGTTATTCTTTTACCTGTTTACAATGTCTAGGCAATATTTTACTTGCTATTTTAATTAGCTAACTAAAAATATTAGAATGAAATATAACTATGGCTTCGAGCTATAGCTGGTCAATGTTATTCACTGGTGTTTAACAGACCTCAAAAGATGGTAGAATCCTTTATAATATATGCCATTTATTTAAATAAATTCAATGTGTAAACAATTTAATTTTTTATTTATTTAAAGAGCATGTTTATGTTTGTTTTATAAAATGTGCTTTCTTATAACCCCTATTACACCTCAACAAGAAGAAACAATGCATATTAATGTTTATAAGCTTGTATAATATCTCTGGCAAGCCATAAATTAGAGAAAGCTTTCTCTAAGTCTTTGTCTCACTTTCTTTTCTTTTCATAAAAAACTTAATTCTGGAAGTATGGAGTTTGCTGTTTAAAAACAAAAATCTATTTGATATATACACACCACAATAATAATTGTACAAAGTAGGTCCATGAGACAGAGCATTTTATACTACTGATTACTCAGACATCATTATAATAATTATATGTAAACAAAATGAATTTTTAGCTACCCACATCATTGAGACATCAGAAACAAGTGATTAAAAACAATGAGAGTTTGGATAGTTAAGTATTATTGTCAATTCTAAAAAATGTAATTTCTATTAGAGTGGTGTTTTAAGAGATTAACTATCTCTAAATTTTATTGGCATTTGTAAGAAAATGTATGTATTGTAGTTGCCTTATGTAAACATGAATTTCTAGTCCAGACTTTTCATTTTAGAGAGTAAAATTGATCAGAATTATTATATATATAATATAAATGTGAATATATTTAGATGTAACATTCTAAGCCATAAAAGTTCTATTTTATAATGAATATATCTAGATAGTGCATATAACTATAAGCATAAACATTATTATTATTGGTCTTGAAACAGTTTTGAGTTTTTAAACAATTTAATAAAGTCAAATCTAGATTATATTATGACTTTGATTAAATTTTTACAGCTCTTATTGTCAGATTTAGAGAGTGCAATGTGAAGGCTAAAGGGATATAAATATCACAACTTTTTTTTTTTCACTATATTGATTTTGTCACCCATAAAAGCAGAAATGAGCTAGAAAAAGATTATTCCAAGGAGCTAATACTGCTGAGTCCCTTGCTGCAAGGACCCATTAGCTGTACAGACAAAAATCAAACAAGACCTTATTAAATGATTTTTTTTAATGAAGCTTCCATCAATAGTTTCATTACTAGCACTGAAGGTAGCAGAGTGCATAAGATGATACCAGGTAGTGTTTTATAAGTAGGTCTTTTTTTTTTAAAGAAAAGAATAGAATCTAATAGGACAGATGATGTAAAAGTCATGTGGTCAGCACAACGACCAACTGCCTTTACTCTTCCCCAACTAATGTCAGGTACCTATTAGAACTGGGTGGACTCAGAGGCAATCAAAGATCCTAAAATTAAAAATCCCAGTCTACATCAGGATTCAAACCTGGGACCCCAGTTTGAAAGCAATGCACTTTACAGCTCAGCCACCATGTTTAATAAAATTTCACAGGAAAACTTTATGCATTTATTTTGTGAAGGGCCCACAAGTCAGGAGTGACATCATTTAATTAACCATACATGTTAATACCAGCCCTGCTGATGACTTTGGACTCCATTGCAAATTTAGATCTAGAAACAGCAATTTGGATGTAGATCTATACTCTATAGAGATACTCATTTAAATGTTGTACATATACATATAAATATAATCTAGACTAGTATAAATATATAAATATATCTAATTTAGATCTAGATCTTTATCTATTATATAATAATTTATTGTACAAGAAGACTCTATAAAATGGCCTGGGTATGAATACATATTTATGATTAATTGATATATTTTCAGAATTTCAAAATTGTGTATATGTTATCGTCTATGGTACAGATTGTTTGCTCTAACAATCTCTTGTTTTGTGTAATGCACAATTATAAAAGTAAAAGAAGTTTCCTCATCAATAATAAAGATTATTAATATTATTAGATCTACTGTTATTTATTTATAGTCACAGTGTCATAGGTCTAGATTAGGAAATCTCTGTCTAGATTAACTAAATAATGCCACTAAATGGTCACAATAATTATTCAATGTAAATAATTTAAATATTATAAATATAATCTCTAGAGAGAGTCTATAGTATATAATAGATCTAATAAAATAATATTAAATATAACTAGAGTCTAGAATCTAGAGATGTCTAGATTTAGAGTCTACATCTAGAATACTATCTAGATCTAGATTCACTATCTAATCTAGATCTAGATCTATAACTAGTATAACTATTATTATTTTTATTTATAGTCTACTCTATAGAACAACAGTAGATCTATCAGTATCACTAGACTCTACAACACTAATTATATTAATACTAATACAGTAATGAGTAAAGTTGAAAGTTTCAAAGTATGATCAGTAATGTCAGTATCAAGTTTATATAATCAAGATTCAAGTTAATTCAACCTACCTTTTTCTCCTAATAAGTTGGGCACAATTAGAAAAATATGCAGGCAGACGAAAGCCCAAATCCGTACCTTGCCGTGCAGCATGGCTGCTATTTATTCCAAACGAATGTAATTATCCAATTACTGAATTGCAGAGCTCAGTTATACTTTTATCATTCACAAACTTTATTTACGTGAAGTGTTCATACACACAAGCCCTGCGGCATTTAAAGCAGTCACTGGCACAACACAGAGGTTATAACACTGTATCTATTTACAGTTTTTAGTAAAAACCCAGAAATCTTTGTTAATAAACCCAGCCTCTCTCACAATCTTGGTCTTTGAAGAAAAAAAAAACAAATGTTTCTGAATTTTTTTACTATTTTTATTTTTAATTTATTCGTTATATTTTTTACACCTTAATACTAAAACAATATCAATTTTAGACGTTGATTTTGAATCAATACCAGACAAAAGCTCATTTCATTTACTAAAAAAACAAGGTCTAGGTTACAAAACACAGCCTTTTCTTTTGTTATTTTAAGGAGTTTTCGATTACTTGTGCCTGCTAATAGCTTAGCAAATAAACTTTTTAAAAATGTGCTTGCCCGCTCTTTCCTTTCTATATTAAATCGCTATAGATTATAGAGATAATATGAACTGCATTAATAAAATAAAATATTGTAATGACTGAAGGAGGCAACGATATTTATTTACATAAGGACATCACACATGCATAAACCAACGTCTGGCTTGAAGACAGCATCTTCATGAGCTCTAGACTTGGGCCAACTCGTTCTCTTCCTTCCTAATGTCAACAGTCTATAGAATCCAATGGTGCGCACCTTCTGCACTATCTTGGATGACGGTGTGCATGGCAAGGTTATAACATTGCCCCCTTCTTAGCGCTTTTCGTCCCGAAAAGAAACAGTGCAGAGGAGGTTTGACAGTTCAGGCTAAGGTCGATCGGTGGGAGCCACAGGCGGCAGGGAGCGTGTTTCCAACGAAGCCATCCGCAATGTTTTCCTCCGGTGCCGCTTTCTCTTTCTCCAGTTGACCAGGCTGTTCTTGAGACGATGACGTGGCCCTTCGACTCACAAAGAGATATTGTCGAGCACTGTCTTCTTCAACACAGCCGTTGCTCGGACACGTTCTTTCAGCAGGCCCTCCCGACAGACTCTTCTAAAGGAACTGCAGGTTCACTTGCAGCAACGTTGCAAAATGAAATCCAATGCGCCGAGGTCATCCTGAGCTAACAGTCTCACGTCCAGGAGATAGGTCTCTTCAAGTTTAAGTTGAAGATGTCTTCCTCTTTGCCAGCTCAGATTTAGCCTGGATGGATTGACCTTTGTCTATGCCAATGTCGATGATGATGGCAGAAGTACACATGCTTTGTTGGTAGTTCTCTTGGCATCTAAATTCTCTGTGTGATGCGCCGCACGTACAGTTCATGCTAAACTTATGTACGTAGTTATCGAGATTCAATTTTCCATCGTAAACATTTTATAGCCTAAATTCCTATTTATAAGTAAGTAATTAAGTAAGTGTTATAAGTTACAAGTTATAATGTATTGTTGTTAACTTGCCCCCCCCCCCCCCCCGGACTGACCATTTTTTCCACGTGAGAACTTTTTTAATTTTGTTTATGCTTGGAGGTGAAACTGACCTGAGCGAGTGTGTTGACGTGTGAAGTAACTGGAGTTATGATCGCTGATTTTTCGACGGAGGATTGTCTTTCTTGAATCGGTTTTTGTGACTAGGGATATGTACATTCTATTAGGAGAACTGTGAAATTATCTCTTTTACTTGGGGTATTGGCTGTTCATATTGGATTGTGCTTCTGCAATCAGAAGGATATCGGTGACCTGACAATTGGTGAGTTAACGTTCTTTAGTCTACTCCAAAGTCGTAACAGTATAGATCATTAATATTGTTTTTACGGCTTTATAAGGTGAACCATTCCATTTTCGAATGACACTTAGAAACGACGAGTTCTTAAATAACTTTTTTCCTAGCATACCGAGAAAGAAATAAAGATTACATGCTAGTTATGTGGGCCTATTTTCTCGATTTACAGTGTTAAGGTTATACACATTTCTGGTGATCCTTCAGAAATGAAGATGTATTAAGTTCTTATAGTTCAAACTTCTTGCTGTAAGGTAGGGGATGGCCACTGGCAGAATTTGAACTAGGGACCATCGGACAAGAGACAGAAGCGCATACCATTCATCCTTTGACCGCCACAAACGTATGGTATAGGCCGTCACTCTAGCTTTTGGTTTAATTGACACTAATCGTTTTAGAAGGCTTTAACACTGATCTGCGACTTCGCAACCTGTGGGCAATGGAGACCAATAGCTCGTTACCACGTCGTAGGCTACAGACCTGTGACGTCGAAACGAGCTCTCGTTTCCAATGACTACAGGTTACAACGTCGCAAGTCAGTATTCAGACCTGGATCTCGGTTTAATTATGATTACGGCGCCTTAGTGGAGCAGCATGGCGGACTTTCTGGACCAGGTCATCATGCCTCTCTTTCATCCCCACCTCGGCGAGGACTAAAAATAAAGCTCACCGAGTTAACCCATATAGGGGCCAGGTTCGAGACTTGTTTGCCTGCCTCCACTAACAGACGTTTCCACCTAGGCGCCACGTCCGGCCACAGGAATTGGAATCCCCTGAGAACTGTAATAGAAGGTTCCTCTCTCCCCCCCCCCCAAAAAAAAATAACCGATTAAAAGCTTGAACAAGGTTTTACCTTGCCTCCAATGGCTTAGAACACCTGGCATCAAACGGCTTCCAATTTACCAGACACATGTTCACCCAAGGGAAGACAAAATGGTGGACATAGTCTTATAAAGGTGAACAAAAAAAAACACCATTTACAAATGGACTAAATAAACTAGACTTACAATTTTTTATATGAAACATGTCAACAAATCAAAAGCTAACTATCATAGACTTGTCATAGCCTAATGGCGATGTCTTCGATTCCGAAGATTAAAGAATGCGTGCAGTAATTCACATGTCTATGCAGACCCAGTTGCGATCTGCATTATTTTCCCGCATCTCGTGCCAACAAAGCCGTTGTCCGCTGGAGATTTATTTAAGTTTTCTTAACTCTTTCTCTCCGTAATTATCTACCACACTGTGGTGGAATCTACGTTGGTATCGTCAGCTAGGAGAGAAAGAGTTAAATTCCGATTTCTCAGATAAAGCCACTTTTCGCACTGGTTCATCATTCGAGCAAACAAACGTGTGGAAGACTATGCTCAACATTGTCTTCATTTAGATCAGTGGTCTTCAACGGGGGGGGGGGGGGGGGGGGGGGGGGGCGGGCTATCCCCTGGGGGGCGTTTTCGATATTTTTTTTTGGGGGGGGGGGCGCTGGGAGCCAAAGGGGTGGTAGGGGGGGGCGCTGGGCACAAAAGTTGGTGGTAAGGGGGCGCTGGGTATAAAGAGGGAAAGAAGAAACTAATGGTGTACTGAAACAAAACTTTTTAAAAAATTCTTTAAAATTAAAGCTGGCAAACAAAATAGAGACAAATTATAGTTAGTTTGCTTCTAATTTAAGAACAGAAACAGCGTTAGAAATTGAGTTCGGGAATCACATTTTCTATTTCTAAATTCTTCTCTTTTGCTGAAATCGGAGGCTATCTAGTGTCCTTAGATCTTGCGCGCATAAACGTTTAAGATTTGATAAACAAACTAGGTAATACGCCTTAGATTGTAGTTTATTTTATCTATTAATATGTAAATGTTTATTTTAAAAAAGTTAAAGCTAACATTCAAATAGAATAATTTAACCTTTTTTTTTTAAACAAAAAAGATTTAAAAAAAAAAAAGATTAAGTGTTGTTACGAAAACTCTCTGGTATGTCATTAATTGCAATAAAGAGTTTAAGTGAATGGCCATTAGATTAAAAAGTTTATTCTACTTTGAATTAAGATTATGAAACCAATTCGGCGTCAGGGGCGTAACTAGGGATTTGGGGGCCCGGGGGGATTGACCTCTTTGGGGGCCTCTTGCATTTTGACATTCGACATATGACATGAGATAATGTATTCAAATATATATAAGCCCAAAATCAAATTGGTTCAGTATATCAGTTAACTTAACAAAAAAATAATCATGAAGACTCTTTTAATGAATATTGCCGTTGGTTATTAGTTTAAATAATGCACAAGTGACAAATCTCAATTGATATCGCTTCACGTCGTTCATTATTTGCAGCAAACAAATCTATAACATCAACTACATCGATACTTTCTAGTAATTGTGACTTCACTGACATTAAAGCCTGGATAAGCTTTTCTTGCGTCATTGTGCTCCTGAGATAGTTTTTGATGAACTTGAGCTTTGAGAATGATCTCTCACATGACGTAATGGAAGTGGCCTGAGTTAGCGGTATTAGGAGGAGGTTGCAAAGTTTGAGCACACGTAATTACCATATGAAGCCTTTTTCCTAAATATGTCTATTGGTGATTGTATTACTAGTTTGTTGATGAAAAGTGCTCGTGCATCAATGACATCCTTGAAAAAGCGAGTTTCCATTTATTTCATCATACAAACAGGAAAGTAGCACAGTTTGTCATAAGCGTGTCTTCATCTAACAGGTGTCTTGGTTCAAGAAGAAACCCAAAGGTATCCATTTTCTTTCCAGCCTTTGGAATCTGCCCTTCATCTCCATATGAAATCTGTCCAGCACTTCTGTCGCAACACGTTTGAATTGCAGTTCTGTTGACAGTCCTACATTAGAACTCAACTTCCCATCAAGTCTTTTCTTTCTTCTGGTTATTTTGATTACAGGGAATCCATAGTATTCACTATCTTCTTTTGCTTTTTCGATGGATTGGGTTTTGTCAGTTTCTCATCATTTTGCAGAAAGCATGAAAGGGTACTAATTTCTTTAGCAGCTTCCCGTATATGCAGTCCAGACTTTTATAGTTTCTTCTGAACTATATTAATTGGGCGCAGGAGCTTTGACCAGAATTCAAGATAGGCAAAAAATTCTTAATTTTCCACTGCATGAAGAAGATTCTGTGCTAATATTATATGGTATTAAGTCATTGTTGGTTGTTTATGTTTCGTGCGAAAGCAAAAGGATTCAGAGCATACAAAAGTGGGAAAGATCCATATCTCGTTATGCTCGAGTATAGAAATACTCCGATAAGTAGACTGCCGTGTTCACCATCACATCTGCTGACGAGTAGAAGACTCAGGGAATCATTCCAACTGATCCCAAACTATTGAAACCATCGGTAGCTCAAAATGCAGAGACATTACTCAACGAACGACAGATGAAAAGCAAAGTGAAATACGATGCAAAAGCTAGACTACCTAAAGATTATTCTGTCGGAGAGTTCGTCTAGGTCAAACATGCCAGAAAGCAGTTGTCATAAAAAAACATTCAGCAACCAGATCTTAAATCATAAAGACAAACGATGGAAAAACATACAGAAGAAATCAACGCTTTTTGAATAAGAGTTTCGATGAAGACATCTCTGGGTACTATGATACCGATGAAGACAATGAACTGCAAACTATTGGAACAAACGAAACAGACAGTTATAGACCAATGTCTAGAGAACTTATTGTGACAGTCAAGACAACCAGAAATGGACGAATTGTTAAAGTTCCTAGTAGACAGGGCCGCCTTAGGCCCCTGCAGCCTATGCGGTCGCAGTGGGACCCGCGCTTTCATAGGCCCCGCGCTAATTCTAAGTATTAAATTAAACCATTATAACGTAAATAAATTAACATGGTTTTCGCGATCTCCTGATTTTCCAGGACCTCCAGGAAATCTCATGAAAAGGCAAAATATGCGATATAGTCCTGAACTTTTTTTGGATTTATTCTGATCTCCTGAAGAATAGACGAAATCGACATTTTGGGGTGCCTATAAATAAAAAGTGGCATTGCGAGCTTTCATTTGATAAAAATTTATTGTAAAGACGAAAGTAGGCCTATTTTCAAATTCAAAAAAAATAATTTTGACATTATGCTTTTCCCTACCCAGACTAGGCCCCGCGCGATCCGTTTCGCATAGGGCCCCGCAAATGCTAGATATCACTCTTAAGAACTTTAAAAGGAAGGGTGTGATAATAACTTCAGAAGGAAGGATGTGCTAATATTATATGATATTACGTCATTGTTTGTTGTTTATGTTTTGTGCGAAAGCAAAAGGATTAGATGGAAATAAAAAAGGGAGTTTCCATTGAATTGAGCATGAAAGATAAATAGAGGGGTAATAACTCGAGTGTGAAGTTTAATTCTGAAATTAAAGACGCCAAACCCGAATAATGGACTATTTTAGCATTATTAAGAATAACTTTTAGATCTGTTATACTCGATTCTGTAAATTTTGGTTCAAGGTTAAGTAGTGTAGCCACACAATACTCGCCATTTAGATCTATTATTAGTAAAGGTAACAAGATAACTGGAATTCGCTGTATATCAAGCAGTTTTATTCGTGGCAACAAAGTTTAAAATGTTAAACTAACTTTAAAAAAAACTTTGATCTCTGTGGGAAAAATATTTTTAAAATGTCAACAAAGTCAACGTACTGATAGACCTAGATCTAGGTTTAGTCTTTGTGATAAATTTCATCTATAAATGTTGAAAAAAAAAGACACCCGTTGACACTATTTGTCAATCAAATATATTAATTTATGTATTTCGGACACCCATTTGGGGCCCCCCCTAGGTGGGGGCCCGGGGGGATTTTAAAATTCTCCCCACCCCACCCCCTTAGTTACGCCACTGGTCGGCGTATAGCAAACATATAGCGAACATATAGCAATATCCAAAAATAATTTAAGAATATTCATGAACAATTTAAAAAATCTACTATTAAAACAAGTATAAAAACAATCAAACGGCAAAGCAGGCTATATTTTATTGGCCTCTTTAAAGAATGCATAGCTTTTAACAAAAAGTTTCATATTATTTGAAAATTGATTAAAACTAAAATTAAAATTTTCAAAACATGTTACACAAAAAATACTTTTTAATTGTTAGTGATGAAATATTATTTCAAAATTGTCTAGTCATGTAGCTTATGAGGACATATAGGGAACCATCAGTGGTTGGAGGCTACAATGGCTTCATAAGTAATACAGAATAAAGAACAGATCAATTCACCTTGTAAGTTATGATACACAAGAAAAGTTTAGCACGCTATTTCATTTCTATTTGAATCTAATGATAAAATTGTAAATAAAATACAATCCTTGTGCCGAAAATAATCTAATCTTTCAACAGTTTTGTGAAACAAATGATGAAAAAGACTCTTGTTGTAAACTAAAGTTCGCTGGATTTCGAAAGGGGCTTGTTATTGCTCGTTTTGTTAAGCTCTTAGATACAATTTTGATTGAATTTTTTTTGGGGGGAAACAGAAAGATTCAACAGTTGGCGATGACTAAAAGCAGGCTAAAAATGTGTTACATGGTAGGCATCTAACACAAATGAATGAAACGAACCTCCGACTGCTAGGAAAGAATTGTACTTTCATTGATTATATCATTTTTTCTATTATCGAGATATTAAATCTATTTTAAAGAGTTTTACAATCTCACATAACTTGTTTGTTGACAAATGAATTACTGCTTAAGGACATCGATGTCTATGTAATTCACATAACAATGCTCTATGAAGAAATTACGGTTCGCTTCTAAAATAAATAAAAAATATAAAGGAGGGGGGAGGGAAGCCCAAATGAGTGTTATTTTAATTTATTGAATTAAATATTACAAAAAAAATGCAGAGGCCCCCAAAGAGGCCAAGCCACTCCTGGCCCCAAACGATGGAAAATTACTAGCTACAGAAAGCTACGCCCCTGGAGGCACAACAGAGACGTGACTGCATTTAAAAGTTTCAGTAAAATTCCAAAACTGTGGTCGAAAATGGAATTATGTTTTAGCTTTTCCATCAACATACATGGTTAACCTAGATTTAGTGGTAACAAACTTAATGAAAAAGAAAAGAAATAGACTGGATGTAGCCACTAGAGGAGACCTTCGCCTTGCTTTGGCTAATTTAAAGCTTCAATTTTATAATATTGTCAGACTGCAGGAGACACAAGGTTCCCATTAGCTTAATTTCTTTTTGTAGTGAATTCAGCAACAATAATGTTTATATTGAAAAATAAAACTAAATTTACAATTAAACCTAAAAACAATAGGCCCTAATATTCAAAAATTTAAAAGAGAATATTCTTAGGCTTTGAAAGAAAGTCATGACAATGAGAATAAATTGTGTGTAAATTATTTGACTTAATTTTGTAAAATGATGACATTGTCTGTTTTTGCCTTCAATTCCGAAGATTACGGCTGAGTGTAGTGTTTCACATAACTACGCAAACCCAGTTGCGACCTGCATTTTCCTCGAATTTTATGCAGACAAAGCCGTTGTCTGCTGGCGCTTTATTTATTTATTTTTTTGTCTTTTGCTCCTGTCTTCAATAATGTCTTTTTTTTGAGTCTCAAATGTTTTCCCCTCAGTTTTGAGTGAGCTCTTCAACTGCCTCTCTCAGAGGCTATCTACTGCCAGAGAATGCTGCCAGGGACTTTCCACTATCTGTTAGGGCGAAAAGGCACCTAAGTGGATCTAAATAGCGCTTACGGGGGCACCTCTGTAACTCCGTCCTACTCTAAGCTCGCCAAAGAAGATCCCCTTTGGCATGCGGTCGTCTCCCATGCGGGTTAAGCGTTATTGACAGCATAAAAATTAATAAATAAATGACATTTTGTTCAAATTTGCCTTCTCACGCTTCTTTATAAGTATTTTTCTTAGAGGGGGGCGCTGGCTGATTTTTTAAAAGAAAAAATACGAAAAGGGGGCGGTGGGCCAAAAAAAGGTTGAAGACCACTGATTTAGATAGTCAATGGAACTTTCTACCCCACTTTTTGTCCACTGTCAATTGATCTCGATAAAGCTTCCAGCGATAACAGTAGGCCTTCGTTCCGAAATTAAAAAAAAATCTTAAGGAGCTCTGACAGGGCCGGATTTACGTTTGGGAAATATTTAACTGACATAATATCTGGACTTATAAAGAGCCCCAAAGGAACCCAATATTTAAAATAGCTTAGGGCTTTTTCAACTACTATAGGCTATAGGCCTAAATATGGCACTTAGTTTGGGTATCAAGTTTGTTATGAGCAAACCTGAAAAAAAAGTGAATATATTCTAGACCGCCACCATCTACATTTTAAATAGTTGAATGCACAAATACTTTTCTTATTTCAAAGTATTGTTTTAAATTTGGAATCTCCCGAGGAGCACTTATTTTTTATTTTTTTTTATAACATTAAGAAACGGTTGTTTCGTTTCTTTCTTTCGTTGTTGTTTTGAAAGTGCATACTAAACGATAAAAGTAACAATCGGAATTCTACTTTCTGTTTTTTTTTTTTTTATAGATCTATCAGACAACAATAAGACCGTGAATAAGACTTGAGTATAGTTAGTCTTGTGCCCTAGCTTCTAGTCTAATGTATTCATTTTGATATACTCTACCCTAGCAAGCATGGCATCATCTATTCAAAAGAAAAGTGGTATACTGAAGGAAGAGAACAAAACATTAACTAAAATGTTACACATATTTGAGGAGCAACTGAGACGCTTAAAGGTTAGACCGTTACTCAAGTTACTGGCGTTAGTGAGTGGCGCTAGTGACTAGTGTATGATCCGTATTATACTTGTTAAGACAGTTAAGTTGATACAAGTATGATACAAGACACCGATAGCAAAGACAAACAGACACAAACACTCTTTTGTTCCCCTGGCAATCAAATCATTAAATAAGAACAATCTGGTATAAACTTTGTCATATGTAAATTATGAGTGAGTCTGGTGTGAATGTACACTTTGGTTTCTTAAATAGTTATAATGTTTTTTGTTTGGTGTAATGCACAAATTGTAAGACAAATTTCCTTACGGATAATAAAGATTATTATTATATTATGTGTTACTTACACTATTAGTATTAGATCTATAGTATTAGATCTAGACTAGTATTAATAAATTATTAGTATTAGACTTATATTATTATTAGATTTTAAAATGAGATCTAGACTAGATTCTAGATTAATCTATAAACATATTACTGAAATTATTGTCTACGTACCCAATGGCAAAAGCGAACCAATGTGCAATAACTTTATTGAATAACAAATTTGTCAATGAATTAAGTGATTTCTACAGCCAATTTGACTGCCACAACTTCGAGAAAGACCACCATGATTTATTGGCATCATTTGAAAACAGTAATATAAACCAGTCTCAAGAACTGTTTAATAGACAAGAAGTGACTAAAATATTTAAACAAGTAAACACCGCCAAAGCCTGGGACCCGACAAATTAAGTAGCAAACTTGTAAAGCTATGTGCAGAACAACTGGCTTATTTATATCTTTTGTGCTATATTCAACAAGTCCTGGCTAATGCACAAAATACCTTCCGTTTGGAAGACATCTGAAATAATTCCAGTACCCAAAAAGTAGATCATTGCTTCCAACAATGACCTCGTCCCGTAGCACTTAACATCAATTCCACTGAAGTGCCTGGAGAAAATGATCTTAAAACATCTACTGAAAAAAGTCCAAACACATCTTGACCTGCACCAGTTCTCTTACAAACAGTCAAGAAGTACAGAAGATGCAATACTATTCATGCTGAATTGTATACCATGATCTTGATACTCAGAGACACTATGCCAGAGTATTATTCGTAGATTTTTCATCTGCATTCAACACCATCCAACCACATCGCATGATATAAAGCTAAGGAAATTTAACATCGGCAAAACAATAATTAAACTTTTTATACAGCAACCATCAGCAGTCTAATTAACTTTGCCATTATCTGTTTGTATGGTAATACTTCTCTGACTTAAGATTAATAGACTAATTAAAAAAGCATTGCATATCACTTGAATACAGTTACCATCTCTTGAAGAGCTTTTTCATGAAAGATGCCTTTCCAAAACACACACGATCCTTAAGGACAACCTGCACCCATTAAACCACTGTTACATAAGATCAGAACGAAGTGTGCGACTCCTTTCCATTAGGACTAAAACAGAAAACTCCTTTATCCCACTTTCGGTCAGAATGTTACAAGATCAGCTGTCGTCATCGAGAAGTACATAGAAGTCAAATTCATAAAGTGCTGGTTGTGAATGTGTATGTGTTTAGTGTGTGAATGTTGTTCAAATTTTTCATCTTTACTTTTTCATCTTTACTGTTATTGTACAGTAGTTACGCTGATGTTGTCAATTGTAGTCCAACTGAATTTCCATTTGATTGGATCAATAAAATTATCTTAAATCTTATATAGATTCTAATTCTATTATTCTAAATTTACTAGCATCTAGTATGATCTAGATTCTACTATTTTAGTATTTATTAGTATTTTATCTTAATAATCTAGATCTAAGTAATAAAGCAATACTATTGCTTATTACTATTATTATAAAATTATAATTTTAGTAGATCTATAATTCTATATATTAGATCAACTATATAGTTTTTATTATACTTATACTCTAGACTCTAGAGATTCTAGATTTAATCTAGATCTAGTAGTTTTTATTTTCTAGACTTGTAGACTAGATATCTATCATATATATATATATATATATGATTTATAATCTAAATCTAAGATCTAGAATTTTCTAGATGTATTCTAGAGATTTATCCAGATTTATATAATTTATATATCTACAGTGGTGTGACTGGAGGAAACTGATTAAAAATGAAATGCTATGTAGTCGCTACAATGAACTTAGTTCATTGAACAGATATAATGAAAGCCTAGAGGGCTACAGATGGTGTTGCAACACATGCAACACAGGAAAATCAGTGCACCACAAGTAAAGTTACCTTTGCATAAAACAGATTCTAATTCTTGTATACTCCTGGGTCTGTGACATGCCACAATCCCAAATGTTCTGTGAAGCTGGCCACATAACCAAGTCTATTTTCACTGATTGGTACAACTTAATGCGAGAAGAGTGTGACAAATGGAGCACTAAAAATGTAACACAAATTGGTGGGGTAGATGAGGATTTCAATCTCATCGTCGTAGAAAGCAACAAAACAAAATACTTCCACAGGAAATGTCACTGTGGGTATTGGCGAGATGGACATTGGGTCTTCGGGGGTATAGAAAGAGGTGGTGGATGCTTATCTATCTATATAACACGCACACAAACACTAGTTGAATTTTTAAAATAGATTTCAACATTTAATTAAATAATTAATTGCTAATTATAAATAAATATTGTCACAAAAAAACACCCATATGCCACTAGTCAATAAACAGTTTGGCAAACAAAAATAAAAAAATATACAAGTACACAATAATATAATACATACACATAATGGCAAACTACAGAAATTATATCAAGACTCATTGTTGTCAACAACACGTTTGCCAGCGGTTTTTAGACCAAACAGAAACCTAACACACAAAAAGTCAATACAGAATTGAATATAAAGAATACCAGGCTCTATCTGAAGAATCCCCGCAAGAACTTCAACTTCTGGTGTTTTGGCGTATGACTAGGGATCAACTGAGAATATTTTATCATACATTTAGTGCTATTGTTTGAATGGCTGCTTGGTCAATTTGACAAATAGCATGAAAATAAAAATGTATAGCCTTATAAAGTCTTGTACTTGGTTGTCTGCACAAAATTTTATTTTTCATACAATAACTATTGTTAATTTTGTATACATCAGGTGGAAGAGATGGCTCTACTGAGCACTATCAAAAATGAATCAATGAAAGAAGCTGCAGCACAAGGGGACCAGGTAGATGTAAGTGCAAAAAACTTTTTTTTTTCTCCCTGGCTGTTATTGCAAAGGTCAGTCATCTGTGTATGTTTTAAGAGGAAGGAGGGGTAATAACTAAACTCAGTGTCAGAAGCGCTTGGCTTATGAACTGGGGGGGGGGGGGGGGGTCTCGGGTTCGAATCCTGGTGATTACTGGGATTTTGAATTTCTGGATCTTTCGGCGCCTCTGAGTCCACCCAGCTCTAATTGGTACTTGGCATTAGTTGGGGAGGAGGCGCGGTGGCTGAGAAGTAAAGCGCTAGGCTTCCGAATTGGGGACGGGGTTCGAATCCTGGTGAAGACTGGGATTTTTAATTTCGGTATCTTCGGGCGCCCAGCCCACCCAGCTCTAATGAGTACCTGACATTAGTTAGGGAAAGTAAAGGCGTTTGGTCGTTGTGCTGGCCACATGACACCTTTGTTAATCGTAGAAACAGATGACCTTTACATCATCTGCCCTATAGACCACAAGGTCTGAAAGGGAACTTTACTTTTTTTTTTATTAGTTGGGGAAAAGTAAAGACGGTTGGTCATTGTGCTGGCCACACGACACCCTCGTTAACTGTGGGCCACAGAAACAGATGACCTTTTCATCATCTGCCCTAAAGATCACAAGGTCTGAGACAAAAAAAATTGACAAAGAAATATTTAATATGGGATTAAGTGACTGGGATTCCTAGATCAATAATAATATAAGAAACTTTACCTTTTTTTTTTTTCTTTTGTAGGAAAATACTAGCTGTCTTGTCAATCTCTTCCAAGATGCTTCAGATATCAATAAGGAATCATTGAATCTTCAAGTTGCATCCACTTATGGTAATAATTGTAACTATTTAAACATCTTGTTTTGTTTTTAAATCTGCCATTAACATTGTTAGAAATGTCATTTAAATGCTGATCAGAAATGTCATCAAATGCTGATCTAAGGTCAGGGATGTCAGTCTTAGCCTTCATGATACCTCATTATGTTATTGATATTGGTTCAAAAAATGATTTGAGTTGAGGTAGATTATTGTAGTACTTGTGATGCCTTACTGGACTACTCACAACATTTTTAGTAAATAACTTTTATTAATAGAAACCTCTTCATGAATTATCTGTTGTCAGGTACTGAGTAGATTTTGGCTATTTAGAATGTCTTTCAACCAGGAAAAAGTTAAAAAAAAAAGTTTAAAGCCTTGCTTTAAAAAAATAAAAGCCTTCTGTTTCATTATCCTTCACACTTAGCGAAGATCTGCTACATATCTCTGATCTCTATGTGAACTCCATTGCGGAAATTAAAGGATAAAGTTCAGTTAATGTAAAAGAATAGATACAAATTCTTGCTCTTGCTTAAATGTAGGTTTCAACAAAAGCAACATTGTTACATCCTCAAAAAATGTTTTGGTTATATTTTTTTTTTTAAATACAGATGCAGTCATTGTCTTTTTGTTAAAACTAACAAATTGACATACTGCAGCATCGGAGAAAAATTCTGAAAAATTTTGAAAATCATAATTTCACAGTCCCTCTAATTTACTTGAAAGACATTTAATGCTATAATTTCTTTCTTAATATTTTTGCCATGTGCTTTTAAAGATTTCAATGATAAAATTTAAAAAAAATAATTTTAAAACAGGACTTGTACATTTATGCTTATACCAGAGTGTTTCAACCTGATATTATCAATTGATGTGTTTTGGCTATTCTTTAAAAAATAAGAGTCCATGTTTTACATATGTTAAATTTTATTTAGCAAGGCCATAAAAATAAACAATGGTTTGCTTGTTATCAGAATCATTCAGCAATAGTGACTGGCTTTTATGTTCTCTAGTATCATACTCTTTTTGCAGCATCACATTTATTCTCATTGCTCCCCCCTATCATCTTCATCATCATCATCTTTCCTTTGAGTTCCTCATGGAACATAGGGCCTCAGTATAAACACGCCACTCTCCACAGTCTCTTGCTAGTTTTTTTAATGGCTTCCCAGCTCTTTCCTGTCCACTCGGCTTCATCTAGTGTACTGCGTCGCAATGTTCTTTTTGGTCTTCCTCTACATCTTGTTCCTTGGGGGTTCCACTCTAAGGCCTGTCTAGCTCTGCACCATATAACCTATTGAAATATGCATTTAGGGGCACATCTTAGGGGTAAACCTTGTGTTTAAGTTAAAAATAAATGGGAATCATTCACATAATTAGAATAGTGGGATATAAATCAACAGCAGTAAAAAAAAATATCCAAGAAGAGAAAAAGGATGCTTTTTTTTTTGTCCAGAAGACTCTCTGTTGTTTCTTTGTAAAAAAAAGGATAAGTTTTGTATATATATAAAATATATCAAATCTGTTCTGTAAATAATAATCTCATAATTATTTTGTAAGCATTAAGTCCTAATATGTCCTATAAATATAAAGTAATCTGGTTTTTTTTTACTACCATCATTCTATCTGTGCATTTGCCACCACCATTCTATCTGTGCCACTTGATGTTTCTTTCTACTTGTTAAGGTTTAGACTGTTACTTAAGATTGTTAACATTTTAAAATAATTTTTTCCGCCCAGGTAATGGTAGACTGGGAGAATTCATGGAAAATGGCGACTTTGAGGAGGAGGAGGATGAGGAGAGAGATGAAGCGGAGAAAGATGACCAGGAAGAGGATGAAATGGATGAGGAGGTCAAAGATGACAGCAGTGTGATGTTAAAATACTACATGCTCTGACTGCCGTGGACTACCTGGGAGCTGAACATTTCCTGACATAGCTGCAGCTGTCTATTGATAGTTATTATCAACAGAACATATCTGCCTTTAAAAGGGGCTCATTTGGGATCACATTGAAGCTTTTGAAAAATGGGAGTTTCATGATCCTTGCATGACGCACTCAATTCCGGACACACCAAATGACTTTGGAAATTTATCCTGCAATAAAACTTATCTGGTTTATGAATTTTTGTATAACTTAAGTTTGTAAGAAAGGTGTGGAGGATGAATCTGGAGTTGTTGTTTTTTTCAAAATTACTCAGGCCTATTGAATTCAACAGCAGTAAATCTTTGTTACTATTGAATTCATCAAAAGACTAAATTCATTTGTTTAATTGTTACTAGTTGAGTTTTTTACCCAATCATTCAAAATAATGGATGACTTAGCACAAGTAATATATTTTGATTAATTGGTAATGGTGTATGAGATACTGCCAGCATACTATTTTTTTAATTATTGTTCATAATGTTTAGTATGATGAAAAAGATAGGACAAATTGCAGTGTCAGAATATAGAATATAGATTTTGATATATTTTTTTAAATATAAAATCTTATAATTTTTCTTCAGATTAGTTCTTTTTAGAATGGTGTCCTTTCTTTTAAATGTTCACTTCTTAGGTAAAATTTGAGATACATGTAAAGAGAGGAAAATGATTGAAAAATAAAGTCAAAAAAGGTTTGGAGTAGTTTAGATTGGATCACAGGCTTAAACATCTGAAACTAATATTTCCAAATTGTTCATTTGATATTTCAGATGTGAACTTTTTTTTTTTTATTCATTGCTCTCTTACCTTTTTTTGTATTATTTTGTAAAATTCTATTTTAAATCACTATGAACTGGTATTTATGTATTTTTTCAGTGTTAACTTATTTTTATTATTTAAAACAAAACTAAATGTGTTCATCAAAGTTTCATTCAAGTTTATCATTTTTCTTGCACACTATCAATTGTTTTGTTTACATTTACCAAGCAGTTAACATTAAACTATGTTTTTCACATTATTTTCTACTTTTTAATTTTTTTTTTCAGTTGAAAGTATAGTACATATTGTACAGTTAGAGAGTTACTAGAGCATTTTGAGTACATATTCAGTATATTTTTTGTTTTTGAAAATGACAAAGTTTGCAATAGTGAAGATGAAAAAGTTATTGTTTGAGATTAATGCACATAACATAAAGTAATAATAGTATAGTTCACCCTTTCAGACCTTGTGGTCTATAGGTCATCTGTTTCTGTGGCCTACGGCTAACGTAACATACGAACCTAAAATGGCTAAAACAAGTATGTCTCTTGCAGTTGATGATGCATAAAAATTTTTTGTTTTACTTGTTTCGGGTGTTCTTTTAGAGTTGAAGGTAAATTGTAGTCCAAGCCCCGGACCTCCGCAGGATCTCAACGAATAGCAGCGAGCAGGGTATGAATCTGGAACCATCACTAGTTCTAACGACATTCCAGCGCACATGCCGCACAACCAGGCAGGCATTCATAAGAGAGATGATAGTGTCATGATCTTAGTACAAACCCTACAGTTTTCCTGACAGTTTAACTCTTAATGCATCTTAGTGTAAGAAGAATAATTAATGCTCTAATGTGTGCTTTAAATGTTTTCCATGTTTCGAATGTTCCTTCAGAGTTGAAAATAATTTACTCCCTAGTCCAAACCTCCTGCTGGACGACAGGGGATGGGAGCGGGCAGGGTTTGAACCCGGGACCATCAATAAGTGTGAATGACAATCCAGCGTGCAAACCACACGACCAGGCAGCCTTCCTACTTAGGATATAAAAAGAAAAAAAAAACAAGTGTGGTCAGAAAAGCTCATTCATTTTAAATGTGAGAATTTCAATACCTTGAAGATATAGTGATTTCCTTTAACAAATCCTTTTATTGTGTCTTATATTATAATTTTAAAGTTTTGATGATAAAAGTTAGATCCAATGATATAGTTTATGAACAAAGCAACGTTTGCAAGAGAAGCAAAATGTTTTTCTTACTGTTCTGTATTATCTAAGTATGTACCAAAACATAATGATAATTTGATTTACAGAGCGCTGCTAACAAAAGTGACACAATAAAATGACTGGTGATAGGTTTCTGATACTTAAAATTAGGTTTTAATATGATTTTAGGATATATAATTTTTTCTCGACTTCTGTTTATTATGTATGAAATAGTCTCTACAAGAAAAGTGGCAAAGGAAAGCAACTGGTGCCAAAATCAGTAAGCTTCGGGCTGGATACCCACCTAAGAGAAGTAAAACTTTGAATTCAAACATCTGCTACTGTGCGACTAGACCCAAACAATGACAGTATGGAGAATCAGGAGCTGGTGAACCTTATAGGCAGCTTGCCCAGGCTTTCATCTCATTTCTGTGAGATGATCTTTAGTTGGAAGCGCTAAACACTATTACGCCACTCTACCTACAGAATATAAATTTTAAAGGAAATAAATGAAAAATGCATTTTTACTACACAGCTTCATAAAAGAGGGGTTATTTTGTTTGTTTTAAAATTAATAAATTTAAAAAAATAGGAGGAAATTGTACAAATATTATGTGCCTGCAATCCATCCATCCCAGGGGGCTCTACAGCCCATGGAGGGCCTTGACCTGCTTTAGCACATCTTTCCATTCCGATCATCTATTTTACAGTAAAATTTAATGTATAGGCCCCTACTCCTACAATAAATTAGCTTTCAACATATGTCTAAGATGAAAAATTAAAAAATCCCTTACTTAGGGAATGTTATAAGCTTTAAGGACATAAAAAAAACTATTGAATTGCTCAACTTCAACTTTGGACTTGACAAGCTTAACTGTCTCGACTGGTCTTTATGGTGAACCTCTGTTTCTTTTATAAATGTATTTCTCACTAGATGAATGAATACTTGTTTTGGTTTTGTATTCCGGTCATTTCATCTTTGGTCACTTCATTAAAGTTCATCCCCGGTCATTTTATCTCCAGGTCATTTCATCCGCTGGTCATTTCATCCTCTAATCCATCAAATAATAATTGTAAAAAAAAATATATGAAATTAACAATGTTACGTATATTTTTTTTCATTGAGATGACAAAAAGGGTGACACATTAAATAAGAATACAATATAATGTCATTAAAAATATTTAAAAAATTAACATCTATATCTTATCTTCTTATCTTATATAATACAGACGTTACTTCAAAAAAGAAGATGATTACGTCCTACGACGTATCTATAGTTATAGAGCTAATGTAAAAATTGTTTTGGCGTGTTATTTGAAATAAATAGATAGTTCGTGTTCGTAGGTACAGAAGATAATCCACTGATTCTTATTGCTGTACATCGTCTGTAACTTCTTGGCCAGTGTTACGTATTACTTGCAGTCAGCGTTTATTAGAATAAATGAAACGTTATATCAGGGTTTGAAATGACACACTCGTATTCAAGAAAGAACAAATGACGAATAAAGATGGGTATTCTAATCGTACTCATCTCTCAAAAGATTTCCACTACTTCCACCACACATTGGCCTTTGATGAGAAGTTATGAGTGCTGAGCGGCATGATCGTAATTATTCTAAGCGTACTTCGTAACTTTCAAAAGATTTTCCCTACTTTCACTACACCTTGGCGCTTGGCCTTTGATCATTACATCATGCAATATGAGCAGGATATCAAATAGAAACCTTTTACCTTTACCTATTCCTTAGTCTGTTGGAGCGTTGGGGCACCAAGCAGGATTTGTAGATTGCCTTTCTCCATTCCTTCCTTTCTTTTGCCTTGTTTAAAACCTCTAACAATGGTAGGCATGTCCTTTCTTTTATGTTGCCCTAGCTCCCATCGCTTTCTCTGTCTGCCTCTTCTTTTTTTTCCTGGTACTGTTCCCTGAAAGAAGTTCTTTGCAATTTTAGCAGGATATCTTCTTCTTCTTCGTTCTCATTGTTATGTTGGAGCGTTCAGATGACTAGACCAATATATGAGATGAACTGCGCAGTGGTTTCCAAATCAGGGAGCTCTCCATATAGTTTTCTTTCTATTGGGGGTGTTTTGGGGCCAGTGTCTTATACGGGCCTCTTGGTAAAGAGAGCAGTTTTGGAGGACGTGGTCGGCATTCTCTGGTGATACTCCACATGGGCAGATTTCACTGGTTCCAATTTTGAGCTTCCTGTACATGTGTTGTCGCATTCTGTTGTGTCCGGTCCTGAGTCGAAAGATTAGACGTTGGTCTTGCCGGGATAGCTTATAGTAGGCTAAACGTCATCTTTCTTGTGATTTCTTGTGATTTGGATGAGAGCTTATCCAGCAGGATATCAAATAGAAACAATATAACTAAATACAAACTCCGAAGTATAATATATCTACTTATTAGCATATATTATTTAATTTCTCAACAAGTATGAAGAGAAAAGGGGGGGGGTAACACAATTACACAATGACTACGAAAAATATATTTATTTGTGGATAAAATGACCGAGGATGAAGTGACCAAAGATGAAATGACTGTGGATGAAATGACCACGTTCACTTTGGTTTGCTTCCATTGGTGATTTTCATCTATAGCAGATAACTATAAATAGCTAGCATCTTCTGTATCTGGTGTACAGAATAAAGGAAATGTTAAGCTATGTTGTTGTTTTTTTTGTGCACGTTTTGTGCACGTCAGAGTCAAAGTCTCTAAACTTTTTGTATAATTTAGCTTTTTTTTTTTAGTTAAGTTATACAGAGACCTTTCGATGTGGGGGTCCTAGAGTCTATTAAGTTTGTCTATGTATTTTAAAGTCTGTTAGTTTGACCATGCAATATGATGCCTCCCCTAATCTACCTCTTGAAGTTTAAACCAACCAAAATGGATTTTTTTTTTTTTTTTTGCGAGTTTAAAAGAGGACATAGGTGCGCCCCCAGCTAACACGCTCTAGGGCAGGCACAAAAGAGGAAAAGAAAATTTAAATAGACCCCTGTACACGACGGCTTTGTCTGCATTAGATGTGACAAATGTGACAAAATATGCATGTCACAACTTGGTTTGCGTAGTCAGATGAAACACCGCACTCATCGAATCAAAGCTATGCACATGTAGGCCTACATGTATTATATATATATATATATATATATATATATATATATATATATATATATATATATATATATATATATATATATATATATATATATATATATAAATGTTTATCAGTGCGAATTTTTTTCCCTCCCTTATTTCGGCGGAAATTATGTAAAACTGCTAGATCTAGATTTCGCATTTTTTTTGTCTCTGTGTGTAAACAAGAAAGCCTTTTATTGGTTTTATCTAATATTCTAACCAATGAATTTGAAAAGTCATTAAAGAATTGTAATTATTAGATCTAGTCTATCTAGATCTATTTCTATATATAGACCTAGATTCTAGACTTCGCAGGTCAGTGTTTAGGCCTTATAATCTAGAGTCTATAACTATAAAACAAAATAAACGATTGTTCTCACCTAGTACTACTTAGTTAACTTAGTAAGTTAGTAGTACCGCCCTAGTACTAGTAGTAGGGCTAGGCCTAGACCTAGAAATTGACTAGAAAGTAGATTATTAATTTAATTAATTAATCATGATTGGCCTAGGCCACGACCTAGGGCTGGGCCAGCCCTGGCGCCCCTGTGCCCTAGTGAGTAGTAGTAGCTAAGTAGGCCCTCAGGCTCAGGCCTTAGCAAAGTGACTGAATTTGGTGGCTCCAAAATCTTGAAAATGCCCAACTTGCCCCAAGCATGAAGTATCATTCAAATCATTGTAATTTCATTTTGGAGACTCTTAATTAGTCTAGAGTCTATATAGATCTAGATCTAATCTAGCGGATAGACAGTTGCCAAATAAGTGACCAGAAAAACTAGAGGCCTTTGGCTTTGAGATTGATGGGAAGTTTTACCAGTCATGTCACTATAGTCTATAGTGACACTATAGTCTATATAGTCTATAGTATAGAGTATAGTATAGTAGTATAGTCTATCTATTATAATTATAGTTAATATGAAGTTATACTATAGTTTATAGTAAATCTAGGGGAGTAGAGTAGAGATTCTATTTAAATAAAGTGTCTCTCAGTTGATGTAATTTATTACTAATTAGATCTACTAGAGGCAGTAGTACTAGATTTAGATGTAAGTTTAAGTAATCTAACTAAAATTTATAGTAATATTGTAATATATGCAATAGAGCGTAGGTTTTTTAATGTCTACAGGCAAAATTTTCAACACGAAAATTGTGATAACTTCTGTTCTAGTTAACTTAGAAACATAAATGAGGTATCAATAAACTAGATTTAGAAATCTCTGTCTTACTATATTTAACTATATTATATATAAGTTTCATTACAATACATTGAACTTGAAATTTTTATCAAAGTACCTAATCTAGATTAGATCTAAGACGTTTACAAGTCTTAAGAGGCTTGTTTACAAGTCTTAAGTTAAGACTAGATCTATGACTGATGATATAATCATTTATATATATTATTATTATATATATTGATAAAATTTTTAAACACACATTTTTAGTAAAATATATATTAGATCTACATAGAGATCTAATTTAATTTTAAAATAATCAAATAATTTAAAACCATTTTTTATTTATTAGAAAGTAAATACATGCAATGGAGGAGACAACATTACTGTTTCGACATTTGCCGTCAGAGCTTAGTGATGAGGAGCGCAAAGACTTGCTATATCATTTAGGTGCAACACATGTTAAAGTAATGGGAAGGTCTGGATCTATGGTAACTAATTTTGTTAATTTTGTTTCCATTTTTGTTACATTTGTTACGTCTATATGTATTGTTATAACTGCTACTACGCGGACTCGATTGGTGCATACTAACGCACTGTTAGATGCAAGGCATGAACAGTCTAGAGGTGAATGTTAGCATTGAAGAAGAAACAACGAAGTTATGTCTAAGATGAGGACCCTGCAAATAAGCTATGCTAAGGACATTATTATGCTCTGTGATGTAATAAAGACTTGTTGCCATGTGTATATATATAAATTAAATGTATTCTGATTTTGTTTATTAATGTTAACTCTCATTCCTTTCTTGTTTTTTTTTTTAAATCAGAAAAACACAGCTTTTGCACTATTCCCATCAAAAGAACAAGCTACAAAGGTGAGATTTAAATTAGTGATTGGTGGTAGTTAATTGAGAAAACATTGGTTTGTAATATAACTGGGGTGTGAAAAATCATAGAACTGATGGTACATTACTGGATTGGATATTCATATTGTTATAAAATTCAGTTGATGAATTATTGTGAAGTACAAAAACTATTACTATGCGATAAAAAGATCCTATGGTAGTGAATTCACTGATAACAAGATCCTATGGTAGTGAATTCACTGATAATTAGATTATGGTAGTGAATTCACTGATAACAAGATCCTATGGTTGTGAATTCACTGATAATCCTATATGCTTTTTTTCTTAGACTTCACCTTCATCTGTTTTAAGTCTTTTAGACCATTTGAGGCACCACACATGATCCAACAACCGTTTCTTTCTCCAATAGAGTCTCTTCCATAGACAGGCCTGTCCATTCCTTTATTTTGTCCTCCCATTGATTACACAGTCTTTGTCCTGACAATCTCATTATATGTTGTTTCAGTCTTAATTTGTGTTTTTTGTTTACTGTGGTTACACCTCCATTGTGTCGCCATTGTGATCCTGTTTTATGGATTTTCAATTCAATTTTATCTAACATAAATTTTGTGTGCTAACCTCTGAATTTAATCAATTCCGTTACCTCAAAGGATAATGTTCTTATAAGAATTTGCATAAATCTTAGCACAAGAGATTTGCCATTCATTTACAATGTAAATTTCAGATAATGCTTATATTTACGATGCATCATTATTTATCTGCTCTAAATATTTAATTTATTGAATTTTTTTTTTTTTTGCATTTCCAGATTTTAAATCAACTTCATCAGGTGGAGTTTCTCAGTTCAAAACTTGTTGTAGAGTTTGCAAAGAAAAATCTGCCACAGGTTCTATCAATTATTGATAATGAAGGGTGAGTTACAGCATCTGTTTTAATTTGTTTGCAGACTTTTGTCAATGTAAGAGATAAAAACAACTATTCTGATTTCTAAGATTTATTTGTCCATGTAAATTTGAACAAAGTTAAATTTTCCACTGGTTCCATAATAAAAGATAAGTATGCAGACTTTTGACAATTATTAAAACATTTTTTTTTAAAAATAATTTTAATAATCTTTATTATCTGTGAGGAAATTCGTTTTGGAATTGTGTATTACACAAAAAAGGTGATAAAACATGTGTTTTGATTTGCAAGATTTTTTTATTTTCTCAGTTAATGTGACCATTTTATTGGTAAGGATGTAACTTTTCTATATCTCAGTTTTATTTTTTATTATCAATGTAAAAATGTGTATATATTTTCATTAGGGTGAAAAAGACTGAAACAGAAGATAGTAAAGACTTGGATAAAGTGGAGATTGAACCACAGGAAGTCAAGTTTGACACAACATTCAATGTTTGGGGGTCAGTAAGACTTGTGTTGTAAAGTTAACTATTAATCTAACATTCAGGAGTCTACTATCAAGATAGTGGTGTCTCTTATTGCTGGGAGTGCTATGGGAGACATGGTGTTCTCTGATTTTGGATAACATTTTTTGGCTAAATCTGAATTCACCTTTCTATGGATTTGATAAGATTTTTTATTTTCAGTGTATTTAAAAAATGTCTCCAGGATAGTCTAATTATGTAATAGCCTCATTGCCTCTAAGAACAAGAATGGATCACAAAGTGGCGACACTTTGCCATCCTGCTTAAAAAATAAAATTCTGTGATTTAATATTTCACTTACATATATTTTTACCTTTTAATAAGTTTCGTTAACATTTCTATAAACATAAAAACTGTTCTTATAATTAATATGTCAAAAAAAGGTTTTTCCATTATGATTTAGTTCTTTGACATGAAGTAAGTAACACAGTATATTTTCTTTATTAATTAAAGGTTGAAGCATCCACGCCGTCCTGAGCTACGTTATCTATACCCACCTCCAACACAGTCCATACTGACCAATATCTTGCATGCACTGGCAGCAGTCCCAAAGTTTTATGTCCAGGTTTGATGTTTGTCAAATGTTAATTTCATGGCTAAGATGTTTATCATAGAAAAATATTTGAATGCAAGATTCTCTGATATTTAATTTTAATACTTGTATAACTAATGCACCGACTATTTATTATAATTATTTAATGATTACTGATAGCAGAGGTGTAACTAGGGTGGGGAAGGGAGGGGGAGAATTTGAAAATCCACCCGGGCCCCACTTGAGAGGAGCCCCAAATGAGTGAATTTTACATTAGATATTAAATATTACGCAAAATGCTGGAGGCCCCCCCGAACAGGTCAAGGCCCTCAAATGATGGCAAATTCCTAACTACGCCACTGACTGATAGTGTACATTTTCATTTAAGTATGAAAGAATTGATAAAACTGTCTGGGGTTTGTGTACTATTAGATTTTTGTTTCCATCGTATCATCTCCAATTGTGTAAATAAACATCCTTATCCATTGGGATTTGCTTTTATTGTGTTCATTACAAATTAAGCTAGCACATTTTGCCTAAATAATGCTGATGAGCAGTAAATTACAAACTGATATTTAACTTTTATCATTTTTTTGTTTCAAGTTTGTGTAACTGAATGTTTGACTAACTACAAGATTGTGTTTGAAATGATTTCTCTAGGTCTTACATTTGATGAACAAAATGGATTTACCAGCACCCTTTGGACCTGTCACTCTACCCCCACCTGTGGTAATGTCTCTCTCATTTTAGAACATCCCTGGACAAATAGTTTTGTCATTTTACTAGCTCTGCTTTCTTTCCTCAGTTTCTTTTCTGTGTATCAGCACATTAGAAGAGTCACTATCATAAAGATAAATGTATACTGTTTGCTTTAAAATTTTAGGATCCATTTTGTTTTTTTGCTAAGGGCAAAATATAACTAAATAGTCCATGCATTTGTTAAAATTACATTATTTTATTTTCTTGCCTTAAGGGGAAAACAGTCTGAATATTAGTGTAAGCTTTGAGTAGCTATTTGTACAAAGTAATAGGATATGAATGTTTATCATGAGTCAAATAGAGTTTGATATATTATGAAATATCATATAGATGTCTTTGACTATTTGACTGCTAATGAAATAATTTGATGAGTCTAAAATACAGCCTTAAGTTTTTCTCCTTTTAATAAAAAAAAAAAAGTATATTCTCTCATTTGTATATTATATTATAAAACTTATTTCTTACCCTTTTTTAAAATTGAAATCACAATTTCATCTTGAAATTACCTTTGCAATGCAGATCATCATCTCTTGCTTGTCTCCTGTGATTCTTTTTCTTACTTACTGAACTTATTGTAATGTAATAACCTATAAGCTAGATTTATGTTATTATTTCCCCTAGATTTAATATTCTCTCTTATTGCTGGGAACATTTTTTTCCAATCTCTACTTTTTTTTCCAATATCAGAAGTAAATAGTTAAGAAAAAAAATTTAGCCCCAGATAAAATAAGATTTACTTGACATTGTATTTTACTTACAATAGCGATCAGACGTTCAAGGCTATTATGGTCCAGATGACGTTGACCAGAGAGCAATGGACATATCCAGCGACACAGAATCCGAGCTGGACAGTGGTGATGAGATTAACAAAGATATCAGGTAAATCAGTGAAAACAAATCAATAGCTAATGACTACTGACTTTGTGTCTAACTCTTTAATGTGCCAGAAGAATAGAATCATAATCTAATGCTGCCCTAAATGTTCTAAAAATGTACTATCATTTGCGTTAACAAAAACTTGAATTTATAAAAGCCTCAAGACACAATAAAAGACTTTTTGAATTATATAAACATCGAGTTGCTTTTTTAGCATGTGTACAAAGGCATTGTTATGATCCTATATCAGGCTCTCTGCCAACACTGCCAAAGTTGACATAAACAACTTGACTGCTCAGGTTCCAAAAAACGTGATGCTGTAACCTGACTTCTGTTGCTACAACAGTTATAGCACTATTTTAAATGAGCCAAATTCCATTTATGTTATACTAATGATATCTAAAATTATACTATGACCATCATCATCCATCCCAGTGGCACTACAACCCATGGAGGACTCTGGCCTGCTTCAACACATCCCTCCATTCATATCTTTCCTGGGTCTTTCGTCTCCACGCCCTAACCCCAAGCTGTTGCAAATCTGCTTCCACATCATCAATCCATCGCATTTGGGGTCTGCCTTTGGGTCGCCTGCCTTTTGGTTTTTGCTCCTCTGTTATCTGTTATACTATGTCCAGTCATCTGTGTTATTAATGAGATTTAGAGTTATACTATTTCCAGACATTAGTTATATTTACGATATTTTTGAAAAATCAGAATTACAAGTCAAATATTTTTAAAATGTTGATGCGAATATTCCCCCCTTTTTTTTTTAAACTTCCTAAACCTTAATAGGCTAGGAGTTCACAACAATCACATTTACGATATTTTTGAAAAATCAGAATTTCAAGTCAAATATTTTAATAATGTTGATGCGAATATTCCCCCCTTTTTTTTAAACTTCCTAAAATGTTGACTTTGTTTTTCCATGGACATAATAATTGCTTGATGTAACCATAATTTTTTTATTTATCAGAAATGAAGAGAAACAACATTTAAAGAGACCACCTCGCTCAGCTAGGAAACCTGCCGCCAAACGTCCCAAGCTTTCAGACTTGAAGGATATCGGTGCTGACTTGTTACCAGCTACAACACCTGTCCAGGTGAATGATGTCTTTGAGCAGGTTTCATCCGCTGGGCCAAGAAAGATTGAACTCAAGCTACCACCCACCATCCAGCTACCTCCACTTCCACCACCACCACCACTTCAAACGTTGATCCACCCCCCTCCTTCTTACTTGGCACCTGCTGTCAGTGATTACCTCCCTCATCAGTCTCATAACCAAATATCAACAGCTATACCTGAACCCACAACAATACACCAACAGAATGAAACACATCCACTGCCTCAAGCAACTTCAGATGAAGTGAACATGTCCTATGATGTACCTTTACCACCTAAAGGTAAATCTACCGTGATAATGGCTTGTAAATAGATGCAAATAAAGTTCAGTGTTGCTTCTTCAAGTCTTAAGTCTAACTTGAAAAGAAAAAGTAAAGTACCCTTTTCAGACCTTGTGATCTGTAGGGCAGATAATGTGAGGTCATATTTTTCTGTGGCCCATGGTTAACGAGCGTGTCATGTGACCAGCACAACAACCTACCTCTACTTTCCACAACTAATGTCAGGTAATCGTTAGAACTGGGTAGACTTAGGGATGTCCTAAAAATCCTGAAATTCAAAATCCCAGTCTTCATTAGGATTCGAACCCCGACCCATCTGTGGTGAAGTCTAGCACTTTACAACTCAACCACCACACCCTATTACTTGAAATATAATAAAGTAAAAAAAAATATTTTTTTTTTATGTATTTAGAATGACAAACAGACAGAGTTAATATAAGCTTTGTAAAAATTACTTACAGATAGATATGTGTTTGGAATAAGACAAAAATAAAAATATGATAACCAATGTTTCTTAATTTCAGAATCTGAACTGCAAGCTCCAGCTGTGGTTGTTGGAGGCTTTGGTGTCATGGAGCCAGTACACAAGGCAAGTGTAGAGAATCTATTAACTCTCTTTCAGTCAGGTCTTTCTTACTTTCAAGCACTTGTTTTAGCATTCAAGTATCTTCCTGCTACTGTTACTAGATGCAGGACGTAATCTTCTTTTTATTTTGAAGTAACGTCTGTATTTTATAAAATAAGATAAGATACTGTTCCTCATTTTATTTAGATTCAGCGTTTTTGTGAGCTGATTACTCTGAGGGGTTTATATTATAACTGTCTTGAAAGACAATGAATGTGCCTAAGATGAATGTGTTGCTAAACAGCTGTGACTTAAACAGACAAGAGAGCTTCATACTTTTTTCAAACTTTCGTTGTCTTCCCGTAATTTGCTTTTAAGCTTTTTTTCCCCCGGGAACCAGGCAATACTGTTTGCATTAAGTTCCTTTGTCATCTACTTTGAATGCACTTGGATTTATTACCGTTCCATATCAACATTATGAGTAGTTGTGCTCTTAAAAAAACAACAGGCACAATGTCCCAAAAAATTCTTCCAAATAAATCGATAATGAAGATATTTTCCATTTAAACCGAAGGTTCTTCATTATCTTTTTGTATTGGATGCTGGCATTAATTTGCTGTTACTGAATAGTAATGTGTAATACTTACATGCACTAGTCCTAAGTAGGGAAGATGAAATGTGTTATTATTCTTGTGACTTTTTTTGTTATATTGTGTAAGGGTAATTATCCTAATACTTGATTAATAGAAAATAATACTTTCTACGTCAGATTCCCTGGAAATAAAGTTAGATGTTAAAAATTTTTAAAATGTTTAATTTGATTACTAATTTTCGAAGTCTTTGAAGTCTTTCACTGTAAATAATTTTATTTTATGAAACTTTGACATGTTTCCTTGGTTCCACAGCCTGTAGATAAAACCAATGATGAGGACAACACAGAAAAAGAGTGGACAAAGTCTAAGTTTATTTCATCTAAAGAGTTGAAGAAATTCAGATTGTCAAAGTCAGGTATGTCACTTTACTAATACATTTTTTGTGTGCACTTGTTCCCAATTTTGCTGAATTTTAAAATTCCCATCTGTAACTAGCATGAAAAATTAGAAAAAATAGTTAAAATTTTTAGGCCTTGAAATTAATTTATAATCAAAAGAAATTAGCTGCTATCGGTTCGAAGTGGTTTTTTAGTTTTATAGAATAATAATAATTATAATATTTGCAATGTCTTCAATTCCGAAGATTAAGGATGAATGCAGTGTTTCACAGGACTAAACCAGTTACGACCTGCATATTTTTCCACCTCTAATGCATGGCTGTTGTTTGCTGGGGGTCTATTTAAGTTTTTTTTTTTTTTTTTTAAAGTACCATCAGTTCTCTCATTTTGAACTGCGTTGTTAGTTGATGTAATTTGATGTTAGCACCCAATCTGACTTGGTTGAAAATATACATTTATAGTTATAATGTTTTGTTTGGTGTAATGCACAAATTGTACGACAAATTTCCTTACGGACAATAAAGATTATTATTGTTATTATTATTGTCTAAAGTTTTTGTGTGTTTTTCTTTGTCTTTATCAGAGATGTCAGAGTTGAGTGTTTTCAAACGCTATGAAGAAGGGGAACCATCTTGTCGACTGTATATCAAAAACTTAGCCAAAAATGTCACAGAGGAGGTGCTGAATTTTCATTTTGATTGTTAATTACATGTTAAAATTTTAAACGAGATTTAACTTAAGTGCACTTTACATGTGTGCAATTTACATCAATTAATGTTAATTGTTTTTCTTATTACATCTGATATAAAAAAAAAAAAGATAAAATATTGTTATATTTAGTTTTTGGCACTGGGGTGCTTTACAGTTATCTTATCCAATAAATAGGTATCTGTAAGAGTAAGCAGAGTTGCATTTTAACTCAAACATAAACATTTTCTAACTGAATAAGTATTAGTATTTAATAATTACAATAAGGAGTCTGAAAGTGTAAGAATACACCATAGTTAAAGTATACACATTGTAACCTAATCCTGAAAGGAATTACAAAAAAAAAAAAAAAAAGAACTTGCTGATTTTTAACAAATATTTTACTTCTGATACATTTCAGGATATCCACTGGGTCTATGGTCGTTATGTGGATTGGGATAATGAACTCGAAACAACGATGTAAGTTTTTTTTTAGAAGGCTTTAGCTTGAAGCTGTAAATATTTGTATCCTGCTTGACATCTGCTTCCAAATTGTGGCATCATGGGCCATCCTTTTATTCTTTCTTTGGGGGTTCCACATCAGGCAGAAATAACATTTAAATGTTTCAAATTTTACTATAGAACACCATTAATGTTTTAAGTACTCTATGTGACCAACCAACAAAAGTAGCAGTCAGAACTGTGCAGTAAATTGTATCAGAAAATGCTACCGTCTTCAATTTAATAGACATTTTTCTTAATTGTCTTATAATTATGTCTGATAAGCTGTCAATTTAGATAAATGTAAAAAATAACAAGTCACCCACACTTTCATTACCTTCAAACAAAAATTATATTTAATAATTAATTTATTGCTCTTTTCTTATTTGTTTTCTTATTTGTTTTTAATGCTGTTTTCTTACTTGTGATTAGATGTATTCTTTTAAACTGTCATTCTATAATCCTCAAAATAAAAATGTATTTCACATTGTTAGATATTTAATACCAAAAAATACCACCATTACTACCTTAACAAATGGGTGCATAATTTTGAAATATATATATAATTCTCTCTAAAATATATATATACACATATATATATATTTATTTATATATACTATTGAACTAATTTTGCTTTTGAAGTCAAAATACATTGTATAATTATTTTTTTTTAGATTTGACATTCGGTTAATGAAAACTGGCAGAATGAAAGGTCAAGGATTTGTCACTCTGCCTTCAGAGAAAGTTGCTGTCACTGCTGTAAAAGAAACCAACGGATTGCTTCTGAAAGATAAACCTCTGGTAGTTGTATCCTTTATGTTAGACCAAGAGATTGGTTTTAAATTTGTATTTGTTCTCTTTTGTTATATGTAGGACTACAAATAAGTTGAGAGGAACAAGGGCTGACCAGTGGAAGTTTTAACAGGATTTTTGTGTCAGTCTGTATCATAACATTGAACTAGAGGTTTGCTTTAATGTTACCATTAGTGTCCTTTAGACTTAAAACATTTTTGCATTAAGAGAACATTAAGAGCAGTGGCATAGCTAGGGATTAGAGGGGGGGGGGGGGCTTTACCCTATAGGGGCCTAATGTACTTAATAAATGAATGTCTAAATTCCAATTGGTAAAGTATATAAGTAAAATTAACTTAAAAAATAATCATTAAGACTTTTAATGAATAATACCCTTGTTTGTTGGCGCGATAATGCAAAAGTGACAATTCTCAATTCATATCGCCTCATGTCATGCTTTCTGTGCAGCAAAGGTCATCTATAACATCATCTAGTAATCTAGATCAATGCTTTCTAGTATTTTTGACTCCATGTGAACTTAAAGGCAGTGGCATAATACTAAATATTTATGTAAAAAAAAAATTCATTTGGGGGCTCCCCTCAAGTGAGGGCTCGGGGGAGGACTTTTGAATTTGGACCCCCCTCCCCCACCCTAGCTACACCACTGACTAAAAGATACGTTTCATATATCTAGTTTGTGTACAAGTCTCTCACTTTCTAAGAATCCCATTCATCTCTCATTTGGTTTAGTCAGTTTACCACTTAATGTTGAAACTTTTACTTTGCCATTTGATCCTCCTGAGAGCTGTAATAAATTAATTCTTAAAAAACACTAGCTAGAAGTAAAAAAAAAAAGATTAGAATATTGTTATTCAGTGTAGTCCCAACAGTCTGAAATGATTGGGACCAATTGTTATACAGTCAAGTCCCAATAGTCTGAAATGATTGGGACTAATTGTTATAGTCAAGTCCCACCAGTCTGAAATGATTGGGACCAATTGTTATACAGTCAAGTCCCAATAGTCTGAAATGATTGGGACCAATTGTTATACAGTCAAGTCCCAATAGTCTGAAATGATTGGGACCAATTGTTATACAGTCAAGTCCCAATAGTCTGAAATGATTGGGACCAATTGTTATAGTCAAGTCACAACAGTCTGAAATGATTGGGACCAATTGTTATACAGTCAAGTCCCAATAGTCTGAAATGATTGGGACCAATTGTTATACAGTCAAGTCCCAATAGTCTGAAATGATTGGGACCAATTGTTATATAGTCAAGTCCCACCAGTCTGAAATGATTGGGACCAATTGTTATACAGTCAAGTCCCAATAGTCTGAAATGATTGGGACCAATTGTTATACAGTCAAGTCCCAATAGTCTGAAATGATTGGGACCAATTGTTATAGTCAAGTCACAACAGTCTGAAATGATTGGGACCAATTGTTATACAGTCAAGTCCCAATAGTCTGAAATGATTGGGACCAATTGTTATACAGTCAAGTCCCAATAGTCTGAAATGATTGGGACCAATTGTTATATAGTCAAGTCCCACCAGTCTGAAATGATTGGGACCAATTGTTATACAGTCAAGTCCCAATAGTCTGAAATGATTGGGACCAATTGTTATACAGTCAAGTCCCAATAGTCTGAAATGATTGGGACCAATTGTTATATAGTCAAGTCCCAATAGTCTGAAATGATTGGGACCAATTGTTATACAGTCAAGTCCCAATAGTCTGAAATGATTGGGACCAATTGTTATACAGTCAAGTCCCAATAGTCTGAAATGATTGGGACCAAACCAATTTTGGATTAAAGAATATTTTGGATTAAGAAAAATTCTTACTAAAATAAATATAATTATGAAATTCAAGGTTTAATTATAATAAACTGGTACAGGATATAGTGATAAGCAGAGTTTTTTTTTTTTCATCTATCACTCTATCTGAAACTAACAACCAATTCTGTGTATTAAGTGTGTGCCTAGAGAGCCAAATGTTTCTTAACCCATAAGTCAAAATAGTTTTCTATATTACTGCCCCAGATTTAAAAATACATGTATTCTAATTTTGGTTTCAGATTAAGCAGACTTTCAGATTACTGAAGTCTGGATTATCTGGACTCCACTGTATTTGTTTCCATAAGATAAGAGTTGGGTTCATGGCATTTATATTTATTTAGTATTTGACAGGCACCTTCTAATTAAAAGTTAAAATTTCCTTAACCCAGAACTAGCAATTTGCCAGGTCAGCTAAGGCTCATGAAGAGGATTCCAGTAAGTCTTGATGTTGCTACCAGAGGATTCGAAGCAACCCTTCAAGATCTAAACAACCTTGCTGTTGATTGAAGATGATTCCAGCACATGTTGATATTGATTAAAAAACACTCAATCAAGCTTTTACAGTGATGGAACATGAGTTGATGCAGAGTAAACTGTTGATTGGACAAAGGATTCTTAACAATCTTAGCATCTATCTCACACTTGATCTGCATCCACGTGCTGCTAAAAATAGAACAGAGATCTCTTAAACATGAAGTTTATAAATATGGTTCACTTTTGCTGAACTTGACATGTAGGGCAAAGTGCAGCCCATGTTATACTTTAAGTTTTGTCTTTTAAATGTTTGTGTAATATGATTGTAAAAAGTTTAGTTTTTGAAAAATTAAATATTTTCAGAGATTATGCTTCTGTTATCACTATGTTGTTGTCACAGGCATAGTCCATTAATATTAAATTTTAATATTATTTTTACATTTTGTAAATCTAGACCTATAGCTTGTTGCCATGTAACAGGATGTGACGTCAGACCTGTGACGTGGAAACATGCTATTGGTTCAAACTGTCCACAGGCTGTGACGTCGCAGGTCAGTGTTAAGGCCTTTTATGACGATTGGTCTCAAGGCAAGGCGCGCGCAATCGTAGTCGCAGAGATTTTCTGTAGCAATGATCTTTTCAGTTTTATTATGAGACATCCGCCAAAGTCTGCTAACAACATTGCTGTTGAGTGAACAACAAAAAAATGAGATGTTTCCATCTGTGCGTGGCCATGTCTTGGTAATAACGCTGCTTATATGTTGGTACCATCTATTGGTCTTTTTGGTCATCAACATATTTTAACAAGAAAATAGGTACAAGTTAATTAGCTAACAGTATATAGGATGCTACTAAGTCAAATAACTTTAAGCTTTTGCCTAAAACGTTATTTATAATTGCAATGGAGGGCTGCCTGGTCGTGCAGTTTGCGCGCTGGACTGTCGTTCAGATTTATCGATGGTCCCGGGTTCAAACCCTGCCCGCTCCCATCCCCCGTCGTCCTGCTGGAGGTTTGGACTAGGAAGAAATTATCTTCAACTCTGAAGGAACATCCGAAACATGTAAAACATTTTGCAAACAAATAATGACAACAAACAAATGTTCTTTAGATTTGTCAAATGCTTTTAATTACAATATATGTGATATTGATGTAAGATAATTATTTAACAAAGGCCTATGATTATAATTTATAAACATTATTTGAAGCACAAATTAATATAACCATGCAAATTTTAATTAAAACATTAATAATATTTATATTGAGAGAAAACAGTGACAGATTATTACACTAATATCGTTCACTATCAATGAAAGTTAAAAGAGACACATGTTTAATGGGACGTCGTGGCATACCAGCTGTTCAATATAAATTGAACTCTATGGGATAATGGTCACTAATGGCCAATGTGGTATCGACATCCAGTCGTAGCTGATCATCGAAGCGGTAAGTAGCAGCACCGCTGACCACGACACCTTGCCCAAGTATGATGGCGCGATCGTAGGCGCAGTCTGTTCCGGCCGTTGAGGTGGTGTCAAAAGTGTCCGGGATGACGCTGGTGAAGCCTGTACCGTTCTGGAAAATCTCCAGCTGCTTTCGATTTGAGCTGCTGAGGTAGCTGCAGTCGGCGTTCATATCACTCATGGCGATGATGCCTTTAGCATTCGGAAAACTGGCGTTAGCTGCCCTCATAGCATTGGGTAGCGCTTGTAACTCTTGGACTGTATCAGTTGGTTTTGTATGCAAAGCTTGTAGAGCGATTCTGTTATTTGCGAGTTTAGCCACAGAGTAGTATTCAACTTCCACTGCGAACGGCTCTCGCTCAAAGACATCCAGGGCAGAGTCGTTGTATTGAAAGGTCCCTCTGATGGTGACCTTTGGCGTGCGGTAGAAGAAGGCATATTGCTCCTTGTAACTCGTTCTTCCCAATGGTTCACTCAGCGTTAACCCCCAGGGTCCTGTAAGATTCAATCCAGCCCATAGTTTATTCAGCGCGAAGAATGTGGAATCCCTGACTTCTTGAATGACTACAATGTCGTAGCGGCTGGTGATGTTGATGATGTAGTTGGCGATAGTATCGTTAGACATCTTCGTTTTCCCGAACGTTTGGATGTTGAAAGCTGATACTTTGAGCGGTGGAGCCAGACCGGCCACCTCGGACATCGAACACACAGCGAACAACAGCAACAGACTGAATGACCATTGGAGCGACATCTCCGTATCAGTAATTTTATATGTTCCTCTTGTGACTGTGATGACTGTTTTGTCTATGAACCCTTGAGTTCACCTGTTAAATATATATATATATATATTAACATATGTGACAGGTCAATACTAAATGACATTTAAGGTACGTACTGGTACTACAGTTTAATGAGGAAGGGCTCAATGGACATATGAAACAAATAACTATATATAATGAGCTGGGTACTGAGGGAATGGATCTCATTCACCAACATTTTGCCACGTGGTTCTCTCTATCTTCTATACAAATTACGCAATCCATTAAGGCTGTCACGTGATACGTAATTTTCATAGTTTTATCAATATTATCACGTGGCTAAATGTTGTTTGTTTACGATTGGTGAATGAGGTCCATTGGGAATTTGGAATGCCGGAAAATGAGAAAATTTCGTTTAGGCTGTAGACCTACAAGGGCCGGTCCTACAGGTTGCGGGACCCTAGGCGAAGCGGATTGCGCGGGGCCTAATTTGGGTTGTGATAAGGATAATAAGTGAAAATTAAGATTTTGTATTCGAAAATAAATTCGTCTTTTCAGTTTATTAATACTTTACTAAGTACAAAATCGCTTTCAAATTAGCTTTACGATAGTAGTTTCCCAACAAAAAGCCGATTCACATCTGCCTTTTAGATTTAGGCCCTACTGTCGACTAGCAAAATATCGCTTTTGTTTTGTTTTTTTTCCTTAGAGGTCGAGATAGATTTAGATCTATATCTGTATGTATAAGTATTGGAATTTCTTGTTTTGGTTAAAATTCGGCTTATTTTTACATTTTTATTCAATGAAAGCTGACAAAGCCGTTTCGTTGTTTTTTTAATCGCGAGTAAGATTGGCGTTGTCCATATTGAATGGCATCCTGAAATGACAATTTTGTCTGTTTTAAGGAGGTTTGCATCAGTTTTCAGAAGATTTTAATCATTTCATGAGATTTTCATGACTTTTTCTTATATTTTATAATTTTAGGAGAATTCCAGGAACCCTTTAATAATAAGTTAATATGGATTAATTTAATAATCTACACCTAAAATTTGCATCGCGCGGGGCCTGTGAAAGTGCGGGGCCCACTGCGGCCGCATAGGTTGCAGTGACCTAAGACCGGCCCTGTAGACCTATATTGTTAATGTTAATGAGCACTATAAGTCTGAAGGAGAAAAGTAGATGTGATATGTCGTCGTTCTAGCCACATTACACCACTGTTAACATTTTGCTAGAGAAATAGGCGGAATATGTCACCGACCTTATTGACCTTTACCGATATAAAGGCTACCTTAATCTCTCATGAATGTGAAAGGCCTATTAAACTATTCCTATTAGGTCAACGGTTTTGTTTTCAGTAGTAGGTAGAACTCGAGGCATGTATCAATTTAAACTGTTGTTTCATATGTGTGTGTGTGTCTTTTCGTTGCTTGATACCCGTGGCGTTGAGACTTTATAGCCCTTACATTCTTGTATCTCTTACGTTCAATTGCAACGGAGCGCTCTCTCCTTCTCCCTCTCTCTCTCTCTCTTTCTCTATCCATCTTTCTCTCTTCTTTCCTCTGCTATTTTCTCTCTCCCTCTGTCTCTCTCTACGGAAACCCCCTCTTTCAGATTTGCACCCAGCGCAACGTAATAGCCTTTTTTTTAAAACGTAGACTTTTGGTAGACGTACTTGAGTGGTAGGCCTTATTTCTAGTCACTTAAAATAGGAAACATTTAACATTAGAAGTATAGACTACACGTTTAGACACAGAAGCTGGTTATTTGTATTTGATTTAAATGGTAAAAAAAAAAAAATGCAAATAGGAATGGATTCACCTTTGTGAATAAATAAAAAAAAAACACCCAATTAGTTGGGTAATTAATTGGTAATCGAATAAGGGAAACAACTTGTACATTATTGATAATTGATAAATATAGTTTTAAGGGCCGAGTTTTTCCCTTTAGAGAACCTATTTCTTTTTTTTTTTTTTTTTTAAAGATTTTTTTTTTTTTTTTTACAAACCTTATACCAACTCACTCTGTAAGTCTGGGAAAAGTTTGCACACGCTTCTCCTACACCCATTCTGGGATCAACTTGAAACTTTGCACACTTATTGATTGGCATGGACAATAACCAAAAATTAACCAATTGGTCTAACATTTACTGGTAATTAATTATTTTGTTTGATACCAACAATAGAGATCTAACCTTCAGTATTCACAGATACAGCCGATACATCCATTCTTAGATGAAAATGAAACTATAAACCAGTATTTATTGTACCTAACACGAATAATTTAAAAAGTTAACCAGTTAATGGTAATTTTTTGTTTAATATTGAATAAGGGAAACAACTTCTACTTTATTAAGAGACATTTGTAATTGCAGGGTTCTTTCTCTTAGATAAGCATTGTTTTTGAAACTTAGTTTTCTTTTTTAAACGGATTTTTATAAAGCCGGTACCAATAGAATGATTGGTAAGATTCTTTTGAAAATAAAATTCGTTTTTCTTGCTAAGGAAGAGGTTCAATTTTACTTACTTTTAAAAAACTATAGTGTGTTTTAGATTAGGTAAATTTTATTTAAATATAACTAAAATTCTAGCTTTAAAAAAATACATGACTCACCTAGATTGCTTTATTTCTGATTATGCTATAAGTTTAATCTACTTTAGCAAATTTATATCTGGTAATGCTGAAAAGGTTAGGGACTTTTGAAATAAAAGAAAAAAAAATCTGGCAGTACGCGTGTTTTCTGAGACCTTGACATGGTGCCAGCAGTGCGAATAGGATCTTGACACTTCATGGGGGAAAGTAAAAAGCCCGCCAAGACATGTTGGTAATTTCTAAAAACACATTTTTTTTTCTTCAGTTCTTTCATGTTTTGTATTAGAAACAATATGTATCCGAAGAAAAGTATTAACATACTAAGTGGCGTGGCAAGGGTTTTTGTGGGCCCGGGGGGGGGGGGGGGGGCTTGGCCTCTTTAGGGACCCCTGCGTTTTGAAATTAGACATGAAATGATAATGTTCTTAATAAGTTTATGTCTAATGTGTGGGGTATATGCAAAATGGTCACTAATTTACATACGCCACTATACTCAATGTAACAACGATAGACTAATTTCCACTCGTTTCTAAAATACACATTGTAAAAAAATAAAGACTATTCTTTATTGGTCATATCTTGTCTGAAGATAAATACACTGCAGTGCGGTATTCGAAAACATCGACATATGTCAGAATGTCCTCATTTAGGAATACAAAGCTTATATTAACTCACTCCGTCTGTCCGTCTGTCGGGTTGAAACTTTGTACACGTAATTTCTCCGACTTCCCATTCTTGGATCAAGTTGAAACTTTGCACTATTACTCATTGACAATCAATACAAAGAAATTAACCAATTAGTTAAATAAATTAGTGTTAATTAATTGTGTTTTAGGCATAAAAAGTGATACCCATCTTGCAGTATTGAGAGGTATGGCGATAATTTTGCGGTTCTTTCTATAGTTTTGTTTTTTTAAAGTATTTTTTATTTATATTTTACTTCTTCTACAGTTTAAAAAAAATGTGCACTACCTTTGTAGGCTGGGGGGGGGGGGCGGCGTATTAATTTCTGAAACAACTTGTAACTGGCCACATCAGCGCCAAAAAATAAATAAATACAATTCAAACCGTCTAGTCCAACGGAACACGCTTCTTCAGCCTCATTATGTAAGCTACCGTAGGTAGAAATTTCGATGGGCTGGAAAACTTTACGTCACGGGCAGGATATGACCCGCTGAACGTAGTTTGGGCACCTGTTGTTTAAGAATGAAGCCTACCGATGAAACTTAATTATTCAAGAAAATGCTTTGTAAAGTAGTCAATTAAGATAAAAAATTCTAGCAGATAACAAGATTCTTGCGGCGGTTTCTGCAACTGAGTTGGTGCTAAATGTAATGCGAAGCGTTCGTTTGGATAACATTAGTAAGGTCGAGAGAAACATGGGTCACCAACGATCTCTTAATCTAGGACTCAGGAAATTTACCCCGTGGAAACCCTGGTGCTGCTGCAAAGCGGAGAAAACAACACGAGATATACAAGAACCGGAATTTAGGAAGTGAGGGCAGTGACTAGCCATGTGCGTGTGGTTCGGGTCGCACGGGGCATCAGGTGGTGAGTGGCATCAAACTAAGGATACATTTTCTCAGTAAAAACAACACATTCTAGTATGTATTTAGTTTCAGACATTTTGAAAAGAATTCACTCCTTCTTGTAAATTTTAATTTACCTTTACCTATCCCTTAGTCTGTTGGACCGTTGGGGCACCATGCAAGTTTCGTCGGCCGTCTTTCTCCATTTCTCTCTGTCTTTTGCCTTGTTTAGAACTTCTTTCAATGGCAGGCCCGTCCATTCTTTTATGTTGTCTTCACATAGCGTTCTCAGTCTGCCTCTTCTTCTTTTTCCTGGTACTGTTCCCTGAAGGAAAGTCTTTGCGAGCCCAGTAGACCTTGTAATATGGCGATAGATTTTTAGCTTGCGTTTTTTTTAACGATAGTTAGCAAATCATCATGGGGTCGATATGCTGCAGTAACCCTGTCTCTAATCTCTTGGTTTGTGATGCCGTCTTTGAATGTGATACCTAGGATCATTCTGTAGCATCTCAATTCCATTGCTGGGATCCTCCTCACCAGCTCTGCATTCAGCGTCCAGGACTCACAAACATATAAAAATGTGGCCATGACCAGGGAGCGCATCAGTCTGATTTTGGTGCCTAGGGCTATGCCTTTGTTTTTTCATATTATTTTAAGTTTGAAAGTGCTACTGTGGACTGTGAAATTCGGGCCAGTAGTTCAGGTTCTGTTCCCTCATCTGAGACGATAGCTCCGAAGTATTTGAGACTACTGACACTAGTCTTCACCTGCAATATTGATGCACCTTTTAAAGCCATGTTGGCTAATGTTTTTTGCGGCATTTATTTGAATATCATATGCTGCGGAAGTCTTGTCTATGCGCTCCTAGCGCTCCCCCAGACACCCTTTCTAGTAATAGCCAGGAGTCTACAATTTTTCCACTAACTCCAGAAAGAACCTATTCTAGGGCACAATAAACGTCTTCTGAAAGAATGAAGGGTCAGAATGTAATAAAGATTATGTACACACACACATACATACATATAGATATTTTTTGCAAAGGGGGGGGGGGGGATTCGAAAAAAAATCCTGGCTACGCCCATGATAGATAGATAGATAGATAGATAGATAGATAGATAGGAAACACATGCGCTTGTACTGACATAGATAGATATATAGATAGATTGATATATATATATATATATAGATAGACAGATAGATAGATATATAAATAGATAGATAGTTAGGAAACACACATGCGCTTGTACTGACATAGATAGATAGATATATATAGATAGACATATAGATAGTTAGATACATAGATAGATAGATAGATAGATAGATAGATAGATAGATAGATCATTTTTAGTAAGAAAATTCATTGATTTGAATACATAGCGAGGAGGAGGACGTCTCTAAGTTCCTTTTTAAAAACCAAATCATAAACTTTTGTTGCAAACATTTTTTTTTAGCCATAGCTACATAGAAACACAGTTTCTTGACCTAGTGAGACATTTCTTTTGTTGACCTAACCACATAGTAATAGCACGTAACTAGCATTGAACACAGACGCTCCTTCGCGATACAGAGTTATACAACATAAAGAGATTACACAATCTTTTTGACGCTACCACTGACAGGACTAGCCAAGCATAATGAACATTTAAATTATGCAAGCCTTCTAGATTCAATGACAGTCTGCAAGGAACTTTGACTTACTTTCATTGTGCAACACGTCGCTATAATTTTTTAAAGATTTATATTGTTTGGTTGATTGTGTGTTGTTTTTTTTTTAACTCGTCCAATTTCAAGTCAAGTTCAAGAAATACTTTGAGTCACTGCTTGGTTTGAAGGAGGCCTCTTAATCTAATGTCAAGTTCAAAGTGGTTTTGCTTGATCATTCCCTTGGCCAAAGGCGGATATATTTCAACTTCCAAGAAACACATGCTCTCCCCCCCCTCGTTGTCTACTTTCGAAATGATATTAATTATCAGTAATGTATGTTTGATAATTATTTAACATGTTTCGGATGTTCCTTCAGAGTTAAGGACGATGGGAGATGGGAGCGGGCAAGGTTTGAACCCGGGATCATCGATAAATCCAAACCACAGTCCAGCAAGCAAACCGTACGACCTTAATCTGTAAGACCGTCGGGGCACCACACAAGATCTTTCAACCGTCGTTTTTCATTCCTCCCTGTCCTTTGCCTTTGATAGAAGTTCATTCACTGACGTGCCTATCAATTCTTTGATGTTGTCTTCCCATCGCTTTCTCTCTCTTCCTCTTTATCTTTCTCCTGGCACTGTTCCCTGAAGGAAGGTCCTTGCGAGCCCTCAGGACCTTGTGATGTGGTCATAGACTTGAGTTTACATTTTTTTTGACAGTGGTTTATAGGTTATCGTGGGGTCTAACTGCTGTATTAATCCTGTTTCTAATCTCTTAATTCGTGATGCGCTCTTTGTAAGTTACACATAGCATTTAACTGTATCTTCAAAACTATCAGCTCTTTCAATAATATGAATGTTCACAATGCAATAATATTAACATAAATAGATCTCCATATCTTGTGGCATCAAGTCGTTAGTCGAACAATATCTTTTTGTTAATATTGAAACCTGCCTTTTTACTTACCTGAGTGGACCGCTTCGGGAGCAGATTTTGAGTCTGTCTTTGTAACCTTGTTTTTTTTTTGTTGTTTTTTTTTTAATAATTATTATTTACCTAACACTCATGAACGATAACAGTAATAGAAAGCAAAGATAAGAAAATTCTTCTTCTTCCTCGTTCTCATATTTATTTTTGGAGCGTTCAGATGACTAGACCAATATTAGAGAAGAGCTGCGCAGTGGTTTCCAGATCAGAGAGCTTTCGTCTAGTTTTCTTTCTATTGGGTTGTTTTGGGGCCAGTATCTTGTACGGCCTCATGGTAAAGAGAGCAGTTTGAAAGATATGGTCAGCATTCTCTGGTGACATTCCACATAGGCAAATTTCACTGGTTCCAATCTTGAGGTACATATGTTGTCTCATTCTGTTGTGTCCGGTCCTGAGTCGAAAGATTAGACGTTGAACTTGTCGGGATAGCTTATAATAGGAATCTTCTTTCTTGTCTTTCGGATGAGAGCTTGTCCATTTCTCATTTATTCTATTCACTATTAGTTTCTTCATTTCTTCTGGATAGAGTGCAATGTTTAATTGTGAGTTTGTTCTCCCACTCTTGGCGAGTTTTTTATGTTTTGGTCTCCATTGAATAACAGTTTTTTTTGCTATTGTTGTTGAGCTTTATAAGTGCTGTCCTGAGTCGTTTTATATAGGAGGAATCAGAGTTTTCCAAGCTTTGGAGGATTGTTTTCGCATTGGTTAGAAAGATAAATTGACTGCGTGGGGTACTTGGATGATTTGCTAACATGGTAGCAGCTAGTGCTAGTGCTTCTCTTTCTGCTCTGTGACTGTCAGAGAGCTCTCCAGTTACAATGAATTTTTCTAGTTTTTCTCCATCGGTCCATTCGATGAGTTTTCCAGCTCCTTCATTTTTGGTGGCTTTATGAGATGAGCCATTCGTGTAAACTTTGATCCACAGATTGCTAGGATAATGCGTTTGTAGAAAAGAGACACAAAATAGAGCAGTGAGGTTCATAACAAACGAATATTCTCATTTGACTAGAGTAACACCTTTAGTAAAATCACTAAATTTAGAAAGCCTTCAGGACAGAAGACTCAAAAGTAAAGTAGCAATTATACATAAAACACTGAACCATAATCTTCAAATACAAAAACAAAATTTAATAAAATACTCAGAAAGACACAAAGACAAAGGCACATTCCTCATCCCATATGCTAGGACAAATTTGTACAAAATACTCCTTCTTCCCTAGTGCTATTAGAGCATGGAATGGGTTGCCTCAGCTAGCCAGGAAAACCAGTGACTTGGCAGAATTTAAGTCATTGGTTAATATGCATAACTAAATGCATGACGCGTAGGACGTAATCATCTTCTTTTTTGAAGTAACGTCTGTATTATATAAGAAGATAAGATAAGAGTTCACTGTTTCCTTGCGCTCTGTTGGAATGTAGTTGGATTTTTTTGGTTATGTTTTCAATATAGTCTCTCATAGTAGGAAAAGAGCTTCGTTCCAGGGTGGAGATTCATTATAATGTATCGTGGATTCCAGTTATTTTTTGAAGTTGGTGTTTCTTTTTTAGGTCCAGAGACTCCTGTATGAAATTAGTCCTCTTGAGATGGTTTTTAGTGCCAATTTTGTGGAAAAAATATTTTATAATAATGTTTATAGCGTTACAATTAAGAAAAAAATGTTGAAAGAAGCTTGAGTTAGTGTTATAATATAACTCGTAGGCGGACCCTGTGGATTTTTCATACTCGAGCATTACATTGCACATAAACCTACACCTAGCTAGCTTACACAGCTGTCATCATGGAAAGCCAAAAGTGAGAGCAGTATTAGATAGTATTGTAAAGAGAGTTTGTTATAAGACAAAATATTAAATACATATATAAACATTTTATTTACATTGAAATTATAAATGAACTGTAGCACATGCTAATATTGTATATAATTTTTGTCTCATGAGATACGCGTCTCTAGCGTTTATGTAAAACATTCCATATTTGATCAAAAGTGTTTTGTTTATTTCACACACATTAAAGGGAAAAAAACGCGTTTCAAAGTTTGTATTAACTCACTCCGTCTGTTTGTGTACACTTTATTTCCCTCACCACCCATTCTCGGATAAAGCTGAAATTTTGCACACTTATTCATTGTCCCTAACAGAATATGAATGAATCGAAAAACTAACAAATTAATTAATTAATTAGTCGTAATTAATTATTTTGTTTGTTATAAAAAGGAATACATCTTACAGTATCGAGATACATGGCTATAAATGTGCAGTTGTTTCCCTTATATAACCTTTGTTGTTTTTTTTTTGTAAATAAATATTTTAAAATTTTTTCCATGTCTGATGTATGAAAACGTTCATCACCCGATCAGACTCGTTTCAAAAGATATTACGCAGGTGCCAAAAAGTTCATGACATAAAGTTGTTGTATTTGCCTCTGTAGGTGTCTGGCGACCCCCCAGGCAGTTCACTAAAGCGTTTTATTTTTCAAAAGACAAATTTGAATCTAGTTAACCTACTTTTTAGTTATACTGCTATGATAGGGTAGAGGTGGGGGTTCTGTATAGGGTAAATGAGACCCATTTCGTCCCCTTAGCGCACTAAAATATTGAATGCGACTTTTCATTTCTGCCCTAAACTGCTTGGTTGTTTCATAATTGACTCGTTACAGTTTGAACTATTGAAAAAAAAAATTTTGATATCTTTTCTAAAACGTTAAAAGACTTTCAGAAAATTGTAACATTATTTTGTATGGTATTAATACTGATCTTTCTGGATTTATTTTATATAACTCGTATAGTTGCCTTTTAGAACATTTCAACAAATCCTATAAATAGCGCGAGCTGCATTGTAAAATGTTTGTAAAATGTTTTACATGTTTCGGATGTTCCTTCAGAGTTGAAGATAATTACTTCCTAGTCCAAACCTCCCGCAGGACGACGGGGGATGGGAGCGGGCAGGGTTTGAACCCGGGACCATCACCGGAACCATTGATAAATCTGGAAGACAGTGCAAACCGCACGACCAGGCAGCCATTATTTTCTTGTTATGAAATAGGTCTTTATATTCATGCATATAGTAGGCAAACTTAATAAAAAAAAAAAGCAGAAGAAAAACGAAGCTGATTTACAGCTAAGAAAATATTTAAAATACGAGAAGATGGTAATGAGTTTGGATCAAAAGTGGTTAGGATTAAGATTTTGGCTTAACAAAAAAAAAATGAATCAACACGTGTAGACGTTGAGATTTAGTGTGTTTTTTTTTAAGACCAATGAAAAGATGCTCAAGTGTCTGATTTTATACTTATGACGTTCCTTTAGAGATGAAGATCAGAAGTTGCTTGGCATGATGGGTAGAAGGCGCTGTGCAACATCAGCTTTCTCACTACGCTATGATTCTATCAATTGTCTGGACCCAGTTGAAAACTGGCGGGGGGGGGGGGGGAGGGAAGAGGAAGAAGGGGGCCTTTGGGTGATCGCTTTTTAAAATGTATTTATATATATATACAAAAGTGAACAATCTGAATTCGAACTCGAGGGTTAAAGCCTCCTCAGCCTCATCAGACTAACACATTAACCACCGTGCCATGGAAGTGCTTATGAAAATAGAAAGTTTTATAGTTATCCATTGTCAGTTTCAAACTTTTCTCTCTATAAAATATAAAGGAGACTAATTCAACTTAAACCATCTTATCAGTCAAGTTCGAGATGCAAAAAAAAAATAAATAATTAATTACCAATAGTTAATTAATAATTAGTTAATTAATTAAAAAAAAATTGATTCTTGTTTTGTTAGGTAAAAGAAATACTTGTGCGAAATTTCAGCTTGATCCGAGATTGGTGTGGGAGAAATAACGTGTACAAACTTTTTACCAGACAGAGAGAGTTGATATAAGGCTTGTGAAAACAGAAAATGTTAATCGACGACCTAAACTCTGCTAAGTCGTTGGTTTTCCTGGCTGATTCGGGCAACCCAATCCATTCTCTAAAGGCACTAGGGAAGAAGGAGCACTTGTATGAATTTGTTCTAGCGTATGGAATAAGAAATGTGCCTCTATCTCGGTGTCTTTCTGAGTATTTCATTAGGCTTGGTTTCTCTTTTAGTAAATTATGGTTTAGTGGTTTATGTATTATAGCAATTTTACTTTGTATTTTTCACTCTTCAGTCCTTAAGTGTCTCTAAGTTGAGTGATTTTACTATTCTAATATTGGCCTAAGATAAACAGCATTTTAGTTGTATGTTCTTATTTGATTTTTAACGGCCCCCGAAAGGAGAAAAGACGCTTTTAGTTTTGTGTGGAATGTTTGTCCGTCCGCAGGTCCGTCCGTCCATCCGTCCGTCCCGTTTAGATCTCGTAAACTAGAAAAGATAGTGAAAATCCGACATCATAATATTTTAGACCTTTCAAAGTTCTGATGCAACGGCTACTTTTTTCTTTTCTGAAAGCGAAAAATCTAATTTTTAAAATCACTTATGCAATCATTTTTTTCATAAAAATACACGATTTTTACAACTATTCACTATTAATAGTAACAAACACTGGAGGCTCTTTAGTAGGGGAGATGACAATTTACCATATTTATAATATATTTATGCAAACGGTTTTAGATTTTTGTAAAAAAAATTTTTTTGTTTTTACATTTGTATTGCTAAGTTCAGTTAGTTCTGTCATACTAATTGTTACATTTACAAAAAAAAAATGTTTACTTGTTTTTTTTTAAAGAAAAAAATCTATTGGCTATGCATATAAGTGGAACATAATTTTAAACAACAATTAATTAGTAGGTTTTTATATTATCACGAGACCCGCATAGCTGCCATAGGATGACAACGGAACACTAAACTAAAGGAATTTTTTTTTACGGACATTTTTTTTTTTTTACTGACTCTTTGAATAAGAGATTGACCATTTACAAAACAATTAGATCAATTAGATACTCATTATAAGACATCGGTTAGGCCAGGTTTACATCTAACTTCACATTCATTTTCACCTATCCCTTGGTCTGCTGGACCAATGGGGCACCACACAGGATTTCATTCTGATGTTCTTCCTGAAAATATTGAAACCTGCCTTTTTACCTGCCTTCGGGGGGGGGGGGATTTCATTTCGGGGGGGGGGGTTGAACGCCAAACCCCCCCCCCCCCTGGATACGCCCATGTCAATATGTATATGTAAATATAGCACCCCTCACAAGATTATCTTCAGTATAACTTGGTCCTGCGATATTCTCTCTTAGATTGTCCGGGTTTCGAACCCTGCCCACCGCCGTCCTGCGATAGATTCTGGCTTTGATGTAATAATCTTCAATTGTGAAGAAATGTTTAGAAACAAGAAAAAAACAACAACAACACAGGAAAGTAAATCATGTTCATATTTATTGAGTATTCAAATTAATTGCAGAATTATTCCCTTAGTTCAAAGATTTATTAGAAACAATTTAAAAGCACGACATGATTTAACAAAAAAGTGTCAGACATGGAAGTAAACACAATGAATTAAAAAAAAAATTAATTGAATTTTACGAGCATTATTCAGAAGACTTCTAGAGTGAATCCCCCTTCTATAACTGCCCTGTCGGGATTGCTGCCTCGTGGTAGGGTATGCACCCCGAAGTGTCGTCTCTAGGATCCTAGATTCGAACCCTGCTCTCCGCCACCCCCTCGCAGTCCTGTGAAAATGTTGTGCTAGGATGTCACAGTCGTCTGAAAGAACGTACTAAACTAAAGATAATTTAAAACCACGTGATCTTTCCAAGTCTGTGGTTGTCATTATGTACATTTCAGGCATCTTTAATAGCAAGCTAACGAAATAAAACACATTTCTTAAAGCGTTAGTAAAACAATAAATCTGTGGTGCCCGTGGCAATAAAGCCAACGTAAGGAGCAAGGCTAGTGAGTATAAAGGGAATGGAGTTTCAGACAATGTGGTCTATTGGGCAGATGATATATGTTCATCCGTTTCTGTGGCCCACGGCTAACGAGTGTGTCATGTGGCCAGCACAACGACAAACCGCCTTTACTTTACTCCCAACTAATGTTAGGTAATTGTTAGAGCTGGGTGCATTCAGAGGTGCCCTAATGATCCCGAAATTAAAAATTCCAGTCTTTACCATGATTCGAACCCGGGGCCACCGGTGCAGAATTAATGTACAAAACACACAACTAGATGGGTGTTCGTATAATTGAAACATGCAGACATTAGCAACATAAAGACAAACATTAGGTAAAGGTAGATGTATAATTTGACATAAGTTCATTGGCTACATTTTCTGTGTATAATTTGAAATGGACTAGATATAATAGACATTGGCTACATATAAACAGACATTGGCTACATATAAATTGACATTGGCTACATTTAAATTGACATCGGGCACATACAGATAGACATTGGCTACATATAAATAGACATTGGCTACATTTAAATAGACATTGAATACATATAAATAGACATTTGCTACATTTAAGTAGACATTGGCTAAATTAAAATTGACATTGGCTACATATAAATTGACATTGGCTACATATTAATTGACATTGGCTACATTTTAATTGAAAAGTGGTTACATATCGATTAACATCAGGTACACGTAGATAAGCATTGGATACATGTAGATAGATACTGGCTACATGTAGATAGATACTGGCTACATGTAGATAGATACTGGCTACATGTAGATAGATACGTGATGATAGACAATTATTCCGTATAGATAAACCTTTGATACATATAAGCACTGGTTAAATAAAGACAGACACTGGACTAGATGTATACTAGATCAATGGATAGATGTAGACAGTGGATAGATTCACATGGCGTAAACTTTTATAAGAACAAAATACATTAATTCATTTCCTGAATGTTCGTCTTTACATGTTTCTAAAAACTTTATAAATCAATGAGTACAACAAATTTAGGAAAACGAGAGCAACCATTTCATGTCAATCAATCAATTAAAAA